>NC_042521.1:5952670-6265982 GCF_900963305.1 Echeneis naucrates
CACCATGCCCAGCAGACAGCAGGGTCTCCCAGAGACAGAGGAGGAAGACGGGAAAGAGTAATTATAAAGACGAACATGAAAGAGAATCTAAATATAAATGAGGGCTTGGAAAAAATCGAAACAGGAAAGGTTGATCGGAGCCAAAAGTGAGGGGGATACAGGAGAGATGAAAAGGGACAAAATTCAGAGACTGTACTTCACCGTTCTCGGAGCAAAGGGGGAGACAGAAAATAGAACGCCACACCAGGAGAGACCGAAGAGTGGAACAGTGGGCCGGAGCAGACAGCTCCAGGCAGATACCATGTTACAGAGAGAAATGCTGGTAGAAATAAGGAGGAGGAAAAAAGCAGGTGTATTTGAAGGGTCCTGCCGCGTTGGTGGATTTGAAGGGCACATCATGTGTCTCGTTTCATCTGCCTCTAAATCTGAAGCAACATCTTCCCTGTCTCGCTTGTCGTCTCGGCGTGCCTATTTCTCTCCGTAGGAGCACTTCAGAAATATAGAAAACTTAAAGAACTAAACAAAACAGATTTCTTCATTTCAGTTCCTCAAAAGGAAGAGCACTGCACTCAGGGACAAACAATTCTAACACACTTCAAAATGTTTGTAAATTAAAGCCATGTCTAATATACAGACCAACTGGGTTTGAAAGTTCAGATCCACACTTTATTTGTTACATGAATGATTGGAGCACCTTTGGAAGCTGGAGGGGATTTACTGACTTAACCCAGGTTTTCCAGTTGAAAGAAAGTCACCCCGCTCACTCTACCACCGACTATCCCATATGCCCCATTTCACCACACAGGTAGGAGTTCCTTCCTCCAGCAGCACAGACTAGAGTCGCCTGTTATCTCCAGATGGTCGGGGAAGGAGAGTTCAGAGACAAGATTCCCTCGGGCAAGAACTTCACCACCAAGCACATTGTTTTTATATTTCAGCCATTTATCTCGAATGCCGTTTTTCACTGCGACCTCCAGTGAGTGAGCAGGTACTTAGTTCGATGTCTTGCTCAAGGACACTTCAATATGAGAGGAACTTACTGTAGAGAAGCAAAATGTGACCTGCTTTTGGTACCTCTGCTCTGAGCACTAAACCCTCCACCAAGCAAGATGTCTAACACACCAAATATTTGTCCACAACTTGTATTTTTACATTGCACAAACTTATTCATGGACTTCCCTTGTGCACATTTGTATGCACATGCTCATGCACCATCTGTGCTCGTAAACCGTGGCGCCCAATATATGCACGCACGCATCATTGCTGTTACATTTATAACCCCCAGTGCAGCTTGTACAGAGCAGATTCCTATTCCCATCGTTAGATACAGCCTATAGAAAATAAAAGGGAGCATGCTATCTCATTTCTCCTTTCCTCTGTACACATCTCCTTTGCTCTTCTACCAAAATGGATAACACTGTCGAGAGAGAGCACTCTAGTAAAGCAGCGGTAATGAGATGTGGATGGCAGCATGCGGAGGGCCAGGTCTCGGCACTCTGCTCTGTGGCATGTGAGAGGCTGCGGGGAAACTAATGCACACGCAACCTTAAAGTATGGTTACACCGATAGGGCTAGGATATCTGCTGATGGATGAGGAGGGTTAAAGAGTACCCCCTGTCATATTCTCTGTCTGTCTCTAAGTACATGTTTGTGCATGGTGAACAAATAGAGGGTTCTGTCTGACTGATTGACAGTTATATATGAAAGGGTTTGTATGGCTAAATAAAGCCACAGGCATGGTGAGAAAAAACAAGACATATTAGCTGATTTATGATCAAAAAGCCTCACGGCCATATGAGATGAAGGATTGGCAAAACATGAAAAAATATAGAAAGCAAACTAGAGCTCTTCCTAAAAAGCCTGTCAATTTGAGGTAGTAAGAGGGAGCGCATGATTAGTTAAGATTTACAGCGAGGCGAGGACAGTATTTTGTTTCAAGGAATCAGTCATGAGACATGTATCAGGAATTACGAGTGAGAAATTGAGTTATGCTATCCCTGTCTTAGTGCTAATAAGGGCATATAGTCCCAGACTCAAAACAGGGCTCTGTTGGGCTTAAGTAAATGTAGTATGAGAAGTGTTTTTTCCAGCCCTAAAAGCCCATGATAAACTCTTCAAAGCAGATCCACATCAGCAGAAACACAGCAGACAAAGCTATTAACTGACTTTCACGCAACTGATAACTGATATAACGAAAGACTTTGCAGACAGGTCCTATTGCTCTGCCTTTGATTGCCTGCGTTTCTCTTTCTCCTCTATCGAAAATTAGAGGAGGATTTAGATGGCTCTGTTGTTATTTCTGTAGCACAATGGATCACTCCCTGTAATGTAACCAAACCCTTTTCCTTTCTTTTAACGGGCTCCTCCCTCCCTATAACATCCATCCCTCTGTTCTCTTGCTTTCTTTCCCTCTCTCTCTCTCTCTCTCTCTCACACACACACACACACACACCCTTTCCCTCCATTTATAAAGAATTAGAGTATAAATGGTGCCTATGGCAGGAGCAGATACGGGCACAGATCCTCTCAAAGGACTCTATTGACTGGTATTTACTTAAGGCCAGGGACATTACTCGCTGCTAAATCTACCTCAATCTGCCCTACTCGGCTTCTCTGGGTTCTGTATGTACTAGTCTGAACGTAACACCGACACCTGCCCACTCTTAGATCACAGCCACAGCCGAAGTGTGTGTGTGTGTGTGTGCTTGTGCATATATTTTTGAAATGCATCCTTGCGTGTCTGTGTACCGATCAGCTGTCTGTGAGATCGCTGACATTAGGCATGTAAAGGCCCTGCCTATCTGTGGTGTAACAGCACAACAGTGAAATGAGAGTGGGGTACCTTCGGTCTGCATAGCACAGCAGCACTGAAGCCAACTAAATATCAAAAGAAATACAGAATTTACTGCAGGTATTTGCGGTATGTTGTCAGCTATTTGAGAGTTTCTTTTAAGAGAAACAGAAATGAGAAGGTCTGTTTTTAGAGAAAATTAGATACAATGCACAACAGCCACTTAGTGCGCACATATATTATGTTCTATTATGTATTTTCTCTCTCAACATGATCATCAAATAACAAAAATTGATCTGTGTGCTATAATTGCTCTCATGAGTGAGAGGAGGTACCAGGCTGGGGCCCGAGTTAGGCGTTTTACCATAATTTTCTCATTTATGATGCACATCTATTACCTATCATTAAAGATGAACGCATAGCAAGCTGTGAACGGTGGTAAATATCAAAGTCACATGGAAAGAAACGGACTGACTAAAGGCCGAATTTCAGCAAACGACTCAGTGGATTGATCAGCTGGGGCACAGACAGAAATAGAGCCTTTAGAGGATCCTCTCATCAAAGCAGCCTCCTGCCAGCTACCCCCCAGCCATAAGCTCAAATAAAAGTCATACACACGGACAAGCCAACATGCAAGTACAGGCATACACACAAATCCTCTTTCAGAAATCAATAATTCAGCTAAAGAGAAGCACATGCTACGCCCCGCTGCACTAATCAATAGAGAGCCAAATGTTATTGTTTCATCTCATTCTCTGACTTTCACATTCTAATCTGGGCTGAGTAGCACATACCGGACAGCGTCAGAGAGCTCCATTAAATTATAATGTCATATGCACGTATACGAGTGGGGTAAAGGGACCCCATTTTCAGAGGGCGCCTCAAATTGTTCCACCCTGCCATTATGACAATGCTTAGCTCCTTTCTTTAACAATAAAGTCCCCAGTCATAACCAGGCGCAGATGATCCATAAATTTTCTATGCATAGAATCTCAAATATGTCATAAAATGGAGGCCAGAGAAGGAGAATAGCAATACTTTGGTACTGTATGGCTGACACCCCCCTCCCCACACACACAAATCTCTTGGGAGAATGAGGCTTTAGTTTGAGAACGCATTGACGAAGATGAACAGAAATACCTGTGTGATTTCACACCAATGGCCAAGCACATGTGGACAAAACAAAAGGCCAAAAGGACCACAATGTGATTTTGTCGGCTGTGTGTAGCGAACCTGCCAGCCAAGGCCCCTCTCCCCTCTCTGTAATCGAGCTATCAATGATCATTAATGAGAGCGTGAGATAGCTCTCGACAGCCCTCCCGGCCACATTGCCCAACACTCTCCCTGCCTCTTTCCACGCCTTCCTCTCTCCTACTGACCCCGTCTGTACTCTATCATATCAGCGTACAAGGCCACAGGCTACACTAAGTAACCATGAAAATGAATAAGAATGTTGGCTGCTGATTTATAAACGGAAATGTATGCACTTCCTGCCCCACTGCATTCCCACCGTGGGTCTCGTTTGCATGACACAGGACCCTAGCAGATCGCTCAAGGATACATCAATCGCTGACGGTGGCAAGATCCGATCTGCGCTGACCTTGGGAGTGAACTGCAGCATAGGCAAAGGAGGCAGGGGGCCCTGTTGCAATAGAGCCCGGGTGGCAGTAAGCGAGAGGAGGGAGGAAAAGGGGAAAAGAAAAGTGGGAGGGAAGGAGGACGGGGAATGGAGGGGCATACCCTGATTGTGAGGCCCCCAAGATGAGTAACTCTGAGATATGAGAAGGGGGAGGGAGAGAGGGGGCGATGGAGGGAGAAGAGGAGGGGGTTTGGAGGGAGAGGGAAGCCATATGGCAGCAGCACAAATGTATTAAACTATAAATCAGGGAGGGCTTGTGGACTGCCAGGTGGGGCTGCAGGCAGATCCTCCCAGCTGGAAGTGCAATGATTCACAATACTGCTCCACATGGAAAAGCATCTGAACATCACTGCTATTTTGCTTTATCAATTGAATAAATACATTCATTGCTTCAACAGTTTTTTTTCTGCCTTGTTTCCTGTGATAAGAGGGGGGGCTTCCCACATTTTAGCATTTAAAGTACACAGCCGCTGCCATTCATAAAGCAGTAGCAACAAATATCTTACTAATACCTTTCATTTGGGAAGAGAAAGTTTGTTTTGGTTTTTTTTTTCACCCAGATTGAATCAGACGTAAAGACCTGAGCTGAATAGAATAAAACAACAGTTAGAAAAGTTTATGCTATTTGATGCTTTTTGGGTCAGTACTCAAAAATTGACTTAAGTGTGAGTCCCTGTCCTATTTATTCATCTCTGCAAGTAATGAGGGATTTTTAAATTGTGGTAGAAAAACAAATGGAGTAATCCCCATAAGGCTTCCATTTTAATCCCTTGATGATGTCTGGGTAGTGAGCCCAGCCAGTGTCCTGGCAGCCATCAGGGCCCAGACCGGCGCTTCAATCCCACAGGCACTGATGCATACTACAGCTAGAGCAAACACGGGCGACCTCATGCCTGCTCTATGTCAGAACCACACCGATCATAATTACAGAGAACAAGGATTCATCCCTCCATTGTCCTCTTTGTTGAGCACAACAACAAGGCATTTGTGCTGTTTAGTCAATTAGCAACTTCATAATTAAATGTTATTTTGTTTGTTTGTTTTTTGCCCCTTTGGAAAAGTGGCACTGAAGCATTTAAACAATGACCTGCTTTCAGTTAGCAAATTCTTCATTACTAAATTAAATTTGGGTTTTGTCATTTGTTTCATCTCTGACAACACAAAAAGCCGTTTGTCAGTTAATTTGATTAAAAAAAAAAAAAAAACCCTGATGCAATCTACACTACATGTTATTCAGGATTTTACACACGATGAGTCACATAAAAAGCTCATCAGTGAGGCACGGAGGGTGGTTACTGGACAGTTCCCAGTAACTGTCTGGTAGGCTAGACTAACAGTAGCCTTGAGCCTCCACCCTTGATCCCTGATCCCTTATCCCTGAGCCATCACTCAGAGAGACAGACACACACACACACACACACACACACACAGAGACTAAACTCCAATGAGGTACCTGCCATCTGAAAACATCACAACGAAGGCCAGCTATCCATCAACTCCCACCTCCACTCAGGGATGAGGAGGATGAGGAGAAGTGGTGAGGGGGTGGCAGGGGCGGTGAGAGGGAGTAAGGCAGGGAGGGAGGGAGGGAGGGAGATAGAACAGTAGTGTACGAGCAGAAGAGTGGACCTGAGGAATACGAGAAGAGCAGAGGAGCGGCGTACCTTGGTCTGGAGATAGTGGGGGTAGTAGTAGGTGTACTGAGGGTACATTGGCTGCTGCTCCAATCGCTTGCCCATGTAGCTGGAATCCTTAGCACTGAGGCAGGGAATGGTGACACGGGGTGGAAGCTGCCAAGTAGCTAGCAATGGGATAGAGGCAGTGGGGAGGGGGGGGATTGTGTGATTCCTGTCTTCACTGTCAGCACTGCTGTGTTGCTAGCCAGTCCTCCAGAGAGAAGGCAGGGTCTATGTGCGGGACAGCGGTTGGGAGAAGGTCTACCTCTGACGGAGAAGCTCCTGATGAATGGTGCCTCGGCAGTACGGAGGCTCAGTATCGGGCGGATGCTCACTCAGTCTCTCGCTGCTGGATGAATGGAAATATTTCCACAAGTGCTAGAACCAAGAGCAGTGTGACTGTCAGCAGCTGGTATCTGATAGTAACGCGTGATAAGGGTGAGGTAGAGGAGAAAGAGGAAAGAGAAGACGTGAGGAGGTGCAGGTGGCAGTAGCTCTGGCAGTCCTGTAAATGTTGGAAAATGGGAGAGGAAGAGGAGAGGAGGAGGAAAGGGATGGCAAGGAAAACGGGAGAGGACGTATAGGTTCACTTCTCTATTTAAGCTGTTTCACTCCAGTCTTTCGTCTGTGCTTTAATCTGCCTCCCTCTCAAACACACTGTGGATCTGACTCTCACTGCCCCCCTCTCTCACTCTCTTTCCCTCTCTTACATACACACACTCTCTCTCCTCTGTAGTCTGATCCGACGGTGGCTGCGTGCTGTCCTGTTTGACAGAGGGGAGATATCCTCAGCACCGGTTGCCGACAGATGCACTTTGTGCACGGAGCACAATCACAACACGAGAGACAAGCAGAGGCACAGAGAGCAATCTCAGTCTGTAGCGGTCGAGCTAGCGGAAGAGCAGATCTCACACTGGAAATTATCCTTGTTTCTGAATGATGTGGCACACACGTATATTAAAAAAATCCACCGGTTGGTTATTCAATCCACTGGATTCCGGCTAGAAGACGAGTGGAAAAAAAAAAAAAAAAAAAAAAAAAACAAACACAGTGACTGTGTCCCAGGTGCCCAGTAAAGAAGGAGTCCCTTTTCTGCGATCCTCCCTCTTCCTGCTCTTGTAAAATGTGTTCCTTATTTCTTCCTTGGCTCTCCCACTCCTCTAAGCAGCTTGCCTCATTCTCTTTCCCTCTGTCAGACAGTTGCTTGCTCTCTTTCTCGCTCTCTCTCTCGCGTGCGCTTTCTCTATCACTGAGTCTCTCAGCCTCTCTCTCTCTCGCTCTCTCTCTCTCTCTCTCTCTCCTTCACACTCACAGGGCGGTAAAGGGGGCTCGTCCGAGGCTGCAAGCGGAGCCGACTGCCTCCTCCTTCCCCTAGCCCAGCTGGTAGGAGGGTCTTGAGCAGCTCTGTGCACGAGAGGGATCCAGACACAGACCAGCGGGCTGCAGTGTTTCCACAACCTGGGAGAACGCAGGGAAGAGGAGAAGAGGAGTAGACACAAGACGGCGATGGCAGAAGCACAAGCAATCGATTCCCCCTACTGGCTGCACGTGGAGCTACCACCTGGAACACACCGTGTCCTCAAAATAAGACTTTCGCTCTAAAAAGCTGTCTGGTTCAACAGCAACCACCTTCCATGAGCAACTTTATAGAACCTGTCATGTGTATATATCCGCACACACACATATAGACATTGATTAGTCATGCTGAAGATATGTAGTTTTGTGAACTCTCATCTCAAGTCATCAGGTTTTAATAAACAGGATGTGCATTCAATCTTCAACCACAATTACAACACTATTAATACTACATGTAAAGGATATAAACAACAGAGTATTAACAGAGTGTGATGGAAAAAAAGCAATGGGGGCTCTAATCACGTCTGACTGACGGTGACCATGACCAAAAACCTTAAGAGTTTTTACTCGATTACAAAAAAGAAAAACCCCCCACAGCTGCTCTTTCACTTCTGTAAACAAGATGAAACACGGGGATGCAAAAAAACATCGCACTCAGAAAGTCCCACACACACAAACTTACAATACTGGATAGGGACTGAGCAAAAGTTCTCAAAGACATCTCAGTGGCGCTGAGGACACGAGTTCAGGAGCCTCGTTTTTCACTCAATTTGCAAATCAGCTTGGATTTCATTTAATTTACCTGCCCTGTCTCCTGCAGGAAACTGCAGCCAAAAACATCACAAAGTTACTAGACTGAAAACAATTATATTTTGGCAATTTTCACATGTGAAAATAGACCCGTGGCTTAGATAAATTTTAGTTTTGTGTTTCATCAGCTACACTTGAGAACATGAGGCCGATGTCTCCTCCTGAAACAATAATAGCCTAATTACATATCTCAACAACAACGATCAATTTAAGTGAGTTGATCCGTGGAAAATGCACATTTTTTACCACAGAGACAAAATATATATCACAAGGAGTGCTGCACTGACTATTCAATTAACTGATTAATCGATCATACGGAAATTAATGGATGACGGACGCATTATTTATAAAACTTAAGAGTATGTTTTAACAATCCAGCTGCACCATGGAGTGAAAATATAACATACCTTTTATGAGCATTATGGGTCTGAGAAGGTGCTACTTATGTGGACAGAGCTAATCAATATTAGCAGAAGAATCCCAAGGACCAAAACAAAGCCCAAAAAGAACAGGGAGCCTTTTACTGACAGAGAGGAAAATATAATTATCAGACAGGGGCCTTTGATCTATGGGAGAGAGACATGGATGATATCTATCGTGGGTTACTAGATTAACAGCCTCAGGACGAACGAGACACACAAACCCTCAGCATCTGGTGAAAGGCTAAAAGAAGAAGAGAAAAAGAAGATAACAAAGACATTAAGACGGACAAAGGCCATTGGTGATAGTAACAGAGGAGGATACACAGAGACAAAATACGGTGGATGGAACCTGAAAGAAGCATAACAGCAAGAAAGATTCATGTCTTCATATAACTGTATTTCCACTGGTCCACATAAGGCCATCTCTGTATCACATTGATAAGGCTCGACACATCTGGATTTTCATTTAAATTGCCCAAACACAGCAGCAGATGTAGTTGACTTCACCCAGATTTGTCCACATGTACCCAAAAGTCCCTGCTGCAAATTATTCCTCTATCAATATAAATTGAGGACAAATATGAAAAAAAAAAAAAAAGAAAACAGGCAGATGAGCTGCTAATTATGCATGAGAGTTCATCAAAGTAATTAAAAAAGCAATGCATGTTTAAACAGTGTGTTTGCACAATACTGTGTTAATCATTATCCCCCAGAGTTTTCAATTATTGATTTATTTATTTTTTTTAACTTCTGATTTTGCACAAAACAGAGCTGCAAGGATTAATCGATTGGCCTATTCAACTGACCAAACACTATTTTGATTTAATCATTTTAGTAATTTTTCAGGACTCACAAACTCTTTCATAATATTTATTCAAATTAGTCGACTCAGAGTGGAAATACAGAAGAGTTCCATTAGACAGACACTGGTCAGCTAAACCATTCATATTCATTGAGCCAGCCATTAAGAATTAAGAGTTGAGAGTTCAGACTTGACTCTTGAAACTATAGAACATGACCTGCAGCCAACTTAAGAAACTAACTTGAGAATTGGCTGACGTGAACTTTCACTCTTTAACCACAATCATGGTTAATGGTCGAAATGTTAGTTCATTACAGCAATTCCACATTCGGTGATTGGGGAGCAGTGATGTGCAATGTATGTAAATACTTGTCTACATTGTCTTCCTCTGTGGAACCAGACCTTGAAGAGAAGTGCGCCGTGGTAATAATGGAGCTGCTCTAGTCTGAATCAGCCAGACTGACGTCATAGATGAGCGATATGTAGCCAGCTATTTCACGGAAAGAGAAAGCGTGCGTGAGCTTCTCTCTGTTCTGCCATTTTAAAGGACAACACCTGCGCACTCGCTTTTTCACCCAAGTATTTCATACTTTGTACAGTATGGTGCCAAGCATAGCAAGTCCTGCACTGTTGCAAATTGCATTGAGTTAAGTGTTCTGGTCAGTGAGCGTAAACTGATCTGATTTAGTGGCTGATTTATCACAATAAAGCTAAAACGGAGCCTCTGTGCCATTTTGAATTTATCATTTGCTAATATTTCTGCTGTCAGGTTTGTTAGAGCCGAAGCCATCTGCTGCTCCTCTGTTCGGAGGTCTGATGTTCGTTGATTCACTTTCTACATTCAAAGCACGAGTGAGTCATTCAAGGTACTTAAAAGGGGAAAAGGGAAAAAAAAAAAAAAAAAAAAAAAAAACGAAAGAGGAAGACAGCTGAGAGTGTATCATGCCCCTGAAGGTGTTAAGTACTTACAATTCCCTTTCAGAATACAAGTCTAGATAGAAAACGTCACCATGATCACAGAGAACCTATTTTCAAGTTCAAAAGACACTGTTAGCACAGTTTGTATTCAGTTTTTATTTAACCAAGTCGGTCCAAGTCTTCCTTACTATAACAAGCTTTATGCCATCAGTGTTCATGGAGATATTACACAATGAAAGGAGCTGCCCTTTAGTTCATTGACTGCTGAGACAAAAACATTTATTCTGTTTTTGTCTTCAATCTCTATTTAAAAATGAAGAAATAATGAGATAAGAAACAAAATAGTTAAAAATGAAATACAGTACACAAAAAGGTGAAACAGAACTATGAGCCGTCATCTCAGTCTAAAATCAGGAAAGAGCAACATAATGTTCCCGTCCAAACAGAGTTCCAAGAACATCCACAACGGTCTCACCCTGCTGCTAGATCTCTCCCTGAGGGCGACTACTGTACTTCCTCAAGCTGCTGCATTGGAGGTGCTTTGCAAGAGGCTTTGTTTTCTGCGGTTTGTTGGACAGTCCTGCCGTGGGCGTTTCCCAGAAATGACCAGATGCGTGGAATTTGAGGGAAGGCTGGCGCGGTGCCAGGGGAGGGGTGGTGGGAGAGGACGAGGGCTGGAAGAATAGAGGAAGGGAGGGAAGTGGATTTAGGGAACAGCAGGGCCTGGTATTCCTGGAAAAAAAAAAAAAAAAAAGCCTTTTGGCTGTGGCACTACTGGGAGATACCCGAGCAGCAGAAGATCATCTTACATGTTTAATGGAGACCTACTGATGTAGCTCGACTAACCAGCCTCCCTGTGGCATTTTGTTCATCATAAAGTGAAAGCTGAACTGTCTTGCCTGTCTCAACGTGACGTGGCTGATGTAACACGGACACTGTAATCTATCAAACATCTTAGACTATGCCTGGGTTAATACGGCAGAGATCATGTGATTATATTTTACAATAAGGACTGAATGCTGATAATCACTTCACATTGGAACAGACTGACGAACAGATGCTGCTTTCATTCTGGTGTTTGTCATGCCACGGAAGATCACTTGTGACTCAGTAGTGACGACGAAGTTTGTATGAAAGTTTTCAGCTGTAAAAATAAAGTCATGTTTTTCTCCCATTAAAGCAAAATCTAATTCTACAAGAACCTATTGAGTTGGATTGATGTCAAATTCAAGATCTACTGTAGAAGCAAAAAAAAAAAAAAAGAAATAAAATACATCAATAACTGCAAATAAGTCTGTTCAAGAGGAAAAAGAAAACCAGAGATTTTGGCAGTTTCACTAAAACTGAAAGGAAAAGCAGTTCAAACAACAGAAAGGAAAACAGAGTGGATAACTTCTATTGCATTCCTGTTCTACAGTGCAGAATGAGTTTCGATTTGTCCTCATATTGTTTCCTTTAGCTCATTCCTACATCCTGATAACTTATTTGATTAAAGGTTTAACAACATCTGAAATCCATGAGCCAGTCAAGTCACTAGTTATTCTCATATCGTCACAATGACAAATGTTCAAAAAGGCAGTCTTGACTTTAAATGATAATATCAGTCTCCTATCAGCTCAAAGTAGATTTTTATCATTATATCTGTAACACGACCGACATCCATTCAAGCCTACTTCCTACAATTCAAAAAGTCGATCAGATGTATGGAAATGTAAGTGCACACACACACACATACACACACACAATGTGAAAACAGCCACCTTCTGCTGTATATACACGCTTACAAGACAATGTGTGTAAGTTCAGCGCATGTTTGACACATACAGCTTCTTAATACAATCCTATCAGTGCACTAAGGGATGACAGCCTGAGGTAATTCAACATGTTCCCCTTCTGAGAGTATCATTTTACACAGTGCAAAGAGCGCAGTGATGTAGTCAAGATATCTATTCTTATTTCTTAATGTATGACGGTCTCATCACCTGACTTTGGCTTCTGGCTCATACTTTCACAGTAACTGGCTCCGGACCACCAGCCCTGCACTGAGACATTTGATAAACACCAGGCAGATCTCCAGTGAGTCATTAGTTTCTATCACAACACAGAAGAGAGCAATGCAGGGCTAATGGGGAGGAAATATGAGACCAGACATGCATGAGTAAAAATGACTCACAGCACCTCTTACTACACCCAACAAGGGGCAGGCAATGGACCTAAAAGAGTTAATTGCGTAGAGTTACCAGACGTCTGTTCCAAATGTGAAATGTGTAAACAACCAACCAGCTCATTTCCTGATTGAAGTGATTCTGAGAGAGAAGAGACGTATGTGTTTTCGTGAACACTGGCTGACGTACTGTAAGCAGGTTTTTGGGGTTTTTTTTTTTGTTTGTTTGTTTGCTTGTGCTATGTTTTATCTATGTAAAAAGGAAAAAAAAACTCAGAGAAATTCGCAGCAGGGCCAAGCAGCAGCAGAGGTGGAAACACCGGAGTGGAGGTCAGAGATCAGGCTTCAAGCGACCTCATGACTACCCTGATATATAAGAGGCAACAGAAAGTTGGCTGTGTCCTTCTGTGAACCAGCTAGACTCCCATTGCCAGAGACAGAATAAATGAGGAAAAGATGATGCCAAGAAAATCTCTTATTATTAAGGAATTAAGTGCTACACAGCCCGAGACTTTGAGTTTAAACAATACATATTTTCCACATGCTAAGCCAAAACATTAAATATCTATATTGTTCAAAGAAGTCAGACATCATAGGAAAAGACGGAGCACACAGATGTGGGAAGAGGAAAATAAAAGCTTCATCACAACACTCTGAGTCTATCATGTGTATTTTGTTTTATTGACAGTTGCTTTACCCTGAACAGATCCAAGTACAAAGTCATTCATCCATGTCTGTTTTCTGCCTTACAAAATAAGACGATCTGTGATTGGAAGGTTTACAAACATACCACTGAAATAATCCAAGCTCTAAACTCCATAAACAAGAAAATGGGTGTAGGTGTAGTTGTAGTAGTTGTTTTACATCAAGTGTTACATCTTCTGTGTGTGTGTGTGTGTGTGTGTGTGTGTGTGTGTGTGTGTGTGTGTGTGTGTGTGTGCACGCACGTGCGTGTGTGTTTACTGGCATTCATGGGCAAGCATGTAAGAGGCACACAGACTGAAAGAGTAAAGTAATAAAAGAAAGGTGCTAAAGGTTGTGCCTACAGCAGATAGAGAGCGGAGACTGAGAAAAGAGTTATGGCTACCAGGAAAAGATCCGTAAAGGCCTATGAAGCTCTATGCTGCCTGCAATTGAGCAGGATGAGGTGGGAGGACAGCAGCAATGTTTTAAAGCATTGCTGAGCCATCCTGGAATGAAGTGAAATGACCACATGTCACACAGAGATGAGAAGTGAAAGGGAGGGGACAGGCAGAGTAAGAAACAGTGCAGAGAGTAAGGAGAGAGAGAAAACAGAGTGTGTCGTTCTAAGAGGAATATTTCAGGGTGGTAAATGGAGCAGAACTCCATTCCAGCTCCTCTCTTAACCTCCCCCGGTGCCTCATCCTCTGCATGCAAAGCATGAAGCCCACGAGACAAAGAAAACAGAGAGCGGGAGCCGAGGAGACGAGCTCTGGGACAAATAACACTGAATTAAAAGACACAACATTTTGTACATGCATTTGTTTAAAATAGGAAAAAATAAACACAGCCGGAGCAGAAAAAGTGGCGAAGAGCTCTCCGCTTCTTCATTTCCATTTTGACCTGGTTTTGATCTGAACAATGGGAAAGTGAAGGTTGGCGACCCTGACCACATATCAGATATTAGATTAGATTCTGCTGCATTATAACTCCTCCCTGTAATTTAACTGAGAAGAAACAACAATCAAGTTCATTATATCTACATGACCACGCTTGATGTGAATGGTGGTAAACATGACATCTCAGTCTCTCTGTGGAGCTTTCTATCATGTTTCAGCTCATTAATTTGTTTCTTCCGACAACATAATTTCACTGTTTTGGTTCGCTCTTCCTGTTCTCATAGTCTAGTCTCAGCTGCAGCGTGTAGCTCTTTTCAAAGCCCACAGCACCAAACGGCAGACAAAGTCGGCAACTAGCTGTTGGACACAGTGGAGTACTCAGCACCTACGGATCAAAACATTTCCTCCAGGAATTGGTGAATAACAAAAGAAGAATTTAAACTGGCCAGAAAAAATATTCCAAATTCTAATACTACTCCATATCCACTATATATATATATATATATATATATATATATATATATATCTTCGCCAACAAAGGCTTGAAGGGAAAATAATGTATTGTGTGCAACAAAATGATGACTTCAAGTGATTTAGGATTCCAGTTTAGAATCCAGCAGGTTAGTGTGCCTAGACAAGACAAGACAGCGTGACAGGGCAAGTATCAAATACCACAGCTGACAGTGATGGCCCGAGAGATGTCAAATGTAGCTAAACACCAAATCAAGTTTTTGTTCGTTTATGAAACAGGAATTCTTCTAATCGCCAGGAGTGAAATTAGGTCATAGGAGCCTGACGTCGGCACAATTAATGAGCAAAATAGTGTATTCTCTCAAGTAAGCCCAAAATGCCTGTATAAGCTAACGCTGCAATTTCAGTAAGTGTAATGCAGTCTTTTTATGCATCTTTGGCATGCTTTACATACATTATAGTGCAATTCCAAATTGGTGGCATCTCTCTGACGTTCACTTCATTCTTTGGAGCGTTATCACGGGATTTGCATCGCTTAATACTGCCAGATGGCACTGAGGTACTAGAAAGTGTATACTAGATGATTAAGAACATTTAAATTACGGTGCAGCTCTACTGGGTAACATTTAGGTATCGGTGAGCAAAAGACTTCCAGGACGATGTGCTCAGTGACTGGCTCCTTGGCGGCTCCTCTATAATTAGTAATACTGAAGTCATCAAAGTGCAACAAATAACTGGAGTGAAGCAGCTCCAGCAAACCTTCCACCTCTCACACAACCCAGACTGACTGCTGGGGGGCGGATAGAGGGATGGTTATTATACATATTGTGTTCCTTTTGCACATTTTTTTTGTTTGCTATCAGGAGGGAAGATAGAAGGAATGCAGCAATATGAAATAACACTTTGAGAACAGCTAACAAACTGTTACACTTGTCAGTGCTGAAGGTCAGATACTTTGTGGTCCTTGTCCTATTAAACTGCACTATTTTATAGCTGTAACAAAGTGTGCAATAACTTGTGCTTTTACTTTATGTCTGTCTCTGTAGAAGGCTTGACAGAGCCGACAGAGATGTGAACAATCAAGCTCTTTCCTCAAACAAGACTTGTTCAAGCACAACGTTCCTGCTGCCAAAACAACACAGAGTGGAACTTTCAAAAACAGCAATGCTGTAAAATAAATCTAAAACACGCCAGCAGCTTAACTCAACAGCAAAACAAGATAAAGCAACAGAATCATAGAATCAGCCATTCTTCCCTTTTATTCCCCATTTACAGCCTATTTTAAATCTATAGTCAGTGACAAAATAGTGGTGTATATTTTAAAGGCAGGAATGCTTTTTGTTCATTTTCTAAGGGACGTGTCACAGTAATGTCATTTTTTTCATTGTATTACATATCAATATTACTGTGGACCGTAAATAAAGATGGCTGCAGCCTCGATCACATCACCAAGAGATTTTGAGTGGCATTACTTCGTCCTCGCCATCTTGCTATCCCAGGCAAATCTAAAAATGTGCAAAGAGGAGGAGTGCCACCGGACCGGGCCTTGGGTGCATACTGGTTTGTGGTGAGCATATGTTGACCGACCTGTCACCCAAAGCAACACTCTATAACATGTACGGTACGTGGTGGACAGTTGTGAAATGGAAGATTGAGTGGAATAGATAAAGATGCTACCTTGAGGCAAAAAGCAGCACACACACACAAACACAATCCAGTAAAGTAACATCATGACATCCAGAACAACTTGTGACCCCTCTACCTGTGCAATTGTGACAGACAGACTTTAAAAACACCTCTCAGTGAAATACAATCTAACAGCAGCACACACTGCACCCTTTAAAGGGATTATAGTGCTGAACTGACACCCCTGACCATACCAGGCTAAATAAAGTTAGGCTTTATTACAAAGGCTATATTGCTGTTTTGATTGATTGCATTGTACCAGTCTTTGTGTTGTCAGATACTTCTATAACAATACGTTTTATCATACAGTACCAACATGTCTTTGTGTTGTTCATTGTTTTACCACCTTGTAAACAGGTGCCTTTTATTATTGATATAAACATCTCCTTTTATACCGACCTGTTATTTATGGATTAGCTGACTCAGCCTGACATAGGCAGACGGACCACCTACGTTCTCATGGAGTTTAAAATTGCGTTCATATAGAAAGATAATTATTATATAAAGCAGTTGTGGTGGCACCAAGGCCCCCTGCCATGTCAGGAAAAACCCAGCCTACAGGCTGAGCAACTGTAATAACAGAAATTGAAAGGTGTGTTCTGGCACTGATAAAATAAAGATGATTCATTGGATAAAGACTGATCGGGATTTTGTTGAACTCACACGAAAACTGGATTTTCAAATTGACACAACCTCTTAAACAAGGGGAGTCAAGCAATGCGACTCACTCACGCATTTCATGATGTTTTTAATAAAGCCGTCCCAGGGTTATAGCGTATCACATGCAGTTGTGTTCAATTAACTGGGAGAATTTCTAAGGCTGAATTTTGGGTTGAGGAATTAATGCACGGTCCTCACTTGCATGTAAATTCGTAAAAAGTATTACTGTGTGAAATTGTGTCGGGGCGTGTGTGTGTGTGTGTGTGTGTGCAGCCATGGGCCTCAAGGCTTCTTTAAGAATGATAGGGCCTCTCCTCCTTTCCCATACGGTTCAAGTTCAGCCATCGCTCATGCCCATATTGCATGATTGCACTGAAGGACCAGTATAATCAGGCATAATGCTTTACAGATGTTATGGGTGTTTTTAAAGCCAATACTACAGCCCAAGGCATCCATATATGAAAACCCATCTGTGCATGGATATCAATGTGTGTGTGTTTCTGTAGGTGTAACTGAAAACCCAGGCATGATCGGAGTGAAACGTTAGGAATTAAGGTCACATCTCCAGCTCAGGATGTGTGATTTATGTTCCCCAACTCCACCCTGTCATTGAGTAATCACCTGAACAGAGCGCAACAGGTGCAAACTGATTTGCTGAACAGCGATTTCACAGATGAGACGCTTTGAATTTTGCCATTTAAACAGCCAAGAAACAGCACTAAGCCAGCCATGACACGTAAATATGACAGTCCTCGTGATCTGAACGAGAGAAGACACCCATTTAAATCCCTTTAAGATCTGCCAGCACCCTTCCTAATCCACACTCTAACATCTCCCATTGTGTCCAACATCTAATATCAACCACGGGCCGCTACTAGATGAAGTCTGGTGGCATACCACAGCCAGGAATTTGCATGGACCGCCCGCTCTTGTGAAATAGGAAATGAAACATGTGGTGGCTTGGAAGCTCGGTCAGATTCTGGATATTCCTGTGGTCTGGCACTCGGGGTTCTGTGGCCGGGGCCTTTAATTCCTAATGGTGGTGAACGCCAAGCTCTGGTCACGACAGGAAATGCCTGCTAGGTGAAACATCCGCCCAAAAAGCATTCACTTAGAAGTGTCAACAAACTACCGGTCCAATCTTTTAAAGCACTTTGATTTTTCCAGTTTATGAAAATGTGAGAGGTTCTAATGCATCAAAAAACTGGCCAAGGTGAGGGAAAAAAAAAAAAAAAAGGTTAGGTCAGCGTCTGAAAAATTATGGGAATTTTATAGAAAACAGGGATTTGCAAGGGAATAAAAATTAGATTTTTTTTTTGGTGAATTTACAGCTTTTTTCACAGAAAAGACGTGAATTAAACCTTGAAGATTTGTTAATTTTCTTGGCAAACCCTCAGTCTTTACAAAAGCTGGAACAAGCTGTGTTACTAGACCCTCTGAGGTATTATTAGGACTATGCTGTTCAGAATGTGAGAATGGGGAGAAAAGGGGAAGTCAGGAAGTCACACTGTTTGGTCAGGGGATTGTCCTACAGAAAGATAATGACCCAAAACATTAGAAGACCAGAGCCAGGCGGTGGCTTCAAGTGATGGAAGAGCAACACAGCCTCCAAGCTTTCACCCCGTGGAGCTGCTTTGGGGTGAACTGGACAGAAAGTGATATCAAAAGCACCTGCAAGCACCGCACATCTGTGGGAACTTCTACTGTGGTGGGACAAACTTTCTCAACTACTAATGTCTCAAGCATGTTTGGCTACTGAATGAGTTAAAATACAAAATGCAAATTCAATTTAGTTCAACAAGAAGATTGTGTGATTCCAGTTTATTTAGTTTATTTGTTCTACGGCTTAAATTCAGAAACACCAGGATGTTGAGTTATCTAAATGTAAATGACGTCTGGGAAAACTGACACATCCTACAACTTTTGCCTCTGACTTTTGGTTTTGTGCAACACAGCCGCCCTACAAACAAAATGCTTTGTCATCATGTGAGTTTGGTTTGAATCCAGTCCGCTGCAACCTCGACCTGGGCCATGGATTTGTTGTTTGGCCTTTTGGTCATCACTTGTATGGACTGCCTCAGCCAAAATATGTAACTTTTCAGTATTTGCATTGCAGCCAGGATGGCAGTTCGAGGTTCTTCGAGTAATTTAATTCAATTTAAAACAGTTTAACAGATTCCAATGTCAATGTCAACCAGCGCAAAAAAGTGATAAACATTTCTTACTACAGTATGGGCAACTTTTATGCTGAGCAAAACAATAATATATTCTGTATTTTACGATATTGCAAAATACTCATGACTATATTCACAATATGTAAATCAACAAGAATTAGAGATACGCATTTCAACTTTCTTTCACAATACCTTACAAAGCTAAGATAATGCTGCTGTTTACATTATGTGACGAGCAATTTATAACTAATAAACTAATAAACAAAAAATGTGACAAGGAACACAATTTCTGAGAGAAAAAGGTCAGAATGAAAATCTTAAAATGAAAATGGGAGCTGAGTTATTGTAGTAAAGTTGAAGGTGTTGTTACTGTCAGATTGTGTGTGTCCATGTGTGTTTCTGTGCTGGCGGCAGAGATGGTTAGCAAAGGAGTGTCATAAGAAGTAAATGAAGTTTCGTACCCAGACACACACTCGAAGCACTCAGTCACTCTGCTTCAGTGTGCACTGTTAAAGCAAATTAAGGAGGCCTTGGCAGCCTTTTAATGGTCTGTCACAGTCTAACAGGTTTAGAGCGCTTACAATGGACCCAGGCACTAAGCCCGACAGCTCGCGCTTAATTGTTCAGACCATGTGTGCATGTGTGTGTGTGAAAGTGTGTGTACTGTTAAGAGCCATTCTGTGCCTGTAACTAAAGTCATTGATTCTCATTATGTAGACAGATAAGACAGGCAGGAAGTGTCTGTCAGTCTGTCCGCCCGAGTGGTGGAATAAAATGAGGACTACAGCTGATATGTTAGGATGAATGTGATGCCAACATCTGTTGAAGAATAATTGATCTTAAATCTGAGGTATTCATCCTCTCACAGCTGTATACAGGATGTTGAGTGTGCAGTTATTTTCTCCAAAAAGAATTTATGACATTCTTGGCAATTTAAAAGAAACCATATTCAGACAGAGACAAAGACCAGCACGGCACAGGGCCATAAATGGATTGAGTTACTGACTTAAGCAAACAATAATAAACAAAACATTAATTGTCTCAATGTTCAAGTGGAGCCTGGAGAAATCATCAGGGCAAATAAAACCATTTGCTTTCACTCCATAACCCACTGTCCATCAGCCAGGAAAATGGTCCATGAAGGACGAGGTGGCGGTGCATAAAAATCCCTCCTAAAGGGTTGGAGATTCTGAGCTGTGACCTAGAATATGTTTGACAATCTTCTTTTAATTAGGCCTTGAAGACAAGACTCCTTCCAACTGCTGTCCCGAGAGCTAAATTAATTACTGAGACAAAGCCCAATTCTAGCTCATGGCAAAGATGAATCATTGCAGTATTTGGGGAATGAGCAATACTCTTCATTCAAGGGCTGATGAAAGAGACTCAGACTCTAGAATATAAGCCAACGTACTTCATCACAAAGCTTCCACGAGGCTCTTGCAGCCTTACCACACATGTATTGTACACAAAGGCATCTGCTGCTTCTGCTATCAGGACTTCATAACTCATCCTTTCTTGGTTTTCAGTATTTTCGTCGAAAAAATTCATCAAAAATAAAATGCACACTGGAACTTTTCTCATGGTTATAACTTACTGACAACTTTCCTTCTATTGTATAATCTTCACGCTTAATCGTTTGACTGTTGTGCTACCGCAGACGACTCTCAGATAACTAGCCTCGGCTCCGTGTCCTCGTACAGACCATCAGCCAGCAGACGAGCCCTCACCCGCTGCCAGCAGCCGGGCCATTCATTCAGTTAACTGACTGTGTCATCTGTCAGCCTGTGTAAATGGGTGTTTGTGAGTTATGGCTAATTAAGCAAATCACAACATGGAAGGTTGTGCCAGAGCCCGGGCCTCACAAAGAGACAGATCAAAAGGTGACTTGGTAGGAACGAGTTATGTCTTACAAATACCTGATGAATATGCAACAAATTAGAAAATGTGTTTTCAATTTTTCATTCGTACTGTTCATTTATTTACTGTTGTCAGGTATAAACAAACAAGCTCTGCCATTATTCTGAGCTGAACTTTGATTACTTGTACTTGAACGGACACAACAGAGCAGTCTTTTGCAATCAGCATTTGAAAATAAAACATTTGTAATTTCTTTTCTTTTCTTTTCAGGCTTACTCCTTATTTCTGTCTATTTCTCTCTCACCGATTATCACTTATTTTCTCTGCCTGCTTCTCCGAGCTTTCAGATCTTGCAAATCTGGAGATGTGCCGGGAATCCCTACTAGCAGGCTAGTATTGACTAAATGATCAGGGGAGGCCGTGCTTGGCAAGTTCAACGAGGTAACGACCTGAATTTGCTTGGGCGATACCTCCAGATTGAATTGAAAGTTTCACAATGGTGGCCACGTCCTCAGAAGATAACCCAGTCAAATATTTTCATTAGGAGAAAAATGTGCCTTCTTATCTATGTATGCCTGTTAAGACAAAACTCCTCCATAAAGGGGAAAATGATAACATATGGAAACAGTCGGCTGGCCAACAGCTCTTGCACCAATGCCCCGGCAGTGGAGTATTTGTTATCCCACTTGTCCTCTGCAGCACATGTGTAGGTGTTTGTCTCTATCTATATGTCATGAAGAGAGATGAACTCTGCAGCAGTGCATAGACGCAATGCGGGGAGGCCCTTGAGTTCAGAATGCACCCCAGACTCTCTATGTATATCTTGTCTCAACAATATCGTAGGACCAACAAACTCAAGCTCTTGCTTTCTCCAACCCAAACACACTCACATCTGCATGAGCACTGATTAACTTGCTTATTAGCACACTATATTGATGTAATTAGCTCAAGTTAAACAGTCCACTAGAGCTATTAAGCCAGGACTAATCCAAGATAGTGATTTCCAGCACATATTATGCAAAATGATTGAAGAAATGCTGGAAACATCTGGATATTAAGCACTTTGGAGATAATCTGTTGACAGAGGAGGCATACCATCATGAAGGAATCAGCTCTGGGGTTCAAATAGAAAAATGTGTTTATAGAAGCAAAGTTGACTAAGAACACATGCTTGTGTCTCGCTGTCACAGAGAAAAGTCACAAAGAGCTGATTTACTTAAGGAATCATTACCTCTTTCACGTTATCTTTTCTCAGTCTTTCCAAGATTTAATGCTGAAGATAAACCACTAGCCAGCTATCACCCAATTCAGTTTTTCTGAGGCGCTGCAGAAAATGGTTTAGCACACACAGACATGTCTAATTATCGCTTTCACAATTCAGGTCAAAATGAGGGTTTGGCGTTCGGCACGAACATTGCAGATAGATCAAGGAAAAGGAAGCACACCTTTGTCGATAACAGCGGAAATAAGCGGCAGGGGACGATGAGGAGCAGTGTTTGTATTGGGTAGCATAACTTGATGGGGAAAAAAATAAACATTTGTTAGAAACATTAACTGCATCAGTGATTTGCTTTAGAGGTGAGTTAAGAACTTCAGATTGATGACGCGATCGATGCAATCTGTTTTACTGAAATTAGTTTTTCAAGAAGTGAAGCGCTTTTCTTTCCCACTATTTAAACCCCCCCAAAAAACAAAACTATTTGGTAGCTAACACTAATATGGACCATTATCTGTGCAATCCTAGCTATAACTGAGCACAGACAAAAGCAATCAAGAACTACAATGGCTATTAGTCAAATTCACACTATTTGCTATGGGAGTGTGTAGACTGTAGCTCATGAAAGTATGCTTTTGGTAAAGAATGAATATTTGAAATGTGAATATGAATTCAAATATTCACATTTCACGAGGCAGGAGATTAAAGTTTCATATACATACAACGGAAGAAGACTTCTCAAAGCTGCAAGCTGTACAAGGAAATCAGTAGAAACTCTTTTGTCTACACCTTACCTGACACTGGAGGCCCACCATTTGGGCTCTGTCACAATAATTGCATGAAAGTATCTACACTGAATGTTTCTTTTTCTCTGCCATTGTTGTTGTGATCAATTCGTCAGAGGCCAGGAAATCTATAACATGAAGCGTAGTCACAGTCAAGTCCACAGCAGTCCTTACAGCCATCAAAGTTGTGCTGAATTTCATGGCAAATCTTCCAATAGTTTTCAACACATTTCACTAAACTCCGAGGACCATCAGTCATGTCAACCTCATGGCAGCTGCAGAGGGAAGTTGGTTATTCTTCTTTCTAGTAACTGACAATCTACCCAATTGCTTTTGAGCTAACAAAATAATGGAGAGAATGGCTGACATTCCCCCTGTTGAGTGCATTTCCACCAGCATGGCTTGTCTTTAGGCATTTGATATGTTGACCTCATCCAATGTGTGATGAAAGGTGCCTTGGTCTTTACTGTGCTTTGCACCATAAACCGTCCGCCTGATCCACCTCCCTGTGAATCTGGTCAAGTGCATGGATATCACACTTCATCAACCAGCCAGTAAAAAAAAAAAAAAAAAGCAGGCGACAGCAACAAAACTGTCTTTTGGAAAGCTGTGGTATACAAACTTATTTTGTAGGAGTTAGCATTGCATATTCAAAATAAAGTCTCTCTGACTCTCTTTCCTGTCACATTGTCTGACTTCTACATGACTTTCTCTACTGCTTTTTTTGTCATACCTACACCTTCCTCCCTCAGGGATCTTCATCCCACCATATTAAGAGTGGAAATGTATCTGCTTCCATTGTAATTACAAACCCACTGGAGTCAAAGCCTCTTGATCTCTGCAGGATCCTTGCTTGCTTTTCTTTTTTTCCACTATTTACTCACCTCTCTCAGCCGAGAAGACAGACACATGCTGAGCTATCAGTTCTGTTTTTCTTCCCTTCTGTTGGGCATTTTTGTATCTAATATTCCTGAAATTATAATAGTTTTTAGAGAAGCAGTAAAACGGCAAAGTAGAAGGGGAGGATATGTGAGAGAGGACGCTGGGGGGGTAGGGTTGCTTTAGTTTCTTTGTACAGTGTGGGAATTTCTGCTGCATATACAGTATGTGTTTACAAATGAGAATCTGTAAAAAGGCACCAGCCAGGAACCTTTTGTTTAATGTTGGCCTCAGGATTAGGCACTGTGAACCCTCCTTGAGGCTAAAGTGTCGACTTGTAACAGCCCAGGACAAGATGGTGGGGAAGAAATTGGTTTCTGCAGGGGTGAAATGAAAACAGCTGAAAAGAAAACAAGCGTCCCCACTGTCCCATAGAGTCTGCTGCAGTTGGAACATAGAGTCAAGGTGAGGGCAAGCGTTTGATAACCCTATAGTGATCAATAACCAGGATGGGTTAGGGAAGTACAGTTAGAAGTGTGGCCTACCAACAACCCAACAAAAACAAAAAACTCACTCAGGACAACAGCAGGGAGGAAAAAAACAAGACAGAAGTGTGTCTGTTGTGAGTTTGTGTATTGTTCCCAGATAGTGTCAGTGATCAAATCCATTGAGGGCTTTTTTTTTTTTCTTTTACTATCAATCTTTTTCTTCTTTTGGCTTTTGGGATGCAGCCCATGTGTATTTCCTGGCGTGTCTTAGACTTAGAAACGATATCATAAACATTGATACAAGTATATCTTTGTTGTTTTCTTTTTACATATGCACCAGGGAAGGTCATAGCATATGACTAGCCCTATTTCTACTCAACGTACCATTCAGTGACCTCACATTCCTTGTGGATGGGGTCCCCACTGTAGCTTTAACCTGTTTCCTTTAAACCATCGCTCCCCTCTCCATACATATAAGGTTAACCAGATTGTTCGTTTTTGTTTCAGTGACTTTATAAGCCGATTAAAATTTATAATACTAAGTATATTCACTGTTTCTCCGCAGACACACCAGTTGAATCCTTTAGGATGATCATACCTTTCTTTTTGCATGTTAGAAAATTGATGGCCATGTTTTGTCAGAAGAGGACAAAAGTGGTTTCATGTTTGTCCAGCTCTGGGGAAAACGAGCCCATTTTAAGGAGTAAAAAATAAATAAAGAAAATAAATCATAGGTCACTCATGGGTTCTGCATGTGGATGTTGCTGATCGGGACAAAAAGGAACAGACTGTGATGTTCCCAAAAACTTTGTCAGACAGTTTAAGTGTGACAGAGACCCACCACAACTAGAACCACAGCCACAGTGTTTATGTCTGCCTTTGGGGAATGTTCTCTGTTTTTGCTTCCTGTTTGTGTGCAACAGAATTTAAAACGGCCCCAGTCCTCTTTGTCTTCAGTGCTGTTGGTGTATACTATAACAGTGTTAATGGTGGTAGTCTTAGTCTTAGTGATGGTGACTACTGTGTAAAACAAGTGAAAACTCTGATTATGACTGGAACCCTCTGACAAAATGAGACACAAACTACAACACAAGCGCTCAAAGGCATTTTCCTTTCCCCTCACAGAAAAGCGACTATTTCTGAATGAATGTGTACTTTGATATCACAGGAATAACATAAAAAGGATGCTCTGTGCAACCAGGAGCCGGCACACAGTGATGATTATCATACCTAAATCCAATCCAATTTCTTCACCCGTTGCATGTAAGCTCTTCAGGGGAGTCTCAACATGTAGGCAAAGGGGGAGTTGGGAATTTAAGTAGTGTGTATCCAAGATGGTAGAATATCTGAGTTTCATAACAGGAAAAAAAAAGAAAAAGTGACTTTTTGCAAAGCCTTGTAAACACATTTATTAGAGGAAGAAAAACAGATATAAAAACCAGCCAAATCTTTGTTTCCAGTTTCTTCACTGTGACCTCAACATGCCGATAATGAAATTTCTCAATTTGGCTCGTACCTGGTTTCCAGTCACACTCCAAACGTTACATTAGAAAACCAGATCACACCAATAAAGTCAAATCAAACGGATTGCAGAGCAGCAATTAATTCCAAGGATAATGACGAGGAAGCTGTCCAAAAGTGTGTCTACCTCAATTAGTCTCTTGTTGCACTGTTGATGCAGAGGATGGATGAAAGAAAACAAATTAAGTTGCACATAGAAGAGAGGGAAGAAGAAGGGAAGAAAGGAAGAGATAAAGCAGGCAAAGGAGGGGGAGAACTACTGTGGGGAGGGAATACACAGTATGAGGGCTTGAAATGAACAAGTGTGGGAAAGAGAGAAAGATTAAAGGGAAAGGCTGATGAGGGGAGGGAGGGGAGTAGGAACTTCCAAAACTGTAACAGCCATACCAGGGAGGGAGAGAGAAAGAGAGAATGATGAGGAAGATGAGAGCAGCAAACTATTAGAAAAAGAACGGGATGGAAGAAATCTGTCGTACTCACAGCTGAATGAGGTGGGCAGTGGGCGTAGCTTGTGTGCGTGGACTGATGATGGTGATGCGGGTGTTGTTGGTGGGACAGATAATGCTGCGGATTTGCATGGGTGAAGGAGCGACCACTCCAGACCCCCTGACCACCACTGCTACCAGTTGTCCAACTGGAGCCGAGGCTTGAACTCACAGCTCTCGCCTTACTGCTGTGGTAACCTCTCACTGCTGCACTCGGCTGATGGAAGGATACCGGATCAAAACAGAGAAGGGAGATGGAGGGAGGGAACGGGGAAAAGGAGGAGGTTAGCACGGGTGACGGAAAGCAAAGAAGACAGAAATTGTGAGGGAGGGCAGTGACAAATGTTACAGACAGAAATATCACAACTGTGAACAGCATCCACTCTGCAGCGGACAGACACTGACAACTGACTGCCCGCTCACTGACCTGTGACGAAAGAGAAAGCAGGATGTGGTGTTGATCTGAAATCTCCATACCAGTATCAAGATTGTTCTCACACTTTCTTTCCACGCTAACTCACTTTCTCCTTCCCTTTCTCTCCCAGAGTGCCAGATGTTGTGAAACCGCCTTCTGTCACGGTTGAAAACTGTTCTCGCTGGAAAAGTGCTGATTGGTTTGATAAGACGCTTGGATTACAGGCTGGCAATGGGCTTCCTGGTGTGGCATTATGTATTGGGTATCAACAGGGTCCAAGAAACACAGGGCTGAATCTGCTGACAGGCCAGCTTATGCGGCTGCAAGATGGGTTACCTGGGCTGTCATGGCCACTGGAGCACAGGAAGAAAAAGATATACACAGGGTACGCATGCCAGTCTGTGGCACTTTAACAAGGCCTGGGGCAAATACTGAAGTATTTGTAAATTCAGCTAAACAGTCACAATTACCCCCCCCCCCCCCCACACACACACACACACATACACACACACATTAAAAAAAAAATAAAATGTGAGTTTCAATTCTTCCGAAAAGTAAACTCCTGGATTTCGTGTAATTCCTACATCATAACATAAATAAACCATAATTACAGCTGCTATTTAATGTGCCTGCCTCACATGTAGACTATTCACCCCTGCAATTAGGGGTAATGTTTAACTTAAATGGGTTCCACACACGTACACTGCAAAACAGCACGACCCCTCACAACAATAAGAAGAAGAGCTCTTTCGTCTTGTATTTGGCAAGAAATCAAACCGACTGCACGAAAAACACTTAATGTCATTAGGACCAAGAGTGTGCAATATAGCATGTACATAAACAAAAACAAATGTCCAATTTGCTTTACTAGCCTATGAAAAGTTGCAGGATTGTGGTACACAATGGGTGAGTCATTAAGTAATCATTTAGTCCATTATGGCATTTCTTATATCATAAAATATGAGGACCTGTTCCTTCTCTGTTTGACATCATTATAAATTTGATTATGTTGGGGGTTTGGACAGTTGTTTGGCCTGAGCTGATGATGATGAAAATGGATGATGAAAATCATCCTTTAGTCTGTTTAACCACTGGCCTGAGTGGATTAGATAAAAATACTAAAGAAAAATGAAATAATTGTTACTTAACTAATGAAGTGATATTAAAAGAGTATTGATGGCGCTGTGATCCTTTTTATTCTGATTTCATTCTTTGAGCAAAAACATATGAATATGATGCAATCTACCAAGTATTTAGCAATGTGCTCGTTTACGTGTATGATTTATGGGCCGAGCAAAGACAAACCACCTTGAATGAAGCACAGCTGTACATCAATAGAGAATGTTAACAGTGCCCTTTGGCCCCTGTAGGATTTTCACTGAGGTCAGAGGCCATCCCACACAGGGGAATCGAAGGGAGCACGATCGCAGCAATATAGACTCACAGCTGTGCTTAGAAAGTTTGCCAGTCTCGTATTCTTCATCACGAAAGAACCGGAGGGGGGGAAACGTAAGCCAAAGTTCAGCTTAATACATACAATATATAACGACAGGTTTAGGGTTCATGTTAATATAAAACAGGAGGAGGTAGTTTCCCCCAAAGAGGGATAAATGATTTTTTACAGAATAGTGCAGAATCCATCGAGGAGCATGAAAGAGGCCCATTGGTGTAATAAAACCATAGGTTCTGGGAAGAAAAGACAAATATGGGAGGAACTGATTTTGAATCACCAGCTTTCAAACCATGTAAATGTAAAAAAAAAAAAAAAGAAGAAACTTGAGTGTTGAGAAAAAAAAAAACAAGCAGTTGTTATTTTCTCGCAGGCTTTCAATGAAACACTTAGTCATTGGGTCAAACTTTGAGAGCAGTGCGAGGGCAGGATATATTGTACTAAAAAAAAAAAAAAAAAAAAGGAAGCACATCAGTATTTGGAGCCATGCCTCTCCAACGCAATTCGTCAATTCCTATAGAGACATGTTGGACTATTATAGAGCCTATGTAAAAGTCAGAAGGGAGGAAGCAGACTGAAGTATGGTACATTAAGCTGCATGGACACAGCCGTTACTTAATTGCAACTATTCACCAGTTCATAGAGTTTAAGTACTGCTCCAAGCCATGTAACAACCTCCATTGGCCTTATAAATGAGGATTATGCAGCTTTTGAGGAGGCATTTGGAAATAATGCATCTATGCAGAAGTGTTTTGTTAAAGCCCCCATCTCAAGGGAGAGATACATTTTGAAGATGTTATAAGCAGAAGAGTTACGTGGGATAACAGAGCCACTGACGAAGGCGTTTTAAGTCTGGGTCGCTCTGCTGCGTGAGTGACAAGATCTTCGCCCTTTATATTACAGGGGTGGGGTTGTGCTTTAGCATGAGGCTGAGATCCAAAGCTGCCGGCATTCCTCGCCTGGAATGCATGATTGGTCCCCAGACTCAGCTTCATGTCACAGACTTTCAGCAGCTCGTCAGAGAGCTACGCTCGGCCCATATTTCTTCATTTTATATAAGGGCCAACCGGATCTACTTACACAAGCTTTTCTTCCTCTGAGGAGGAATGTTTTACATGCAGTCCAACAGACGTATGGGTGTGGGGGTGGGGGTGTGTGTGTGTGTGTGTGTGTGTGTGTGTGTGTCTTGGCTCGTTTCTACCAGCATTGTTTTACTCCTTTTCATGTTGCAAAGGAAAATCCTAGCTTTTGTGCACTCCTGTAAATCTCCCTCTGCAAAGGCTGTTTTGAGTTCTACACTTTGACAGAGAGATGTTTTGAGGTTCAAGCTATGGTTCTGGTGTTGTGAGGAGCAACCAATTAGTCCTGTATAAATGTTTAATGTAACAATAAGAAAAATAACCTGCAATACTTTACTGCACAGCTGACCCACACTTTCTCACACTGGATCATAATAGATGGCACAAATAGAAGGATGGGCATTCCTTTCTTGATACAAGGCATTCATTTAGTTTACCACAGAATAAAAATGTAACTACTTCAGCGAGCCAGTATGTTATCAGCACCATTTATTACTAAACATGTATGCCCAGGCTGGATAATGTTTCACCTTGAGCTATGAAAAAGTGAGTGGAGGTTGTGGCTCCATTAATACACTAAAATGAACCAGAGCATAACACCTCTCCTGAGTCCATTTTTCATTGGTTAAGTGATTTCCTTGGCTCTCTCTCCCTGGTGACACTGCATGGTTGAGGCTGTCAGGCGATGGACCTTTGTGAATTCCAAAACTCTCGCACGTCCTATTCTTCATATAGAAGTGGGGCCTTAATATAATATTCGGCACAAGAGGGTATTAAACCATGGTTCGTGTCAACCTCAATTCTTTTCAGTATAAAAGGTTGATTTTGTTTTCCACAAGTGACTTTTTTGTTTTTTTATTCAAATGCCTAATTTGTATTTGTTGATCCATGCAGTTCATGGATCAACAGCAACTTAAGTGCTTTTTTTGAACACGATGAAATAAAACTAACCTTTTTTCTGCGGCTACGGTGGTGTCAAGTACTTTGATGTGCAGTTATATGGGGCTTTATCATGACTCCTCAGCTGCAAAGAAGAAAAACACTGCCTCCTCATTCACCGGGGTCCTTTTTCTATCAACAATATGCAATTCGATGAAACCTACCGATGAGGTTCCCACTAAAGAATAACATGGTTGTACTTAACGATTCCTTGCTTTCCAGGTCATATTTTCACCATGAAATATACAACATAATAGAAGAAAAAATATTCTGTTGAGGAAGCATTCCATGGGCTATTGCAGAGACTTCAGATTGTTCTTGGATTACAGAAAACTTAAGGAACTACACTTCTTTATGGGTCTTTGTGAAATTCCACAGTTTTACAGTTTCCGCTGGCCATATCGACTTTCTTGGAAGATAAATCAAATTCCCTGTCTTTTGTTATCAATTTATTATTTTTTTCCTGGCAAACAAGTTTATCTTCAGGTGTAACCTTAATCTCAGTGTGTAAGCATTATGAAAAATGGTCATAGCCTAGTTTTATCTGATTGCCCTGAAGGCACTGTGCCCCACAGCTGTTGTTGGACACTTGGGTACTCCGAGAAATGGTAATTTCCCACAACACAGATCCAACTCAGAATTTCCTGATTTCCTGTTGGCCTAACCGTGCTTTATCTTCTCTCATCCCTTTTTTCAAAGAGGCTGGTGTGCTGCCAAAAATGCCCCTTCCCTCTCTGTGTCATCTCCATATTCCCATTTCACAGAGCTGGCATGCAGAATAACAGACAACCTCCAGTGCAGCGGGCGAAAAACTCAGTCTCACTCGAAAACCCATTAAATGAACAAAAATGAGGTCCCTAAAACATGACAAAAAACAACCGAATAACCAATTGCCAATGCGTTTTGAAATGAAGGTTGAAATGAATGGTGAGAGGCTTCAACACAGGGACCAGGAAAGTCATCCCAGATGGCATTAGTTAGGGGATATTGTCTTCTAGAGGGCCCTCCACGCCTGGTTGCTCCATTTGGCCGGCTATGAAAGAGATACAGCTTTCCTTTGGCATCTCTGATGACTGACTTCCTGGAAGCTGTGTTGCGTGAAATGGCCTCCTCTGTACTCGCTCCTCTTTTGCTCCTCTTTGCCAATCCTCACCCCCTCACACAAGTCACCTTCTCGCCGCCAAGCGTGCAGGCTTTGACTGTCACTCTTTGCAAAGCGCAGCAGATGGAGGTATGACAGACTCTGTGAGACTCGGCGGGTCACCAACAGTTCCACCTACAATCCCAAAAGGCACCCCTGTTCACCCAACCACATCTTTTCTCCAGTACTCAAGAACCAAGTTCAAGTGTAGCCTAGGCAACGCAGCGGCAGGCCATGTCTGGATTTCGGTGTACGAGTAGTCTGACAGGTTTCATTTAAAAAGGGGAAGAAGGGGATAAGTTAGAAGTTACCCCTCCGCACTCACCCGGGCAGAGAGGGCTGGCAAACCACACACTCAATAACAGCCTCTCTCTTTCGCTCCCCTACTTTTCCTCTCGACAACATCTAGTAACACTCTGAAAAGGCACTTCTGTGAGCTAAGATGGCAGTCTTGAGGGACAAGGAGATGGTGGTAACCAAGGCAACTGGGTCAACTGGGTGACATTAGACCCGGGGCCGCTGACAGACACTCATACAAGCACTACGGTTCTGTAACTTGGGGGCAGTTCTCCTGTTAAGATTTGTGCGCAAATCCTCGGCACAACTGTGAAATCTCAATTGACTGAGAGCCCATGCAAACTGCTGCAACCCAAGCTGTTTGGTGACTATGCTCGAGTCCCAAGAGATGAAGAGGATGCACAATGTACCCATCAGCAAGTCAGGCACTTTAAATGTCAGCATATTAGGTGGCAAAATGTACTGCTTACATTTTCTAGTTCATTGTATGCAGTGTTTACTTCGTTATGAAACTTGTTTTCATACCAAATACTGCTCCAAGTCTTTTGAGGTGTTGAAAGACGGGAGAAGGATGTGAAGGGGAGTCACATGGGGGACAAAAAGAGAGAGGAAAAAAAGGAAGGACAGAGGGAAATATATTTACTGAGGGAGATTTTGACCTCTGAGAATCTCTGACGAACAATAATATGACCCTTCCACACTTGGAGTTCTGTGTAAACCTCAAAAATTTCTGTATCTGTTATCCTTCTCTCCAAATATTTTCCTTGGCCTGACACATGTTTATGCTCTGATGAACCGTGAACCTGGGGGCTGCTGCAGTGAGGAGGATGTGGAGCCCCAAATTTGCATCATGAAATCCTATGGGAAGTAAATGGAAAGACACGGGGGGTGATCAGACCAAGAGACTAACTCTCTTTACTGATTTTGTCAACACAAACGCTCAAATGTACTCATTGCTCCATTTCCCACTACCTTCCCTTGATCTCCCACCATGATTGGACTAACAAGATGAAGCAAGATCCACCCACTCAGTATAAAGGGGACATAAACATTTACATAGGGATACTTAAGAGGGAGATGAAGGCCTCACGCTGCAAGGCAGGGGCTAGTGGAAGACTAGGCAGTGCTGATGTTATACACAGAAATTTAGTCAACAATAACTCAAGTTGATTGTTGTGATACCTTTGGTTTAAAATAAATTACAAAGAATCTAAAACTAAACGTCTGCTCTGGCCAAATTTATATAATTATCAGTCCAACTAGTTCAGTTCATTGCTGAAAGTGTTGGATCCATCTGTCAATATGTCAAATAACTCAATAAATCCAACAGGACTCAATAAGATCTAATCATATGATTCAACACTTTCTACCACTGGAAGCATATTCTTGTAGACTAAAAGATAATAGCTGTTAATCTAACTGCTGGATATATAGCCATAGCAAAGCTTACAAAGAGCTCAAATTAAATTAATATCAGAAAAAGTTTGTTCAGTCATTAAACAATGAATGTCAAAAAATGGTAAATAGTCAAAAAAAAAAAAAAAAACTAATACCAAGAACACCAAATATATGTTTTAAATTACAGTAATCCAGGATGTAATGCACAGTACTTCAACCTGAGACAGGCTGTTAATGTCTGCAGCTGAACTATGATTACAGCTGTTTATCCACTGGGCAGGAGAGCCGCCGAGTGGATCACACCTACAGACAAATGCTTTCACACTGACATTTTAGTCCTCTTCTTATGTATGCTTTTTATACACCCACCTCTCTGGCTCCATCAGTCTGCCTGTTCGCCTCAACTCTGTCACTCTCTCTCTCCCCCTCTCTGTCTCTCCAGGTCTTTCCACCTTTCACTCTCTGTCAAACTCTCACACCGTCTCACATTTTACTTCTCTCTCGCTCTCTGTCCTTCCAGCACTCTATAAACTGTGGGAATGATGGATATCTCTGATTGCCTGAGGCCTCAGAGTCCATCACACTAAATCCTAAGTGCCGTTTTGGAGCTCTGCTTCGTCAAAGTTACACCCACGTCTCAGGGCACCACTCCTTTACTACCTCTTCACCTATGACTGAGAAACTCTGCATGGCACAGTTTCATAATAACGTCTACTGATGACGCCGCAGCTGAAGTTCTGAGCAATGAATGTTTGTGTTGACAGGTAAGCTGGTGCATAGACAGAGACTAACCACAATTGTGGTTGACCACGGCTCTAGCTACAAGAGAACTAATCCTTAAGCATCATAAAATAAAGTAGCAGAAATCATTTACTGACATTTACATTCATTTATATTTTAGATCACTCACTCACACACAGACCTTGCTGCAATCATTGCTCTATGTTGATGCATGTAAACAGTGTTGCTCAGGACAGGAGACAACGCATAAGTGTGGCTGTGTTTGGGGGGGGGGGCATGAGCATGGCTTTGAGGTGACGTAGAGTCTTCCATGGTAGGCTCGTTTGTTTTTCAAAGTTTGTTTAAGTCTGCCTCCCTAAGTGTCTGAGTGCTAAAAAAAAAAAAAAATAAAAAAAAAAAAAATAGAGAGAGAAAGAAAGAAGGATCCATGTGCAAGGGGGGGGCTGTGTGTGTACGTAAATAACAGCTGGTGTACTAACACAGTGGCTGTCGACAGACACTGCTGCTTTGGAGTATGTGTTAAATGCAGGCCCATACATCTCCCCAGAGAGTTTACTGTGGTCTTCATCACGACTGTTAAAATAGCACCGGATTACAGCGCTAATTCCAGAAGCAAACTTTTACACCGAGGCATCAGCTATCAGCTGACCAAACATCCTGACGCTGTGCATATGGTGGTAGGCGACTCTAACCATGACGACTTTAATTCTGTGCTTGCCAGAGCTACAAAGCCAAACCACTACCACACCTGGGCCAGTGTGATCACCTGCTTTGTTTTTAATCGCAAAAACAGACGACCACCAGTCTCAACAACTACCGACACCTTTGGTGATGAAGTGCTTTGAGAAGCTCATCAGAAACCACATCCTGTTCTAACCCACACCAGTTTGCCTACAGAGGACATTGTGCTCTGCATGCTGTCCTGTCCCACCTGGAGCAGCGGGGGAGCGACACACAGATGCTCTTCAGATCTGCCTGAAACACAACCCTCCCCGACAGACTGGTGACCAAACTACTGGACATAGGTCTTCCATACCCCATTTACCTTTGGATTAAGGATTTCCCGTCAGAAAGCGCCCAAAGGGTTAGAGTGGGCTCCCACTTCTCCAAAGCCATCAGCCTCAGCACAGGCTCACCACAGAGCTGCGTGCTGAGCCAAATGCTCTACATCCTCCACACACACACACACACACACACACACACACACACACACACACGACTGCACCCTTGCACATCACAATTACATTCACTGACAACACTACAGTGGTAGGACTCATCTCGGGGAGGGTGAGTCTGCCTACAGGGACGAGGTGGAGCGGCAGACAAAGGACAGTATCCAAACACTCACCATTAACAGGAACTGCATGGAGAGGGTCTCAGACTTGTGCTTCCGAGGAGTAAACATCAGCAAAGACCTGATTGAGAGCATTCTGACCTACTGTGTCTGTGCATGGTTTTCCAGCTGCACAGCAGCACAGAGGAAAGAGCTCCAGATCATTGTAAAGACTGCCCAGCAGATAGTTGGTTGCCCTCTCCCCTCAATTGAAGAACTGCACAGTTCCTGCTGCCTCAGGAAAATTAAATGGATACTACAGGACCCTTCTCACACTGAACACACTGTTCACCTCCATAAAGACAAACACAGACTCAGAAACAGTTTCTATCCATAGTCCATCAACTGTTTAATTGCTGCTACATTAGATTTCTGATCTGATTCAAATTCCCTCAATCATCCATCAGATACCAGGCTTATGAGACGCGTGCAATTTTTTTCTGTGTCTGTGTTTGACAGTATTTTTTTATATAGAACGTAAATTTTCTTTGTTTTGTAATTATTTTTTGTGCTGGAAAAATCTGCACTTTCAATTTCAATACACAATGTCACAATGACAAGATTGTGATTCTGATTCATAGCCATTGATTGGGAGCTTCCACGGTATCTTCCACTCCCTCCCCCTCTTCTTCTGCAGTGTCCTTGGCTGTGTTCTCTCCAGATGGGCCCTCATTGCTGCAGCATCTCTCAGGATGACGTGGATCCCAGCTGTCTCTGGCTGCTGCTATTTCTAGGCCCGTACCCCCTTCCCATCTCAAAGAAATCTGATACCACTCTCAAATGTGCACATCTGTCAGGCATCATGGACTGCACTCAGCATCACAAGTGTAGGTGCGGAAGAAAAAACGCCTTTACTTATGTGAATGGCAAAGGAAAATAGGTGAAATATTATTGGAATGGGGAATCTGACACACTCCATTTAAACAATAAGACCTCGGACTACTAAGCACATAGCACGTTCAAAAGAGGCCCCATAAAGAAATGGAAACACAAAGACAGACATGCATGGGCATAGGAATGATGATCCCAAAGGTGCAGGAGCAAAAGACGGGCAGAAAAGGACACCCCCCAGACACACAGTGGCGTATTTCTCCTCTCAAGCTTGATTGTTTTATTTATTTATTTTTGTTGTTGTTTCGTTGTCTCCATCAGATCCCTGCGGAGGCTGGAAATGAAGAATTAAGACAAGAGCACAAGAAAATAAACCAAGTTGCAACCAAGTCGGAGAGCACCACAGTCCTCCAATAACAACACTTCTTTATAAAAGTCTATTTTCTCTGCACACTGTCTCCACATGATGTTATCAATTTTCTTTAAATTCAATAAAGTCTTCTCTCTTCGCTCAGATGAAAACTGTATAGTTTCGAGATGAGCACAGTTTTGTGCAAGTTTCCCATATGAGCTAGGCTGCTGCAATATGACTTGCTGAAATGCAGAGGATGTACTGCTGTGAGAAGCCATTAGGAGCACAGATCATTATTAAACCTTGGGCTTTGTTTTGATTTCCACTAAGGAAGAAAAGACAATTATCCGCTGAGTAAAGAAGACAGATTTTTTCTTTGGTTAAGAGGTGGATCAAGCTTTCATATTTGCATAGATTTGTTCTCAGCAATCACAAAGAAAAACTATTTCTAAAGGACACAAACAAACACACTTCACTGTCCTCCCGGATTCATATCCTTGGTTGAGAGCACATATTTGACCATGAGGCCCAGACAAAGAAAATACTCAAGACGCACTCATCTCAATAGAGCCAGCTTTTTACAGCGTTTAGCACAAAGAGAAAAAACTGAAAATAAATGTGTATTGTGAAATGTCTTATTCTTGAATTTGGAAAATAAGCCACTTTATTCAAGTATTTACAACTGTTCTGGGTATCACTGTCGAATGAAAAGTGCACATCAGTCTTCCTATTGAATGGCAGTGAATAACTTGGAAGTGGAGAGTGATGCCACAATGCATACCTTCAAGCTCTACCCCCTGCTCTGTTATCTCTCTATCGCTCCCCTTCAACATTTCAAAGACAGGATGTAATGGGCTGCATGTGAAAAATCCACCACTCTGCACCCCAGTGGAGCATGACCGGGTACGCATGTAGAGCCATGACCACATTCCAACTCCTCTCTCGACCACTTACTCAGGGACATGTTGGAACAGTGGCGCCTGGTCTTTCTCAGAATGCTAGACAGTAATACTTGCAGTTTTGAAACTGTACTGACTGTACTGTAATATCCCTGTCTGTCAAAAAAATTGCCTTTTTATATGTTCTATATGTGCGGGTGAAAACCATAAATATATATATATGGCCACTGTCCAACTAAGACACAGTTAAAAGCAATAAAAGCACATAAAAGCCACAGCACTTGAACTTGTGTGCATTCGGTAATTAAGTTAATTAAATGCAAGCACTTTTGTGTCAGCCCTTTAGTGATGGAGTGCAAAGTGAATATTTGCTCCTCTCGGTGTTAGTCGTAGTCCTCTTCACCATGAGCGAGGCTTACTTCTGCCTGCCACTCTCATATATGAAGGCGCACCTCTGGTGCATGCGACAGGATGCTGAGCACATTACAACAGTCACAAGCACAAAACACATTACAAAAGAGGATTAATGGTGTGCAAGATGTTAAGAGATGCACATTACCACCACGGCACCTATCAGTGGCCAAGTAGCAGGATATATCTGTAAAGGACAGTCATCACTGTAAAATGCAGACTAGAAATTCAAAATGCATAATGTTTACACTGGTTCATGGCCAAAGGCTGTTGCCACTCATCACTAGGCATTATTTGAAGACTTATTTTAGTCATATGCTGCTCGTGTTTGGTATTTTAACATCATCTAGATGATGTTAAGTCAGTGTAATGTCATGCAGTTTGGCAAAGACTGATGTGTCAACTAATAAACATCAGTTTCTGCTCCTGTCATAATTTCTCAAGGGCCAAATGATTTGGTGCACACCAGAGCGTTCACCAACATCCAGCAAATGCCCAAAGTAACAATAAATCAGAAAACAGCGGGGAGGCTGCACCCTGGAACACTGAGTCAGCTCAAGAAACTTCATGATTTATGCCTGTCCAAACATCAATCTCTGTAATTTAATCAGAAAAACTGCAATGCCCCCCCGAATCCACGCTGCAAGTCTTCCTTAAGTTGGTTGAGTCGAGTGAAACTATTATCTGAGGTTTATGTTTGGTGGTCAGAGCTTTCAGTGGCAAGAGGCATTTCACTGCACTGCACAACACAAATGCTCCTGCTGCAGTATGCATCCTCTGGGGGTGAGTGGGGCACAAAGGCAACTGCAGACCAAGAATCACAATTTCCACATGATCCACACCCTGTTTTATATGGCCTGTCAATCCGTGAAAGAGCACTTCAGCCGCACTGAATAGAATTACTCATACAGCACATATAGAGCAGGAAGTGGAGTCGATACTCATGTGTGAATGTGAGAACATTTGTAGCTCTCCCTGCAAAAAAAAAAACAAAAAACAAAAAAAACAATAAATACTGCAGGAAGAATTTTTTTTCTCCATCTTCTCTTCCCAAATCAGACCACAATGCTCACTCAGACCCTTTTTTAGCACATCCTTACACTGGCAGATAAATGACTGATTTCTTTTGACAACTTGGGTATGGAAATGTAGCCACGGGGTAAGAAAGGTGACATGATATAGACAACAAAGTCAAGTGAAGAGTTGGAGAGAAAAAGGGAGCCCCTCAAGTGAGATCCAAAAACAGGACTCTTGTTGTCTTGTTTATGTGCAAATCTGTCAGAAAACGCCCCCCTCCAAAAAAAATAAAAAATAAAAAACTGATGAAATTAAGAGGCAACAGAAACGTATTCCAGACCCAGATAGATTGAGCTCTGTCATATGGATACATGTAAAGCATGGACATATCTGTCCACACAAGAGCGTCCTACCCATACAGGGCCATCACAGAGCTCGGTATGTTGTTGAGCTTCTGCATCCAAAAAATGCAGCATGTGCTTTTGGATCTGAAATTTGATCTCATGCGGTGAAATCACTTAATGCGCCATGGCCAGAGAGTGCATTAACTCGCAACCTCAAGCACCAGTACGGTTTTTCCTAAATACTAGAAGGCCATTTATCAGAGCCACAAAACCCCACAAGTCGAAAACATGAGGAGGCCCTCACCAGAGGAGCTCCCCCTAAAGGGCAAAGGTCCAAGAGACAAGGCCAGGCTGCGAATGTGTTAGGCACAGACATAAACGCTAAGGTCACAGCTGGACGAAATCCAAGATATCCATCGAATCCTCCCTGGATGACGGCAGAACCGCATGAGATCTACTTCACCACACAAGAAGCACTTACATAAAGAAGATGGCAGCATAAACATCATGAATCATTAAAGACGATAATAGGCAACGGGATGATTTGGCTTGTGAGAGGATGAGAAAAGGGCAGCAGTTTATTTTTTAATCACCGAAACGGCGGAGAAATCAATAATCAGCAGGAATATCACACACACGGATCATTAAGGATGGTGAATTCGAACTTCCTCTGTATTTTCCTAAGTTGAGACTTGGGACTTCCACAGCAGTAATGGCACACTGACAAAACCAATAAGTACTCATCAGACAAAAGTAGAAGAGAGGAGTTGAGGAGAAGAAAAACTGTTTTGGAAACATCTACGAACATTAGCCGCCCATACAGCTATGAAACCTCCTACGGTTTGAGGGAGGTAACTAAGGAGGTTAGGGATGCTTAATGTGACTTTCATTAACGACACGTTACAGGCCAGAGGCAGAGGCAGACCAAGCCCAAATTGAAAAGTGCTGAAGCATAACTGTGTCGGATGCCCAGTTTCCTAGCCCTCCAGAATGATTGAATTCCTGCCTGACCCAGTGGATGGATTCCTAAGCTTTGCTTATTCCCATATCAAGGAGGTGGGTTTGGCTGGTTGGGTTTCTAACTAACCTGCCATGAAGTGCCACGGTCACACAAGTAAATGTTATTGACAAAATACCTCACAATTAATACGTAATTTTAAATACATGTATAAAGACTAATTAAATAGGCAGACAGACTGAAATAATAAATAAGTAAAAGGCTGAATAAAGATTGTTTGGATATTTGTTATTTTTAACAGAGCCCTGTACGTTTCCTGGTACGACTCCCCGATGGGTTCTGTAATTTTTCATTCATCAGCTTTTCACAGGTGTAAGAGCTCAAGAAGTTGACGTATGCAAGTTGAAAGAGCAGAAAAAACTGTTTACACACATGTAATGATGGGGTGGTGTCAGGCTGTAGGACCGTAGCTGCTAATTAGAGATAGAGTCTAATACAAAAGACGTCTCCAGCATGGAGGGCCCTGTTGGCTGACAGTCTCCGAGCGCTGAGTGCTCCGGCTGAGGGGGGTTGGCTGGCTGCTGAGGACCTGTCTTCCTTCATCGACATTGATAGGGGCTCCACAGGAGGTTGAGGAAACAATGGTGTTGACAAGCAACATCAGGACTAACAGCATGAAGTCAGGGCCAAACGATTCCATTTCCTAGCCAAATACATTATCAGGACATGCAGACTTTACTAATGCCTGAAAACAAACAATGCACAAGCATCCCTCTAATTAAGCCCTTGAGTAGTGCTGCTTAGTGCACCGGTATATCTGTGTTGGATGCCTGTGAACAAGCTGATTGGATTCATCAGCACTTTTAATGTGCTACTCTTTCCCCCCATGGGCCTCGAGAAGACTCATAGCTGAATTCAATGGCCCATCCAATGCTGCATGCTTAAAGCCCTGAGAGGCAGATTGTGGTATTGAGGCTGTCAGTTACTTCTTCAGGAATACACAATCTGACAACAGCCGTGTTGATGGTAATGCAGACATGGTCTGGCCAAGTATGTTTAAAATTATTATCTGACAGGTGATGATAGTACATATTGCGTTGGTAAATATTGTGCTCTTTTTCAACGCAGCTATTCACTTAGAAAAAGTGTTATTTTTCCTCTCTGTTTCCATTTTGCTTGCTGCCTTTTGATGTTTCAATCCCTGACACAAGGCAAATAATACAATAGGGGGAGGAGAGGTTGGAACAAGATCACATGTTTTTTTTTCAGGGCCAAATCGGATAGCGATCACTATTATTTAGGAGAGCCTTCATTCATATCAAAGGCTAAATAACAAACATCTCTCTGTATAATGAAGCACAGCTCAACTGTGCCACACTACATTTTCCACAATGATGACTCAACACCACGCTACAAATCTTTTATGTAAGCATTGTTGATCTGTGTCTCATTGAATTGTCTAATAATAAACTGGTAAACTCAGGCCATAAAGGCTTAAACATATTAGTATTATTATTTTCAATTATTATTGTGTATAAGTAAAGAGGCATTTAGAAGAGCAGAGTGGTAATAAGCAACAACTGTTGAGAGTCAGAGGTTCCCTCTGACACAATAGAGAGGTTTATTCAGTGAAAGTGAATTATGGATGGAGTTATTGCATTCTGAAGAGGTTGAAAAATGAGAGCAACAAGTTATCATTCAGGAAAGATGGCCTGTGTTTTCACAAAGATTAAGACGTTAACAACAAAAGACCAAGAGAGAGCGAGGGGCGAAAAAAGACAGATAACAGTGAGAGCAATAGCCTAAAAAGGGTCATTTAGCAAAACGCTTGAATGAGGAGTGGACTCACAATAACCTGAGGTGATCAAAATTAATTAAAAGCTGGATGGCAACAGACATTCATACCGTGTACTTGTTTTAGAATGAAGCAATTCAATGAGGTTATCACCTAAGAACTCCCTTTACTTTTTATTTTGAAGATGACTTTTCGCTTCGATGCTTCATTTAGTGAGACAGAAAGTGATACACAGCAGTGCGGATTCATACGAGGCCCGCTTGTAATTGGTAATGAATTGAGAATTACTTAGAGTTAATGAACTGTGCAAGGTCCGAGCCTCGATTCTGCTCAAGTGGTTGCATTGACAGAGGGAGATTTTACTCTTCAAGGACTTTATTTGTTGTGTACATGTGTCAGGTTAAATGGTGACGGTTATATATACTTATCTAAAGCTACAAATGAAGCAGCACATTGTGATGATCATAGAGGACAAGACAAGAAATGTTTTAATAACATTATGATCATGTTTATTATTGCTATAAGCTTGAATGACTTGGATTGTACTGGATGAATAACCTAGTAGTTACCTACCTAACACAAAACTGCTTGTCTATGGCCAACACAGCTAATGAACGGTCTGGGCATCAAGTGTTTACTTGATATGAAAAGACCTTCGCCATCTATTTAAAGCCATGTTAATACAAGTGCTGTTGACCTCCGTCAGGCAGTTCAACTTGAGTTTCTGAGGTACAGCTACGAAGAGCACACATCTTTGCCTCTAGATTTGTCATAAAGTTCAACAAGCCTCTCCAGTACATCCTTGCAAACAGAGCCGAGGAGTGGAGTGGACAGCGTGAGTCATCCGGCGGTTAGCTATTACAAAGGAAGTGCACAGAACAGTACACATACCGGTGAACCTACAAAGTGCAGCCACTAAATGGCCATACAAGTGAAGTTTTACCAAACCTGTGTCAAATTAGCAACAACACTAAGTCCCACAAATCCACAATGGACAAGACCTCCGCAGACAATGCAGGTCAACCAAAAAAGGAAACATGCTTTCTGGAAAAAAAATAAATAAAAATGAATTTTTGTATTTCAGCATATTTCTAATCTGACAAATCATCTTCATGCAATCCAGTGTAGTTAAAAAAAGAAGCCTAAGACACCTACTATGAAATGTCAAGGTGCTACTTGAATAATAACCGTTTGATGAGAAAAAAATTGTGTGAATCCCCCTCCTCTTTTTCCTCCCACACACACACACACACACACACACACACACACACACACACACCCATCCTCATCATCGTCTGTCCCCATCAAGGCTTGTGGTTAAATAAGAGTTCAGCGTTTGAGTGGTATCTGAACTGGTGCCCCTAAATATTCTCAAATGGACCCGGGAAAGGCTGCAAATTTCCTCTCCCAAGAAACAGCAACCTTTACAGTAATGGAGTTTCCTACTGCGCACTGAATGAAATGTGACCCCAACTTAACTGCATCTCAAGTGTAACGTACATATTCAATCCAACAGCCCTAATATGTTTTATTACATCTATTGACTCTCCCAAGGTGCAGGCTGAGAATAATATGGATACACTTGTGCTGTGTCAGATACTGTGTAGGTTAGCGTGATTACGGTAAAGGTCAGGGTCTTTTTGCACCTTGGTGAAGGAAGAATGTGATAACAATGCTAATCCCATACAAGTCCGCACTGGTCATACCAATGTTGTGCATTCCTCCTGCAGATAAAAGGGAAAAGAGCTGAGAGTGGAGAAAGTGTGGAGGAAGAACAAAGGCTGTTCTGTGCTCACGGCTGAGCATTCACAGCTGAAAAAGATGGAAAAGAAGAGAACGGATCAAATCGATTTGGTATCTTTTAGCAAGGTATACAGTCGTATAATCACAGCAGCATATGCTGTATGCTGTTAGTCAGTGCTGACGGTCTCCACCTCCACATAAACGCCAGACTCTACAAGCACATTTCTCTGTTTGAGTACAGCTTGAAGGGATCCGGCTGGTGTCTCCCCACTTTTTCCTCTTCCTCACTTCATGAGAGGAGAGATAGAGCAGATAAAAGGGAGTGTTTAAGCTCTGCCACTTGTGGAAAGGTCTCATCTCCAGCCTCAGGTTGTATTCCAGCGCACAGCTAAGATTGAAGGCGAATCACAGACAGTGCTCAGGGCCAAGCTGCTTTCTACAGCAGTTCTAGTGTTGTACACTCCTATGTACGCAGGCACACAGGGGTGAGAAATAGACAGAAAAAAGAAACAGGGCAGTAAACACTGCGAAGAAGAGGAGTAGGAGTTTAAGGGAGGAGGAGGAGAGAGGAGAAAGAGCAATATCTTTATCCATCACAACAAAGACAAAAAAGCCGAGGCTTCATGGGATGCCTCCTCAGAGGGTAAGATGTGACACGCTGCCTGCAAGAAGCAGACAGCAGAATGTCGAAAAGAAACAGGGCTGATACAAAACACGCAGGCAAAAGGCTAACTCCCTTACATTCATCAAGAGGTTCAGATTTGATTTTGAGCCAAACACAAGTCTCTACCCCTTCCTTCCTCACTCGTTTCCTTCCAGACAGACAGCCACACAGACACAGTCTATCTCTTCATCCTGCTGGCCTCACTGCTCTCTACAAATCTCTGACAAAAAAAAGTGCCAGCAGTAATTCCATTGCTCATTATTCTTCATTACAGAAGAGAAAAGCACCCAGGGCTAGATCATATTTCCTGTTAACTAAAGTTTCAGAGACAATTAGCGCAGGTTGTTAAAATTAATCATTGTTACAGCCATAAGCTTTGAGGCCAGCAGAAGAGTCGGCATTTATGGTTTGTTTATTTGAGCGCCTCCTGTGGATATCGACCCGGCTGCGTTGTAAACAGTAGGATAAGGCCTTCTATGATCGTTTGTTGGATTTATTTTCTGCACAGGGATGAGCCATCCAATTGTGACCTAGATTAGACGAACATAGTGGGAAGCATAAAGCTTCTCCATTTAATGATTACAGCAGGTTTACTCAAACAAACTTTTCATCATTTCCAGATAGGAATCTTCCAAATGTTGCCTTGCTTTTAAAAGAGTAATGCACGGCTATGGCTGATATCAATTCCTCCCGTCTACATGAAGGGAAATCACTTGGAATTTCACTCATTTCCTTGTCCTGAAAACCTTTGCAGCAGCAATTCCTCTGTTCTTGCAGCTTGTTGTCATTCCATTGATGATTGACTGCAAACATCAGAGGCTCATAGGATCTGATAGAAGGCTTCATTATGCTAATCTAAGCAGTCTCTTTTTCACAGTCTTGCTGAAACAGGCTGAATAAAACATGCTTCAATCTACCCAAAGTGAAGACATGCCTTCTATGCATTTCTTTCTCATTTTACACCCTCAATGCATTTTTCTTTTCTATTCCATTTTGTGTGCAACTGGATCCTATATCCGGCTTAAATTAATTGGCCAACTTCCTTTTTAATAGGCCTTCTGGTCAGCCTCTTAGCAGCAACTAGAAACTAATAGCCTTGGTCACGCAGTATGAAAACCATATAAACATCCCTGGTCCGTTTCACAGAAATGCACACCAGTGTTTCATTTATTTATTTTTTTCTCCCTTTCTCTCAACTTTCCCCGGTCAAGAGATGGATACTCTCTTTTCAAAGGCGTGGGACCACAGTTGAGATCACGATACATATTTATGTTGCTACGCTTGGCTGTTTATGGTCGGTCATTTGCATTAAACTTTTGCCCGATCTGTGTCGAGACACAGGACACCTGAGAGACATAAGACAGGGAGCTCTACAGATATAAGCAGAAACATCCCAAACCTGAAAATGTGCAGCATTTATGAATGTGCATACACACACACACACACACACACACACAAACACACACAATTTCCGGGACCTGGGTTAAGCCTCTGAGGACTTTGGTAATACTCTGTATAATACCACACATCACCTACCAAGAGCGTTTCCAGCGGGCGGACTCATTTAGAATGGATGTGCTTCTGGCAGCTATAAGGAAATCTATTATTGCTCACAAAGAAAAAAAAAATAAGTATCTATATGGAAATTTTTTTCTCTGCCTAATATATGGATGTGCTGGATAGTTACACGATAGTCCCAGTGTAATTAATGGTTCCTTCGGTGGCAAATGGCTGATTAATGCCGAAGCAGGCATTGAGCACATATGGATTTTTAGTACCAGCTATTGGAATATTTACATGCAGGCAAACACACCTGATCTCTCATGGGTATTGGCGATACCACCCCCCCCCCCAAACTGACTAAAATGCCGGTGAATAAGATAACAGTCCTTCTCATAAATATGCAAGTTCAATCCTGGCTAAAATCCTGCTTAGAATAATTAAATTCCATGAACCAACACCGGACAAAAATTAACAGAATACAAACAACCAAATGACATTTAAATAAAGAAAGAAATAGCAAAGTATCTTAACCAGCAGCTAAATTGCAGGAGCTATGACCACAATCTATGTTTCTTGTGTTACAGCACTGGTTATGGCCAGAAGGGTTTTTCCTGATTATTTCTTATTATTTTTAGTCATTTTGAAGCTGACCTTTGAGCATTTGGTTGTGAAATGTCAGTTGATTTTATCATAGAAGACATTTTAGTTAAATTGCATTATAACTTGTGTATAATCTCACAACATGTATTGGTTATCAAGAACTCGATAACGTTTTACCGCTAAATTCTAAGATCCTGATATAGTGGCATTTTTGATACACTGCAACCAAAAGAATGCGAGATTACGATGACCTTGAACTCTGACCTTTGTCAGCCAAAATTACCAACCAGTTCATCCTTTAGCCCAAGTGGAAGGGTTCACTTGGCCTCATCCAACTGAAAGTTGAAGACGTTTCCTCTTTGTGTTACTAAGATATAACATTCAAAAATTGGGACAAACAGAGAATCCAAAAACATAATCAGGTTATTTATTTATTTTTTTTTTTGAAATTTAAACTTTGCTGAAGATATTGTTTAAGATATTCATAGTAAATTGGGCCCCTGGTGGTAAAGCTAGTTCTGAATAAGCTTCCGCTAATAACAAATGAGACGACAGCTCAAAAATAATACAAGTCTTTCCTTGCAAATAGAAAAATATATCCCATTTATTGTATAACTACTGTTCAAAGCAAAAGTTATTTCAATTGTGAATGTGTTGCTGGAGTTTTTATGAGCCTTAATTAAATGGTATGGTGGAGAGTTCATACTTTGGGGATAACAGTGTCTCCTTCAACCTCTAATAGCTGCATAGTAAAAGTGCAGCAATGCTGCTGCAGTATGTATATACATGTTTGGATCCAAATTAGCCTGTGTCTTTGTTTCTTGCTGAAAATAGCACTGCCATAGCAGTTTCTCACCCCCACATCCATTCTGTCCATTTTGCCATCACACTCACGCCCAAGCTCTCCATCACTCCTCTTTTTCCGTCTGTTATTAGCAGTTCTTTAATAATGAACCCAACAGGCGTCCTCTTCATTAGGCAGTCAGGGGGAGAGAGGCCAGCGAGCCAGGCTGACCCTGCTACTCTCTCCTCATTGGGGATCTGGCACAGGAATTTTAATAGGAGAGCAACACAGGCAGGCAGGTCAGTCCAGGAGACACACTGTGCATGCCAATCTGAGCTGACCAACTGGCGTGGACGCTGCAAGTGTGCTGCACTGCTAGCCAGACAGTCTGTAACAAACGTGGAGGAAGGGAAGGCAGAGGATGGGGAAAGGGATGAAGGCAAGTGGGAAAGCAGCAGTGAGGGGATCAAGAGGGACAACAATGAGGTATTGAGCAGCTATTCAGGTGGGAGGAATGGAGGGGGATGGAAGGTAAGAGAGACAAGGCCCTGGTGACACACTGGAGACAATCCCTTTCTGATACTAATAAAGTAGGTAGGCTTCTTGGTATTTATTTATGCCTAACCCTGCACTTGTTCTGAGAGGAAAATATGAAAAAGGAGGGTGCATCACGGGAACTGTTAGGAAGCCTGTAATCTGACACTAAATGTTCTATTGGTGGATATCTCCCTCAAGAGACAGAATGAGCTGTATTTCATGTCCCCTAAGCCAGCCGTGTGAGTGTAAGCTACATAAAAGGTGTGAGCTTGCAGTGGGCTTTTCGAGCTACTCTGCTGGGCAAGGTAATAAACCATTCACTCTCTTCCTCCTTGCTTAAGTAGTCTGCCTTTGAGCTACATTTTATATCACCCATTTTAAAATTTCTCTGCCCTGAACAGCACAGGTGATTTGTTGTGTATTCACCACTGGGCAGGTGGATTTTCTTTTTTAGCATCTCCCTGCCGTGGTAATTGCTGCGTCGACCTTGATGCAGATAGGATAAATGAAACATTTCCACTGTCAAGACTGCACTATTAGTAGCGGCACAGAATTACCTTATTTGCTCTGTGATCGCTGTAAATATTTCTGATTCTGGGCATGCCCACCCACTCTGCATCACTTTCTGTGACTATCTGAGAGAAAGAGAGAGATCCTACACTGGTGCCTCATTCCAAGAAATACTGTACGTGTACCTAAGTGAACACCTCAGTCCATTTTCCCTATAAATTGTGCACAAACAGCTTTCAGCCAAGAGCGAAACAGCTCCTTGGGGAAAAGCTGAGACCGTTTGATAAACCAAAATACATTTTGCTGAGATTTTGAGATCAGGCTGTGGGAAAGAGAAATGACAGGGTAGAGGAACATCAAAACTTCTCAATCCAAAATAAAGTGTTATGTAAACTTAAAGGGACTGTGGGATTAGAGCTGTGCTTTATGACTTATGCAAAGTTACGAGTTGGGCCTGATTCAACAACAATCCTGAGATATAATAAATCCAAAGGAAGAGTCTAGTTCAAACTTTCGTGCCATATCCCAGAGTTATTGTTGTGACACCTGTCGAGTTTTCCCAATCTACCACAAGAAATACACAAATTATCATTATGGTGAGGCGTAATTACAAGTTCAAATTTTGTCACACAGGTTTCACTCCCACCATTTTACCAACTGCCGCCAACCCCAGCTTCATAATGTTTTTTCATCAACTGCCTTTTTAATATTCCCAGCTGACTTTTTTTAAACAACGTCATAGCAACATATATATGACACTATGACAAAAGATTAAAACTATAGCTACATGTCACAAGCAAAAAGGCAACATGCTCACTGAAAAATCATGAAAATAAGAAATGGCATTGGTCCTAGATTTCTCTTTAAACTAACCCAATTTGCCTGCTTAGCTCCTATAGTTTAAGCTGTGTGTTTACATTTTCAACATCAAAGAAAATTGGGTTTCAGGATGAGGAGTCACAGATGTTTTCTGCAAATAAAACACTATCTTGGGAAATGTTGGCTGGTTGAAAGATCATACATCTCCCCAAAGCCAAGAAAAATCGTAAACTCACTCACGTGTCACAGTGGACAAGCAGCTTATGATGGAGTGCACCGAGTGGCCTATTCCATATAGCCTTGCGCATTTATTTTTGGTTTAAAAAAGAAAACAGAGAAATCTTCCTCCAAACATAAATACATTACTAAAAACATCCGTTTTACCTGCCCCACCCAGGTACGCTTGTCAAACTAAGATTGGACAACTGCAGATCGGGGTAGGTGTTTGATAGTCTGTTTCCATGATGGAAATGTGTTATCCGTTTTATCAGTTTTTCTCTTTCCAATTTTGTTCTTCTTATTTATTTCTTATTTTTCAAAACAGGATGTATTAACAACGCACAGAGGAGCCACACAGGCCACATTTCAAAGAGTCACATATCTGCCTTAGCACCACCGAGGCCAACATCTCCTTTTACAAATATTCAGATTATGTCAGTAAGTCAGCAGTAGGAACAATAACAATACACAAAACCAGAGAGAGCTAATAAAAATAAATCACCTCTATAAACAAATTCTCTATGACTCTGTTCCATTACTGAGCATCGACTGCTTTCCATATCAGAATATGGGCTAAGCTGAGTTCTGGTAATGCAGGTCTATACTGCGCATTCTTAGCACTGACAGCTGCTATATTTCAGATTGGATCATGCTGAAAATCCATAAATACATCGCTCGTAATTGTCCACAGCCAGTCAGTCTACAATCACAATCTGCTTTGCCATGTGTGGAGGACAGAGACTTTAATGAAGACCATGGTACTGGGTGTTTGTATTGTTCTCATTTCTCCCCCTGTCAGCTTTCCAAATTAAGAATGATGTTCCTATTTGTCTTGCAGTTTATTTGTTGCAGAATGGTTGATTTAGCTCAAACTAACACGTAGTATGCAGCTCCTCCCCACAGTCCCAAGGTAGTAAATACTGTGCTGTTTTTGAAAGCGAGGAATGGGTAGTGGGTGGAAAGAAATGAAAACATTTGAACAGTTCCATTGTTTATGAGATATCAGGCTCGTGATAAAAAAACGACACCTATTCTTTCATAATGACTGAAAGCACAAAAACGTATCGTGATACTTTTAAAGCATAACAAACAGACAGCTATTACCATCCCGGTGCATTTCATTCAGGACCCTGGCACACGTGCTGCTGAAACCTCACCAACTTATGAATCATCCCATCTACAGTATCTTCGTACAATCAACACTTTCCCTCTGACACACTGTGTTAGTCGGTCATCAGAGGCTTTGAAATCGTATCCCCAAAAACAAACTTTGATAGTCCTGGCCAAATGATGTCACTGCAAATTGTCCGTTAAAAACCAACGGTGACATCAGTCCCAAATGAGCTCATGGCGTCGCCGTCAGTTCACTGAGCACATTTTATCCCTGAATCCCGGCAATAGTCTGCAATATGGCACTGATGGAGATGTGGGGAGACAAAAGGAAAGTGTCCCTATAGAGCAGGGGTGCCTAAACTATGGCCTGTGGGCCGACTGCAGCCCGACATCCATTTTCAGTTGGCCCGTATCAACTTCTAAAAATACAATGGATAATGGTCCACACGTACTATTATACTTAACTTTATTGTACTTCTAAGTTTTAACAGTTGATGATAATTTTTGCGTTACGTAGGAACTGCTTGATCTTAAGAGTCTAAAGGGGACAACAACTGGTAAGGACATTTTTGAAGCTGTGTCAGATGCTATTGACCAGATGGGACTTAAATGGGACAAGCTGTGCGGAGTTACAACAGATGGGTCTCCAGCAATGACAGGCGAGCGCAAAGGAATGGCACTGATGGTATGCGCCAAGGTGCGAAAGAGCGGAGGTGAGGCTGTTAAAACTGCACTGTATCATCCACCGAGAAGCCCCCTGTGCCACGGCAGTCCAGCTTGGTGAAAACTGTCAACATAATTCAGAGTCTAGCACAGAGAATTTGAAGCTTTCCTATGTGATGTTGATGCTGAATGCGGGGACCTACTTGAGCGTTCTGATGTGCGCTGGCTAAGTCGTGGCTGCATGCTGCAGCGGTTTTAGATCAAACATCGACAGGTTTTTGAAAGAGAAAAACTCTGAGACACCCGACCTCTTCATGAGCTGAGTGACCCTCTATGGTTGACAGATCTGGCTTTTTTAGTGTGTCTGTGATCTCATCTGTCCTTACAGAATTCAGTCAGCGCTGCCAAGATTGAAATCGTTTGCGACTCGGTTTTTTGATGGTTGCAGGAGAACTTATTGAAATGCAGTGTGCCCAGTTACTTAATACATTTAGTCAAAGTTTATGTACATTTTTAAGAGAGATTAGTTGATGTCTTAGCCGCCAAATAATTTCTTTGTTTAACAAGCTTGATATAGCCACATGTCCTATTTTTCTTCTGGTCTCTCCCTTCATACAGGACTATGGAGGGCACCCATGCTGTAGAGTCTATATTCATCCAAACTGTCCTACAGTTCGAACAGCCACGAAGCACAAAGCCTAATCTGCAAAGCATCGAAACATCTGTTTTCTTTGTTAACTTTCAAATCCATTGCAGCCTTCACTGTCACACTGGAAATACAATAAAATAATATTAACTTGTTATTAATGCTAACTGGCAGGAGTACTGGAGTTCCTTCTACCCTGCAAATGTGGATGTCCTGGGTACACTTATGCATATTTCAGATGCTCTGCTTTCAACCCAGCCGTCAATGTCTGATGAATACCAGTTTCAGCACACTGCTCCGTATATAAATGATTCCTATCAATTAGCAAGCAACATTAAGTAGCCAAACCTCCTACTTTCACCTCAAGTGACAGAAAAAGTGGGACCTGTTTGCGCGTGTGTGAGAGATTTATGCAGATGTCCTCATGCATTTGTGGCCACATGAGTGTATGTGCATGTGTGCGTTCGAGTATATATTGTCCATGTGTCTCATCCAAGTCTCATATTGGTTCTGATGCATCAGATTACCCCATCAGAGTTTGGCCGTCCAGTGAGGCTATCAGTCCGACACTAATCCTCCTTTGATAAGTCTAGCTTCACAGGAAAAGCACTGACATTTCGCACTAAGACTCTCTCCCTTTCCTTCAGCCACGCACGGATGGACCTTGGCTCCGGTGAGATGCTCTTTCATCCCGACCTTGGTGAGATGAGGGTTTGGATTCAGATGAATTGTGGATTAGATGGCAGCTCACAAGAGACCAAGAGACTGATGTCTGAGAGAAAGGCTCAGGAGATGCGGCATCGAGAGCCGAGCGAGACGACACCCTGATCCCGGGCCAGGGTCAATTCGTCAATTCAGAACAGCTTGTGGGAAAAGGTAGCTAGTTTAGATGAAGTGTTTGGTTCCTAACTGAAAACCAAGAAGTTTTAGATTCAGCTTCCATGTCAGTCATTTGCTGACAATATCTCAGTGCAAATAATTAAACACCACTCACTTTAAACATGTATAAAACATCATCAAAAAGAATTTATGAGTGGGGGTGAGTCTTCTTCTTCAGTATGTCCCATTAAGCCCTCAGAGCAGCTATGTATTCCCTGTGTCTTTTAATAAATACATTGTCATTGTGTTTTCAATGTTCTCAAGGACAACTGAATAGACTATGACACATAACAGCGACATTTGCTGCTACTTACCTACACTAGAAGAGATGCGCAAAAAACAGATATACTAAATTAAATAAAACAGTAAGCACCTTTTTCTTTGGCTTGGCTATATGGAAGATGAAACTTAATGAATATATGACTGGACTGTGACATAAGCTATTTGTATTCCACCCAGTGTTAGTTTCAGCTCTTTTACTTTGCAAGGCACTTAACATCAGCATGTATGGCACATTAAATCATCATCAAAAATGTTGGCCCATCACCACCACTTTGATATAACACAGAGAGCATTGTGAAAGTAAGCCATCAACATGCAGCTTGCGCTGGCTTCTTAAAGACACAAAATGTGACCACACTTTCGCTTGGGAGGAAATCAACTGTCAATGTGAAATCAAATGAAATGTTGATGTTGCTCAGGATAGAAATTCTTCTGTCCATGCGCCATAAAAATCAGCTTGCATGGTGTGCACATCCAGACTCGAACATCAACAAGTTTCAATTACAGACTCTCAACATCAGTGATAGAAAAGTTTATAATGTGCTATAAAGTCTGCGTTTATAACCATTATCAACAAATAAACTGCAAGCAGCAAAACTGTGAGAGTTCAGGTTGATCCGATAATGGATTTACCAAAAAAAAAAAAAAGAAGAAGAAGAAGGCACAACTATGGGTAGTAAAATAATAGTAAAACTTGTGATAATTTTTCTTACATACTATATTTTTATTGCATCATTAACTTCCTGTTGAATGTGGAGCAGACAAGATGCTGAGGCTAGAATTTTTACTCAAACTGAGGAAGACTGATCACATTTCCAAACACAATCACACTGACTCCCGGGGGATTTTGGAGTTGCTTTCAAAATCTTGCTCATTGTGTATTAAGCACTGAATAGCCAATTTCCTGTTTAGATCGTTGCGCTTTTACAGTACGTCCCACTCACCGCTGTGAAATTAGAGGTCCAGTAAGTCCAGTAAGTTAGTTCACAGACCCAGACCACAGGAACAACAATGATTTAAAGCCAAAACTCCCAAAACTGTGTGTGTGTCATGTGTTTTCAACCTCTACTGTTAAGGTGTTTCTCTGCTGATAGAAGCTTATCCCTGAAGGTTTTCCAGTTGATATTTCTTCATAAGAGTTGCATAACTTAAATAAAATACAAATCTTGTGAATCTTGTGTCATATCACGTAAAACTTTGCTCCCAAAGTGAATAAAATGTGGCTGTGATGTTTTTATTTGACTGTAAAAGCTCAATTCTCCTAAGATAAAAAAAAATATATATATATATTCGATTTTGTGACTTTACACCTGATGGTGTAAAATACGTAAGCATTTTCAGTAACTATTTAGCTACAATTACATTTTGGAAGTAGTACATCGAGCCATGTATAGCCATGAGAGTATTTTTGGGACACAGGTCAAGTCAAGAAAACAGAATTTAAAAAAATAAATAAATAAATAAAAGGCTAATGCCACATTTTGTGAGAGCGACAATACCGGCCTTAAAGCGATGCAAAGACATCTCACGCTGTATTCTGAAGTATAACCAGGTGGTCACACCGTGCTAACCACATTACACAAAAGCACCGCTGCTGTGGAAACAGTAATTCGAGGTGAAAACCCTTTTGCTTTCAGAGTACAGGATCAATAGCGTCATATACAGGTTTCAGAGACATGTTAGGTTTATGAACTGAAAGCTCTACTGTTGCTTCTGCCTCCTCTCTGGAAACTTTGCACCGCAGACCTGACTGATTTAAGAAATAATAAAAACCCAACAGCTGGCCTACTGGATGGCTATTGATTTCCCTCAGCAGAGGCAGATCAAGAGGTACATTTATGATCAGACAGGGTGCAAGAAATTATACCACAGCACAAACCCACTATTGATTGCATGTAACAGTGGGAACTGTTAAAAAGTTAACCACTGTGTACACAATTTTGCAATGTTGGTGGCAGGAGAGGAGACCAGAGGAGGGGAGAGTACTTACTTAGATTTATCCAGGGAAATTCCCAAAATACTCAGCTCAATCAAACCTCATGCATCAATTACATTTCTTTCACACTTCCCAGCAACATGAGTTCATAATTAGGCTTGATTTTTTCTGCCACTGCCAATAATTATTTGCATAGAAATTAGCACAGAAAACTGGAGCTTTAAAGTGTGTCGTTATGTGTCTAACATATTCAATTTACTGGATTTAACTTAAATCTACACAAGTGTGACTGAGTCAATCTGTGCATGTTAACTCTCTGTGAGCACTCAGGAGAAAAGCTTGCTGGGGGACTGAATGCAGCATTGCATCTGCAAATAGCTGTAAACATGCCAACTAGGACATCAGAGAGAGAGACGGAGGAACAGGCAAGGAGGCATGGGGAGATGAGTGAAAGAGGTAAAGATCCCAGTAGGAATAATGTCACAGAACAGCACATACTGCAGAGTGCCCTTGATGAAAGGGGTTATGATATGCAATTTTAATTCAAATTTTTGCTGCTGCTGTGTTTTCCAATTTGCATTATTAAATGTATTCTTAAAGAGTGCAGCTACCTTTGACATCCACCGAATGCATCGCGCCTGGCAAATAACTGAGAAAATAGTAAAAATAAGAATCACAAGGGCCATGGCAGAGTTACACGCATGAAAACCCCAAATTTCTCCTGATTTTTGTTGAGCCTTCATTTCTACCATTTACCTCTTTTCATTTGGTGAAAAGGTGGATTGCGAAAATAATAATAAATAAATAATAATAAAAATTAAAATGTAAAAAAAATTTATTGTCATCAAGCATTGCTCATTAACATTTAAAATTAAGAATAAAAAAATTGGGTTGGTTTTTTTTCGGCTTTTATTTAAGAGTCAGACTTGATGTATTTATTTCAGATTTCTACATATACTCCCCCATTCATATTAAATTGACTCTCTTCCTGTAAGAGCTTACAGGAAGGTAGTTTCTCTGGCTTATTATCCCTCCCAAATGGTCTATTTCAACAAAAAAAAAAAAAAAAACATGAAATTATGCCGGATGCTCACAAGCTGCCTTTTGATTGAGACTTTAATATTTGATGAAGCATTGGCTTTGAGCATGCCAACTGTGATGCAGGACAATGAGTAGATATTTTTATTTTTTTTTTTTTTTATTTCTCCCCCCCAAGAGGATCAGAGGGTCCAAAGTATAAATACAAAGTGATATGTTGCATCAAACAAGCTCAACTTGTTTTGTTCATTAACTGAGTGAACAGGTGAATAAGTGATTAATTAAATGAACAAATGACTCCGTGTTGTGGAAAGCCTCCAACACCTCCTGTCAGAGTAAGGTGTGTCACTGCCTCCCTCTGGTGCTAAAAGGAAGTACACACTTCAGTAAGAGGCAGAATGCCTGCATGACCGTATTTGCCTTTTTAACAGATCCCTGTCAAAATCAAACTGTTACCAAGTTTCATTTGATGAAGCATGATCAAGAATTTATCTTTTTACCAACCCAGTTAAATTAATTAACCAATAGTGTTCAGAGGAGAAAAGTGAAGCAGCTGCAGCAGATCAACTTAGCGTCTTGAGACTTTCTGGCAAACGGATGAACAGAGTCGAGCATCAATTTTAAAGAGTCCTTTTATAGAAGAGACTTATTATCGGGTAACTTGAGTCTGCTGACCAACAATCTGAGTAGAGAAACTGACCGTATCAACATCGCCTGTGTTCTCAGCATCTGATTTGTGATAATGTGGTAAAAGGATCCATTTAGCCAAAACACGCAGTACAGTAGGCTACCAAGGTGTGGCGTGATGACGCGAGTTGGATATCAAATGCACGAAGGAGGCAAAAGAGGTTACGTCAAAACAGGATACCAAAAATAGGTAATTACATTTGATGCAATCATCAATGTGGTATTGACGCAATAGATATGATGTTACTCAGTAGAACTGTCCAATTAACAGACTGGATAAGATTTACAAACGGGCAGTAATAGAGTAACGATTGAATGCAGTAATTACCGAAACTGTGTGCCAAAGCTATTTCTCTCAAGCCGAAAGAATGGGTGTAGTCGCGTCGTTTTCTGCTGTCAGGCTGTGTGTTTGATAACAAGGTCCTGACAAAATCCATTTCTTTTTTCTTGTCCTCTATCATCCTTCATAATCCACCTCCACCAGCCAACCCCTCCCATGTCTGTCACCCACTCGCGCCGTCTCCATAGACTCTCTAATGACATTTGGTCATTGTAAAGAGCCATGATGGTGCTGTTAACTGCGAGGAGGGAGGTGGTTGTCACGGTTACCTGATGCGGCATGGTGCTTGACCATCTGCCATGCAAAAGACAGCTCCCTGCTCGCTGCTGTAATTACAGAAAACCCCGAGCAGCCAGTGAGACCTGGCATGCACGAGGACAAGAGGTGCGGGTGAGTGGCAGAAAAAGAGAGAAATAACTGAGTGTGTCCAAGTGTGTGTCTGAAAGGAGGAAGAGCTGAGAGGGAATAAACTGAGGTATCAATTGTAGCGCAGGTTCAAACACAACTTGGACATTTCTGCGCAGCAAAAGGACGTTTCAAACTGATCCGAAACAGATCTCAGTATGTGAAGCCATTTCCAGCGCGCCTCCTTTCTTTGTTTCAACGCGTTGTCTTCCACAAACTAGAGGCCAAGTGCTTAAACTCTGCGTACACACGTGATGTGTGAAGCGTACATACGTCTTTTTCCACATAAGATTTTCAAATGTATAAAAATCCACGGGTGGTGAGAACATGCGTACCAGTATTGGGTCTGATTAGTGTGATGCTGTGAGTTAGAAAAAAAATGTATACATTTAGAGCTTTTTTCCTTCAGCACATTGTCTTAGGAGGTTATAGTTGAAAAAAACTTATGATTGTGGTTAACAACAGTTTTTTTTTGTTAGGAATGAATTTCATTCTACCTTGAGTAAACCTTACTTACAATGGATTATAAACATTATAATGATGGTGATCTTTATATAAATAAACCAATAAATGACCGCCATGAATAGTGATTATCATTCTATGTGATTGGTAAATGAGAATAACGTCCATTGTGTGTGTATGAGTGTGTGTGTGTGTGTGTAACCGACTAAAAGGTCATCAAAACAATACTATATAAAATCTATAGTTGTGCGTGATGGCCATCCTAAATCATACAACAGCCGCTTTAGCATTGCTGGAAGACATTCTGCAACATGGGAAAGAACCCATTTTCAGAGTCCACGCGGATTTTCTGGCCCATGATGATAACTGGCTAATGAGCCACCAGAGTTTAAGACTCAAAATAACGTGTACTATTCTCAATTTGATCAGCCATTGTTTCCCATTCACAGTTGGTAAAACTGTGCTTCACCTTCTTCAGGTACTTCTTAAACGATTCCACCATTCCTCCTCAAAACAAACCAAATGCTGACCCTTTATATTCCATCCGGGCAAGCAGACGTGTGTTTGAATCGATTCACAGTAAACGGTGGGCATGGGTTGACATGGGAGCAGACGTATGTGGGCTTTTAGAAATCTGACGAAAGGACTACCTATGTGGACACAGATGTCTAAACTTAAAAATGTTACACATCTGGAACCAGGAGTGAACTCAGTGTGGTGTAGCAATACAACTATGACGCACAAACTGAAGCCAGAATTTCAGTCCATAATATCTCAATTAGCAAAGTGACAGTGAGCAAAGGTAAATTTGACTGTTTGGTCAATTTGCTCTACACTCAGTGATGCCGTGCATACACACCATGCCACTCATACTGTGCAGGACAAAAGCTGTGCTGTATTTTAGTTCAGACTCAGTGTAAATATAAAGAGAGGGAGATAACTTAAAGCTCAACAGATATATGCTTATATAAGCAGGACATACGGTTTTTTGAACGCCTAAATGGTATCGGGTTTAAATTAAAAATATCGTACTACACAGCATGGAAAAAGCTTTGTTATTCTAACTATTACGAAATGTACATTTAGATTTAGGTGATTGTTCACGTGTCTATTATTTTCAATACATTTGTGAATAAATCACCAGATAAATAAAACCATTTGTACAATGCAGTCATGACTTTAACACAAGGCCCAGAAAAGATAGAGCTTTTTCATATTTCGTAGACGGAGTCATAACAGATGCAGAGAGACTGAACATTAGCCCTCTGATTAGTTCATCAGGCCGCCTGTGGAGCTAGGCTACAGTAAAAGCTAGCTTGCACTACTGTGCACAACAGTAGATAATGATGAGGAATGAAATGTATTTATTTTATTTCTTTATTCATTCCTTAAAGGCCAATATGAGACCAGTGAGACTCCCTTAACGAGGTTACTGCATTTATGGAATCATTTCTATTTATGATACTCCAGTGATGAAATAATGCAGCGGAATAAAAATGGATTTATATCAAGGTGATATTTTTTGGTTTTTAGAGGTTTTCATGATTCAGCTACAAGTTTGTTGCCCTTGGTTTATACACCACACCATTTCTTCTATGTGCCTGTTACTCAGAATATGGTATATTATTGGTTTGCATTCCTCTCGTCATACAGAAGGTACTAAGATACAATTCGTGGTCTTTTTAGAGGGTTTTTGGCAGACTGTTCATGTTGTTATAGCTACAGTTTAATGACAATCTAATTAAGATACAGTTTCAAAAATGGAGAACACATAGGGTTGATCATTTTGCCGTGAAGCCAGATGTGGCACAAAGCACACTATTTATTAAATCTTTATCAAGGATATGCACATATGACAAAAACAAGTGCAGCTCTGAGAATACTGCCTGCATGCTATATTCTCTACAGTTCTTACCGCCAACAGCACACCAGACTATTTGCCTCCATTTTCTCCAACTTTGTAAAAACAGACAGTCTTTGTGATCTGCTGCTCTGAATAAATGTCGCGAACGTAGTACACAAATCAGATGCTTACATATCAGTGTTTCTTCCAGTGCCACTGGGAGATGTAGATGGCGTGTTGATGCCGTATTTCTGATCCCTTTCTGTGAAGGGTGAAGCTATCAGAACAGTTACTCACTCGTGAAATCACACTGAACGTCACCTTCTGCCACAGGAACGCCGGCAGCACTTAATGATTTTGAGATTTACATAAGTATTTTTAAAGTAGTGCGATATTGCCCTTACCTACTCTGCTGCAGTCAAAAAAATAAATAAATAAATGATAACTTCAACATCCAACTAAAGTGTAATTTCTAATCATAATTTAAAAAAAAAAAAAAAAAAAAGGGGGGGGGGGTCAAATGGTTTTATTTGCTCATACCGAATGTTGCATGTGAAAAATCTCTCAAGACAAATAGCTCTTACAGTCAACATTCCTGTGCAGCCACCTTAATGAAACAAGTAGCAGGACAATGAGATTTCAGCTGTTGCTCGGCACCTTGCCTTTTTGTCTCTAATCCCCTGGCATCAGCACATAGTGAGGGTGAGTGGACTGGACACTTCGGAGCAAGGATCACAAACAATCCCTGTGGGGATGGTTACCAAGGGCAACAGCATAGGTCACACTCGAGTATCAATGTAGTGTGTTACGCAGCACAGGAAAAGAATTCGGTGAATAGCCAACTACTGCTGTTGTACTTTTTTATAATAAAGAGAAAAAAAAAGCAATTATGAACCAAATGTGGTTTAAATTGCTTGGTGATCCAATTAAAACTGAAGCCCTGCAGATAGCAGTGTGCTTCTCTTGAGGTAAAATTAACAGCATTAGGATTTCCTCCTCCCGACTGTCTCACACATAAGAACTTCCTTCTTTTTACCTTTTCATATTTTTCTTCCTGTGGGCATGTCCTGTTCTGAATGTCTGCAGAAAATAAATATGTGTATTTGGAGTTATTATCGCTCTCTAATTTACCGTAATGAAAGTGCTAGCCCGCGCTGGCGGATGAGCCATTTTAATTTAAGCATCGAATGCAGGCCTGCATATTAATGACCTTATTTGCATAAATCATGTCACTCCACTCGGGATTCCAATTAAACCCTTGATTAATTGCTCGGCTGACCCGTTAAATAGAATCCTTTAAGTGGTTCAACAGGCCACCACAGCCTGTTGACACACACATGCACGCGTGCACACGCCCGCACTGCAACACACCACCATAAGCTCACACATGATTTGCTTTGAATGAAATTAATCAGGAGAAAGGGATCTTCTAATTTTGAAATGTGAACCTCTTATGGAACGTGTGAGACCTGCAGGATGAATGCAGAGTTAAGGGCCCATCTAACAGAGTTAAAATTCAGTTTAGGAGAGAAACGCTTCGCTTGTCCAAGATAATGATATCACTTTCACTGATAATGATGAAAACAGCACCACAGAAGGCGTTTGCGATTGTGAGACGAGGCATTTTTCCTAATTATCTTTTGGCTTGTACTACAGAGTAGGAAAAACTATATTAGAAAATATAGTTTATATACACAGCAAGCAATAAAGTTTGGTTTACGCAGATTACTTTGCAACTCCTGTGGCTGCCTTTCTATTGCTTTCACTGCAGAGCCAGTCAGTAGGGGGTCAGAGGTACTGCTATTTCTATGTGCTCCTTATTCTCAACAGCTGCACTGTATTTGTGTCTGACAAACAAGTGAAAAATTAAGTCTTATTATGGGAGCTGCTGTTCAGGCAAAAATTTGGGGTTGTAAATAATGTTGAGGGGTTGGCAAAAGTCCACGCCATTTCAAAAAGCGCTGCTTTTACGAGTGATGTATACAGTAGTTATTAATGCACAGGAGACAGGATTCTAGGACCAGGACTCTAGTAGTTTATGATGGAGAACCGTGAAAAAATAATGATGTCTGCACAGACTCGCCAAGCAAACACACCAGTTACAAAACAGTGAACACCCGCTTTCATATCATTAAATGACATTAAATGACATGATATCCATCAGTTCCCTGCTGCGTATGAAATTACTGTTTACAGTTGTTCCCATGGCAGCAATGAGTACATGGGAGAGTTGTAAAGCAGGCCCTCTGTTGAATGTTGTAATCTCAGTTTGACAAATAGCCCTCCGTCTATTTTTCTTTTGCAATTCAACAAAATTTCTTTATACAGAAATTAAGAGTTTTTACAACCCTCTCAACTGCATCAACCTGAAATTAAAGGGACATAAAAATAAAAAGAGAGTAAACGTTATAGATTACTGTACAACATACAAGTTTAAGGTTTTCTGAATGTTTTAAGAGTGCAGTTAGTGCATCAGGCTGAGGTATGGGGTTAGGTAATGAGCCACACGGCTGTAACAGAGCTTTACATTCACCCAAGACTCTCTGAACTGGCCTCCAGCAGTCTGACTGACGGAGAGGGCTGCGTCTGTTTTCATAGGATCCATTTTTAGTTGAGTTTAATTGTTTTGTGTTCCAATATGACATGAAATTCCAATTTCATAGGCTATAATTGTTTTGAATTTTACTTATTATCAGTGTCAGAACAGTAAATCTAATATTATTTTCAGATTCTTGTTTTTGAAGACATTCCACTCTGGGGTAGGCTGTCTGCATTTCGTTGTTGAAAAGGATATAATCCTTTGTTGCAGCCCTGCTTATTGGTTATGAATTTCTTTTTTTTTTTTTTTTCAGCGAGCTCCAAGGTTAAACAACTCTTACATCTCTCAAATGACTCAAAAGTTGTCAAAAATCTTAATGTTATTTATAAAGGACAAACTAAGAAGGACAGGCACACGCAAAGACAAAAACAGACCCGGAGAGACAGACAGAGGGGTGTAAGATATAGTACATGTGGCTGGCTCCATGCTGTACCTGCCAGACTTGGCAAGGACAGGTGCTGTCATCTGACTCTCTCCCCCTCTCCTCTGTTTTTCTGGCTTACTGCCAGCCTGCCCGGGCAAATCGGATTAATATCTGCTCTGTCTATTACGTGGCTCTGCCCTTACATCACTGTCCTCTGCTGACTGCTGACTTTACTGAGAGGCCTTTGCAATGGACACAACATATGTGGAATTGCATGCACACCACTGCACACCAAGGCATGCCGGCAGCGCTATACTTGAGTTCACCATCTCTTAAAAAAAAAAAAAGGAAAAGTCTTGCACACTTCTACAAAACTCAATACATCAGTATAATGTTGCAGCCCATACTGAATTTCATCACCGCATGAATTCTCCATGACTTTCTCACATTTTAAAAGACACTGAGCTTCTCTCTGGATGCACCTGCGTGATAAGTTTTCCATGTGCAAGTTTTTCCTAATCTATGAATTTCACCAGGGTTCACGAAGCTGCCAAAGAGAAAATCATGGAGTGAGAGAAGTTGATGAAAGTGTGTGCTGCAATACAGACTTGACTTTTTGACTTCTGTCTGGGAGGATTAAATTCAAAATAAATCCAATTTGCATTCTCTGAGTGCAATTTTATTATTTCAGTTTTAATGTATTTAATTGAGAAATTTGAGGAACTGTCAAGAAATATTGGCTGCGAGTGTCATTCCTGTTGAAAATAATGGATTGTGTATAAATTTAAATATGATTAAAAAAAAATTATTTGATTTAAGAGCAGGGAATGAATACGTGCTTTGTTATTGTGATGTTTATTGTGTTTCTGCAACCGTGTCTGCATATCATTTTCACAGAAACAGTTTCTTGGCTTTGTTGGCACGTATTGAGTAAAACAAATATTTTTTAAGATACAGAATAGCAGCACACAGGGAAGAGGAAAAAATGTGTTACTTTGGAATTTGCTTTGCCTGGTCTTACAGTATCTCAATATCAAAAGCTCAACAAAAAAAATTGCCCACTCTTTAGTATTACAGCGTTATCAGTATACATACAGGAGCCTATATCTTGCCAGTTTTTTCTCTGGGAATTTTATCATGACAATAGTGCCGCCACCTCGGAGCCCTTTTGAGCTTCCCTCATTTCATTTCCATTTCTATTGCTCTCTGAGTTCAGTTACATTTGGCTGTGCATCACCATGGCAGCGGACACTGGCCCTCATGTCTGATTCAGACATCATCCAGAACATTTCAGCTCTGAGTGACTCATAATGAGTCCCACTCTCCACTGCTACAGCGCTGAAAATAGGCTCACTTTGCTCCGTAAGATTTCTCTGGGGAGAGCGACTGTGATCATCTCTCAAAGCACTTCTTTCATTCTGGAACAAACATATCCCAAAATAAAAAAGAGCTAGGAATGTTGGGATTCAGCCAAGTGGATGAAGGCCTTTCTTCCTGTAAACAGGATATGTACACAAGGACAGAGAAACGCACCACAAACACACATGCTGTTCACAAGAAGTCTTTTCTAAATGCACATGCAACCTAAAGTTTACACCAGTGAGGCCTTAAGATGTAAGCAGTTGTTTCAAAAAGCTCTATTGCTTAGCAGATATCCTCGCAGTGCAAATGGAATATTTGAATCACTCTGGAGAATTTAATTGTAAAGTATATTTCAAATTTCTCATGTCTTTGTATCTTTTATAGGAATTGAAAATAAGTCAGCAAATTCAACATATTTTATAGAGATGGAACAGATGAACCTACAGACAGTTACATCGCGCCAACAAATCAAGACAGAGCCTAGTGCGGTAGAATTGAAATTCATTTGCTCTGTATGCAGAATGCGTGTGTGTGTGTGTGTGTAATATGGGCTTCTGAGAGCCAGCCTCCAGGCCCACAGTTGTGCTAAATGAGAAGCTTCCTCTTTATTGTGAAGGGAGGGGAAGACGAGGGAGACACAAGGAGGGACAGATATTTCCCCGCCTGAAATTTGTAAATGAGATTTGCTAACCCTGGGCATGACATCCATTCTGGGACTTACATCTAGGGAAAACAGTCATTTCTCCATTTCCTCTATCTCTCAAATCTTTACACTCCAAGCAGATAGAGGCAGATTATTTAGAGCCCTGTCTGTGCTGGCCTGTCACTCATCCAGACCTGTGGTTCTTTTACCCTTTACACAGTTGCAGAGCGCTGCCACCAAATCTTTGGCTCAAAGAACCTGGAGGCAGAACTTTACAACACGGAAAAATTTTTGATATCAATTAAGATACTGCCTGATTACTTGTTTCAAATATTTTCTAGTGAGACAGCTTGTAGGCATACTTTGTGTTATTCCATGCAGCAAACTCTGACAGTCTAAGTAATATAATTAAAGACAGAAAGAAGAGGAGGGAGTTGATTCCAGTCCTGTGAGTGAAGATTATGATATTATTATCCCGGAAGTTAGTGTCATATTGTATCATTTTGCAATTGAGATAAATTGAGATAAATAATATTAAGTGTGTACAAGAGGACAAAACATATTATATATGTATAAAAATATAAAAGTCATTAACACTGGATATTTATTACTGGATACTGGAGATATTTTTCACACAATTTTTATTCTTCTAATCTATATTGATAGTCTTACTTTCGGTTTGAGGAGCAGGCCTGCTGCCTCTGTAGTTTGCATTTTTTATTGCATTTGTGTATATGCGAGCGAGCTCCCGTATTTTTGTTGTTTACCAAAGCAGTGGAGAATTATTGTTGTACAGCGTCTGTTTTTAATCACTGATTTGAACCACCAGCCTTATGAAGAAGTCACTGAAAAATTCATGAAACTCCTACCATTCATCACCATCCTCATGATGATAATCATCATGAAATTGTCACTTGATTTAGTTGCAGAAGATGTTTGGAAAGACATAACACTTTAACAACCCTTTTCCTCGTTAAGGCGCACTTAGTACTCACATCTAGCCTTTATTACTAAACATAACATCAAACAGTTTCTAACCATTACAGAGTTTATATCATTATATCCATCCTCTGCAATCATGACAAGCCTTCATATTACTATCAACCAGCAGCCTAAAATCCAGCTCCCCAAAGCAACAGCTTCATGATAAAACAGTTGAATCTGATCCAAACAGTACATACAGAATGAATTTGAGTATGGACAGAGCATTAGTGTTCAACAGAGATTTATCTATCTGTCCAATAAAGTCAGCCTATGTTCTAAAAATAGGCCCATTCAGTACAGAGCAGAAAGAGGATCTGCTCCAGGTCTCCTGGCACAATGGTCCATGCTCTCAATCCACCTTTCCGATGGGATTTGCTAACCCTCTGCACATGCGCCAGTGACCCAGTCCCCATGCGTTCTCCTTCAACGCCTGGCAAGGTCTCCAAAGGCCCCGACTAGCATCGTTACTTAAATCTGCTAGTGGCAAGGCAGAGCAGGAAGGAGCCATGTAATTATACACAAATATGCAAACAAAAAATTGAAAGATGGAGCAGCATTCTTGCCATTAATTTGAATAAAAAAGAGGTTTGTTCTGTATCATTAGTCTCTTACCTAAGGACACAAAAGCTTGTATTAATTAAATACATGTTGAGGGAAGATGTGCAAAAAGGAAAGGAGACTGAGGGTGTTGTTGATGAAGTTCACCTGGGTGAAGGCTGAATTCCTCAACTACTCAGTGTACTGCTGAACATTAGCAGTCAAAAAAAAAAAGAAAGAAAGGCAAACATCATGAAACCGCTGAGAATAATGGAGTTATTGGCAGGAAGAGCAGAGTGAGATCAGGAATAGACGGCAATCTGGATTAGTCAGATGATCTGGAGCTCTCGGTGCGGCCAGTGCAGGCATTGCATGGCACATGGACAAAAAGAGCCTGAGAGAAGAAATGTGTGCGCATACCCATGAGCGTATGTGTTGTCATTTGTTTTGCAATTGTACAAGCTGAAAGATCCATTGTGATATTTTAATGTTCAGAGAGAAAACCCTTGACAGGAGGACAATGGGATGTATATTGCCATGCACTCTAATCATGCACTGTGTAATGGCTCTTTGCTTTAATATCTACGAACTTAACAAAGAACTGGCACAAAGTCAAATATGTATTCTATCTCTTTCAGTACAACTGGCTCGCGTAACAACTAGAATAATAATACTTGAGAAATAACTTAATTACTGCTTGCTCTCCGCAGCACTCTAATTATAAGCTTTACAAAAGAGCAGCGGTAATGCACTTTTAAGTGTAATGGGAGTTTACCTAATTAGGCCTATCTGACACAGGCGCACACATATGCTCATTCACACACAAACTTACACACTGGTGAGAAAACTGTCATTCAGTAATTAGTCGTGGTGATGGAACCTTCTATTACCATTTCATTTACACACCATCACAGGGCACAGTCGGCTGACCTGTGTGCCTGCACACAGCCAAGCTTTCCCAGCAGCTTTGTTTTTGACACAACCCCTGCACAGCACAGTATGATGCATTAGCTGGTTCTCATTTTTATTTCCACAATCAGTTAAAAGCCAGTCCAGTATTTTATTATGATATACTCTGGTAACAAGTGTGTTATATCTCCATCGGCGGTGTTAATGAGTGGGCAAGTGGAGTCTAACTGCTGCAACTAATAGAGCTGGTCACACAGTCTAACAAGGTGTGAATATATGTATTACAGGCCCAAGGGAAAATAATGGAGGTGTTTGCTCTTATTATCACAGAGCTGGTGGGGTGTCCTAATGATGCCCCTGTGAGGTAGAAGAAAAACGGCCAATCAACCGTTCAATCTTAGATGGACTCCAAAGGACTGAGGTTAAAATTGGCTTTTGTTTTTCTTTCAACTGCCAAACATCCAAAATGAATCTGTGAACTACCTCATAAAGTGATTTTCACAGGTGCAAAAAAAAAATATATAATTTCCATGGCACCAAAGCTCACGAAGAGGGGCACACAGAAGAGCACTGGCCGACCAGCCCAGAAATCCTCACTCACATTGCTAGTGGGATCTGAGGAACATTACACACCCCCTCTCTCTTTCAGATGAAAGTGAAGAGACTGGACAGACTCCGAATGTTTGAAGACACGTGGCTGTCCACAACCTTCCCAGGACATAAAATGCAGATACCACTTTGAGGCAGCAGATCCACATCAAATCAATGTGCAATCGACCTATCTTGGAATTCACGAGACAGCTGTCACCCTGTCTCTCACTGCAGAGACTCCGATCTGGAGCGCTTCAAACATCTCAAAAGAATTTCCTGAGTTACATGAAATAGTTCAGCCGATAAAATTTAAGTTTCAATATAACCCACCTCTGTCTTTCCTTCCATCAGCGGGTTGGTTACGTGACATTTAAATGTCAGTATCATTTGATTAATTTCCATTCTTGGTGGCAACGTCAGTGTGCCAGACAAAGGCAGTGTCTGATCCATTTTCAAGCCTGGTCGAGAGGAGGCTCATGACTGAGTTTCCTGCACGGGTTGACCTATAACCATACACCTCAGACACATGAACAATAAATCTGTAAAACGACAACTAAATAACTACAACGTAACGTAATTTAAAATACATGTCAAATGGCACTGTTTATAATCTAAAATTAAGAGGTATGGCAATAAAAAGTAAGAATTTTTAATTCACAAATGTTAAATTGATTAAATGTTATACTATTAAAGGGAAGTAGCATTAATGAGCTCGTTTGAGGCTAAAATAAAACTTACTAGATCCAAAATGAATCTTTTCTTAGGTGTATTTCTTCACTCTATTGAAATGATGAAATGATGCTCCAAAGTAAATGGAGCATCATTTCTTGATTATCATAACTTAAAAGAATCTTTTCAAAGGTTCGCCTGAGCCAATATTGGTGTTTTGAACATCTATCGACAAATCCCACCCAAACTTAAGCGGTATCATTGTCACTGCTGTAACTCTTATCTGCTTTTTTATTCATGCCGATTCATTTTGACTGTGGATATTGTTAGATAAAGTCAAACCAGTTCTCGCACAAATATCTCACCAACAACACTTCTCTCTAAAGTCATAGCCATGTGTTTTCTATCATTACTTCCTGTTAAATGTTGTAAGTGTTGTGTAAAATGGGGTAGATGTGCAATTTTCCACCACGCAATAGATATTATAGTACACATTTAATAAATTACCATCTTTATGTCTTCCAGTTTCTATTTTGGTTTTCCATTTGTTTGGGATTATATGAAGCAGCATAAAATTTCAATAAAACACCCAAGCAGCAAGAAATAGAAAAAAAAAAAAAAAAACGATATTGCTTTTGCTTCCTCAAGATGTTATGAAGACCGCTAGCCAAGTCCCATCTAAATATTGGAAAATATTGACACTAAGGGCCTGATTATAATTAATCAGACGACATTTCTGAGTGGAAACAGATTGTCCAAATGGAAATGTTTGAGTGTATGTGTCATGACTACACAGTGTAGCATCTGTCCAAGCAGACAGAAGAGCTGAGGTCATCCCCATTTGAATGTCCTCATCTAGAAATCGTCCTACAAAACGTAGTTTTGTCAGGACATGTTCATTCTTAGTGCATTATACACTATACAAAGTCAAGGTCTTTTAACGAGTAAACACTTTCCCGCCTGAGTATTGATTTTCTTGCTCATAATATTGTGCCATCTATGCATAAATATGCCCACACAGACAGTACTTTCATGATAAATGAGCGCAAGTATGATATGCAAGTATAAGTGATATGGTGGCACAATAACTCAGATATAACAAGGAGTATTGAAATCATTTCCATATGCTCGAAAAACAATAAAATGGCATTTGCAGCTGTCACTAATTTCAATACTGACTGAAGCTTGATTTGAGCAAAACCCAGACACAAAGTGGAGGAAACAGACAGTAAATTTTTGTGGGCAAATCAAACGCACCAACAGTTTGATAGCATAAGTAATAAAAAAAAATAATAACAACTAAGCACTGAACCTTTTCTCCAACATTGTGAAATTGGTTGCTACAGACAGCCATCCAAAGTTCCTTGTACTCACATCTTTGTTTGTTATGATAGATGAAAGGATTTTGTATGAGCTAAATGTATTTTCATAACTGGCATATTAATAAAACAGCAATGACTTCATTAATGAAATATCTATTAAGGGTTAAAAAAAAAAAAAAATTAACAGAAATATTGTCCACAGAACATTATTTTCTGTTTTTGAGTCCTGAAACTGGCTTATGTAAAATACTTATTCTCATCAACGTTGTAAAAATTAGTTTTTCCTCTCATTCTTTCTAGTTTTAACATAGTTGGTGCATCCGATCAGTGGATTAAAGGCCTCTACCTTGATGAGGGTTTATCAGTGCTTACATTTAGAGGATAAATAGAGGATAAGTTGGATTGTTTTGCATTATGTTTGTAATGCAAGCACAGAAAGATAATTTACTCTTGGAAATAGAAAAGAGGGCGCGAATTACTGTGGGCCCCTTAGCTGTACCCACTATCTAACAAGACTGAAGACAAATAAATGGCCACAGAAAAAAAAAAAAAAAAAAAAAACAACAACAAGCTACAAGATTTTGGATCTAGCAGAACATGTAACCAAATGACATCCCCTTTGAAGCTGTGATAGTCAAGCTGCATATTATGTTTCTGTAATCGTAGCACAAACAATCGCCTATTAAACATGTTGTATATTTCATAGCCACAGGATGAGCAGTCTGTACCCAGAAGTTAGGGATTTTAACATATTTTCTGGCAAGATATACAGCTCTTGAGAGTTCCACTATGTGAAAACCAAGATGGAGTATTGTTAATCTTGCACATTTGGCAATTCTGCACTTCAAGTCTGCCTTGACCTTTGCATTGCTGCCAAGTCATCACAAACTGAGACAAGTGAACAGTTCCCAGCCTTGACACCGAGGCACACACCAACCCCTAACAACAGACATGCATTGGCTTCAGAGTGGCACACACATTGCTCACATCCACAGGGTGCACAATTCATTAAAAAATGAAAATGCAAAGGGCTGAATTTTTTTAATCACAGCAGAGAATTTTCCAGATGGCCTTCTAAACAGGGAGCTCTCATGCTTATGTTCCCATGCCAAATTGCTGGCCCAAAAATCGGGCTGCACGTCCAACATATGAACCAACTAAATGCATAACAGCAGCAGCCCTGCCCTTTTATTCATGTAGTTTATAGCTTTAAAAATTATCTTAAAAGACAGCATCTTAAATTCCTTTTTAAAATTTAAAATTGTATAGCCTTGAATATCCTTCGACGCTAACACATAAACACATGTACAACAGCAGCCCTGAACAACACCTGTCAACCACAAAGCCGCCGAATGCTGTTTATTTGCCGTTTGAGAGTGTAAAGGTGGTAGGTCAAAGGGATAGGATGTTGAAGTCAGGCAGAGCTGGAATCATGACTGGTGACTCTGCTGAGTGCAATGAGCCCCTTAGGTCATCTGTGTCGAGGAGGGATTAGGAGCAGTCGGTGATCCCATCAAAGCAATGTGTCACCAGCACCGTGTCTTACCACTGAGCCACACACTTGAGCGAGCACTGATCCCCTTAACTGACTCTCAGCGGGCCCGGCAACTAAGGCAAGCTGACAGCAGGGCTATTTTCAGGCAGAAATCACCCCTGTTTGGACAGGGCCACAGATAGAGATGTTTGGGGCCCATGCCATCGCTCTCCATTAAAGAGGATGAAAAACACAGTGAGGAGCCCACTTTGCCACTTTGCAGCAGAGAGCAACCTTTAGCTTGCGACAGCTCCCAGAAACAGATGAGGGATAAATGTGTTGTGACAGCAGCTAATAAGGTCTCTGTGATCTGCTGGTAGTGTGTCATTGGGTGTGTGTATGTGTATGTGTGTGGCTGTGTGAACACGTGAGCGCCCATGTTTGTACTAAGAGTGTGCTTTGAACAGGGGAGTAAAATACACCGATGAGAGCTAAATAGAGCCACTAAGAGAGTTTGTGTCATGATCCATGACTACATGATAAATATTTGAAATGCTTGATCATCTTCAATACTTTTTATGACAGATTAAAGGACCAACGGACTAAAATAGAAACCAGGAACACAAATAAGTCGCTACAAATAACCAGTGCCACTGAGCACCATTTCCAAAAACCATCTATACTGTTGTTGCTATTGTAACTAGAGAAACGTACATAATTATATTTTTCTGAAAACAGGCACCTGAATAAAAAGGCTGGCGTGCTTAAGTGCACAGTAGGCAAACAAGCAGCGATCATAAATAGACCACAGGGTTCAGAAATGAATCTGTAATGCTCTTTCATCTTCTCACTAATGATCATCCGTTCCTAATACATGAGATCATGGACTAAGTCTTAACCCTGGTCACCAAACCAGGAGCTAACCCAATTACCGCCTCTCTGCTCACTCCAGAGAGAATACATTTACCTCATCTCGCCAGACAGGAATACAGTACATTTCATTCAGGCTGACACAGGTGCACCGTCCTATTCATACATCATCAGTCATGTGGTGGGCTCTCTGGGCTTTGTCATGGGTAGCTAGTAACAGCCATGTCAGATGTGCCAGCATTGGCTGATACGCTGATGTAATTGCTCCTCAACACCTCAACTCGTGGCTGGATATTTTAGTAGTGTTTCTGCAGGGCTTCATATGACAGTTTTGCACAATTAGCAACAAGCCATTTGTTAAAATGCGGTCTTGGTTTGGGTGTCTGCTCATGAGTTGCAGCATCAGTATGTTTCTGAAACTGGATAATGAAATAGTCTCATGACAGTGAATTGAGCTGACTGTAATTAATACATAAATAGCAGATTCTTTGTTCTGTCACTGTGGGAAAATAAAAGTTCCTCACTAGGCCTTGAAAGTGACACATTGAGCCAGCAAACATAAGGAGCACTGATAAAACAAAGCTGCTCGATGAAACCATCAGAACTTTTGTCATATTTACATTTGTGCTTTTCCTACTGGGTAAAAATTCTTTTGAATAACAATTTTAATCATCTTCATCATTTGTCATAAAAAGCTATTTTGTTCAGCAGATCAGTACAGCTGAATTGGGAATTCTAATCTGTGTTACAAACTGATGTAAAGAATTAATAAATAAATACATTTTCTTACGTCAAATCAATCGACTTTCCAATGTAGGAAAAGCACTGATGTTACATTAGATACATTAAAGGAAGATGAGTTTCATCTACCTGTGCCAAAAAGTCAAAATTAAATGTGGCTATTACTGATGTTCGAACCTGATAGCTTCACCTGTTTGATGAGTCTCCCTATCTCTTCTGAATAACGTCTTTTTCTAAACTTCATTTGGGGTTCACTCATTTTTTCATGATGAGAGCGAATTTATGCTGCTTAAATGCTAAGATAAATATTTTACCAACTTTCCTGGTTGTAGGGCATCTGGTTTAGACGATAACTGAACAAAAAAAAATTACTCTGATTAGATTTTACAGCATATATGTTAATACAAACTGGATTGGTTTTATTCATTTAAAAATGAATGTAGCAAAACTCACTGTATTTTTTTTTTTTTTTAATCAAAACAATCAAAGTGGAACTGTTACTTGCTGAATGCCAGTAGCTTTAAAAAATAAGCCTCTAATAATGCTCAGGATAGCATTATTGTAATGAGATTATCACATAAGCTACACACATTCATCTGTATTGTATCTGTCTGCATCCTTGTGCCGCTGCAGTCAAGTCACATCTCACCTCACTGCAAAGCAGCCGTCTCTAACGGTATTTTCTTTGGCATAGTGTAGCGCATGGCAGTGCTGTCAAAGGATTAAGACATCACAGCATATCTAAAACTATTACATTTACCATTTATTTTACTTCCTTGACACAGCTGAGCAGACAAGCCATTAATTTCCTCAATATAGTGCAGTAGTAAGGAGTTTTTAAAGGCCCCTACTATTGTGGTGCTTTTGAACTGCCATGCTGGGCACACAGTGAAATCATTTGGTTATAACAGGTTCAATTTGTTGCAGTAAAGGAGGGGAAGTCGTTTATGTGTGTAAATGTAGAGGATTTGACAATGTGGCAGTTTTCAATTTGTCTGCTTGTGAAGAGTCCATTGTAAATTTGCTGTTTAATGTCCATATTACAGTCATTTGCACATTGTGCCGTTTTCACAATCAGGCGTTCTGGCATATTGATTAACCTACGCTTTAGGAAACCTGCAGAGGCTTGGGCCAGACTCCTGGGCTGCTTCCTCCAAAACCCATCAGCCCACCTCCACTAGCCATTCATATCCGGAGGAGTGGTGTAGGATCAATGGCATGCCGGGATGCTATTAGAGCTGAGGCAGCTAGGCAGACAGGACTTCAAAAGCAAAATGTGGGAGGGGAAATAACACAAGGTAATTATCTAGGCCTGCTAGCTACCACCGAGGCAATCTGTAGAGTGCAGGGCAGGTGGGGGGGGTGGTGGCTCCGGATGTCTGTCCATATTTAACTCAACTCACTGCACTCCGCTGTCACTACAGTTATGTTAATGGAAAAGACAAAACTTTCCCTGGAAGACATTTTTTTATATATCTTATGTTATCTGACATCTTTATTCAGATTGTGTTCAACTTGCTGCAAATACCAGATCAATTCTTATATAAAGTTGGGCAAGAATATTCTGAGACAGTTAAACTTCTGATGCGTAAAATGCCAATCAATTGTTTGAAGAGTTCGCAGAGTTAAAAACAAAAGAAAGAAAAGTAATAATAATAGAGTGAAAACCATCCAAAGCTGTCACACTTCTCCTAATGCCAAGCAAGGTGAGAGGCCATCTGTTTCTCCAGTTAACTTTTAAGTCATGAGCGTGAATCCATCAAGCAAGTGCTCCAAGAGCATCTGGACAAGTCATCACAAAGTCAAGAAAGTTCCACTCATCTCTCTGCAGCTTACACAAGTTGGTTTTATTGGTTAACAAACATGAAATTCACTCTAATACAAGCTAAGTAACATCTGCACAGATTTAAATTTTCTGATTGTTAATTTGGAAATGCACACGCAATCTCCAGTCAGAACAATTTAATATAATTTGCTTCCTCTGTTACTGAATGCTTCTCATTTGAGTAATCAAAAATAACTGCAATAATCACTGGTACAACTATTCCACTCCACGCCTAAAAGCTCAATCCCTAATGACTCAATTATCATGGAAAGAAAACAGAAATTACCACAGCAAAGAATGTATACGTCTTTCTTATATCCACATATGAGATGAAGTAATCCGTCTATAGTAATATCTTACACAACCAAATATTTCTCACACTCACATACTCCTAAAACAGAGAACAATGGTAAAATGTGCTAGGTCAGCAAGTTAACTCTTACACATAGACTTTGTGCTCACCAACTTATTTCTGCCTCTCGTGCAGATAATGAGTTAAAGGTCAGTAGGCTGTTATGACACCAATTAGGGCAATATTTTAAATCACCACTGTAACTCATCATCATTGGTGGCCAGCTGATGCTTTGAGATTTCACAAAGAATAATGAGCACAAACCAATACATGGAAGCGTAATGCCTCAGGGTGGTTTAGAGGTCATGTATTGAATTTCAGTTATTGTCACAGATCAACACAAGGCAGGGTCAGGGTATAGCCCAGTGTCAGAGGCCATGTTAAGGTTAAGGTGCAGGGGCAGGGTCAACACCTTCAGCTCAACCCTTGACACGAAAACTTTACCTGATTAAGGATTCCTTTATGAAACAAATGCCCGCTGATCTGTGCAAACTTGCCAGTGGTCAGTGGTCCCATAACCTCTGAAAGAAGCTGCAACATAATGGGTGCACGTACGTGTACACATAAGTTATATCGTCTTAAGGACTTAAACATATTACAGCATTTCTGACTGCAATATGAAATATATATTGTCATACACTATGTGGCCCATGGACATCTGTGAATTTAGAAGAGTCCAGGGCTAGAGAATTAAATAAAATTACAGACTACTGGCTGATGTAAGCTGTGACAGTCCGGTCATCCACTATCACCACAAATGGAAGAGAGATGATGCTGATGCTCGCCCCTTTCTTTGTGTGGTGTTAGAACAGCACAATATGTATGGGAGCTCCCAATGGAATACTAAAATAAGAATAACACATACAATATTGTAAAAGACCAGGCTGTAGTTTTTATTCTTTTTTTCTATTTATCCTTTCATCATAAATATGCAGCATCACTGATGCACCCACAGTCCTATCAGTACAGAAAATCATGTGGTATGATGTGAAAAAAAGATACAGTGACCTTTTTTCACCCCCCTACCACTGTCCTGTTTCACAAGACTGAAACCCCCACTGCACAACCACAGTTAGCAGATAACATCACAACCAGGAACACTTGAGGATTAAGTGTTCACAGAAGTGTAATTCATCAGTACACTGCTGACAGTAAAACGCATTTTAAACCCAGTTGTTTTTTTTTTTGCTCCTTAGTATCCAGATTCTGGACAGTCTGGGGATTAGAAGGGGCAAATTTACTTTCACCAGCTAACTTTGTTAACCTTTATGCACCAGCTGACTGTACTGTGGACGACCTCAAGTGCCACAGCAGCTCTGAGTTTGAGCCCACAGGTCAGATTGCACCGCCTCATTCTCAATGATTTATCGCTAATAAACAAGCGGGCAAGCCACAGGCAACTACCCTTTTACAACAAGAGCACTGGTCCACTTCCACCGATGACACCTTGATGAATAAACTGTCCAGACTAATCAATGACACCGCAGCAGCAGCAACCAACCTGCCAACGGCCGTCAGAGGCAAACACACTCCCAGGGCCACCTTCAGTGAGCTGCGGCAGGTGTTGACTCAACTGCAAATCAACCAACAAACAAGGAGGAAAAAAAAACAAAAAAAACACACACACACACAGAGATTCAATGACAGGGGTCTGACCTTTATGTCCATTGTACACTTTCCTCTACCACTTAGTGACACCCACTGTTGGATTAAAAAACACATTTGTTGCTTTTGATGTTGTCACTGTGAGCCACTTAGAAAACCTCTGCTCTCTGAAATTGGAGGCGTTGATGCCTTTAGGCCTCATTGGCTCACACCACAGCACTACCAAAGTCAGACAAATGTCTGTGTTCAATATAAACACTGTGCACTTTTTTGTGATGGCCACAATATCACTGCAACTTTTACTACTGCTCCGAACTTGTAGCAGTAAATCATTTGAGAACATCCCTTTTATGAGCTCAAAATCTTCTTGATCCTTATTTTATGTATCAGTAGATAATTCTTGTAACTTGTCCACGTGAGGTTTCAAACGCATAACTCCAAGTCATAAAGCAAATAATCGGAACAAACTGCAGAAAGGCAAACAGGAAATCATACTTGAGTGTGTGTGCATTTGTATGAGACAATTATCCCTTGGAGAGAAGGCAATCATTTCTACAAAGTTGAGGAAAATTGCGTATTGCATTTCCCAACAAAATGGCTGTGATAAGGGACCAGTCTGAATAGGCAAGAATGTCAGTTTTACCAGACAGCACGAGTTAAACAAATAAATATATAAATGTGCAGCAGATGCTTAAAATGTTCTCCATTTCATTGTCACAACAAATATTATGAGACAGTGTCAGTAGGTATATCCAAATTTGTGGCTGGTTGTTGCTCACAGCTGCTGAGGTACATGAAGAATAGTTCCCATGAGCTCAAAAACCACAGCACGTTCATCTTGTATGTATTCTAATTATGGAAGTCTTTTCTTTTTTTAAATACACGAGCCTGCTGACACAAATGCCCCATTTCATGAATGAATCAAACTTTTTGATCACTCGATAAAAAAAAAAATCTGTAAAAACAGGCGTCAGGAATAGATATAGGATATGTGGCACAGAGATCTCCTGCCTAGACAATTGGATTTCTTTTCATGTTTTTAATATATTGCTTATGACGTAATTTTACCTAGCCCGAGAGGTAAACCTTTAAGGGTTGCATCAATTACCGTTTTCTTAAACCTGCCTCAAATGACTCAAAATTGATACAGTAAGTCATGACAAGCATCCCATTTAAAGCTGCCAGCAGCAGTCAGTCCTGTCCTCTGGTGAATGTTTTCGTATATCGGCTTTGTTTATTCTGCTGCTATCTCTTCTCTGCTCCAAGGCCTACAGAGCCTCTCAGGCTGATTGACGGAAAGAGGTTCTGGCTCCTGCCAGAGAAGCATGACTGACATCCTTGTGATGAAAAAGAGCCAATGAGGATTTTACTGTCACTCTTGGACATGCAGAGGGGTCCAAGATGGCAGAGGGTTGATCTGTCTGAAAATAAGCGTTTACTCATAGAGTCTGCTCAAGCCGCTTAGGTCTGCATGTAATAATACTCAAACCTATACATGCACATCTTACCTGTGGTTGTACTACATGCTGGCGGTTGTCATGGCAACATAGCAACACATTACCTACTTCCTTTGAAACCACTAAAACCAAAGACCAAGGTGCCTCAAGTTTCACTTTCCTGCAATAATGCTGATAAGCAAACATGCCTATTCAACACTAGATAACCTTTCCTGTCAGCGTTGTTAACTTGTATGGGTAAAACGTATGACATCACTTCGCACCACAAAACATCCAAACTTGCATTGCAACTTTTCATTTTCAGCATAATTATTTCAGCAAAGATGAAATAATTAATGGATGGGTACGAGTCTGTCTATGTTAAAGTGCAGGGCAGATGGGTAGGATCTCATCATTTATCACACACAAAAAGCAGCTGCAGATGTACACAACTGGGAGTCTGCGACTTACTTTTTTGTCATCCTTCTGGCTTGCTGGCTGTGCATCCTTGCTGTTGTTGTCAGAGGAAGGCCTGCCGCCGGCATCCGTCTGTCCGTCATCATGTTCATTCTGCTGATTGGCCCCTGACCGAGGAGAGACCAGAGGGCCAGCCTCCGCCTGCTGAATGCCACTCTGGACCTCCATCGTCCTCTGCAGTGCCTGGAAAAGGTAGCGTGAGAGGGAGAATATCTCAGAAAAGAAATGGATGCATTTATAAGGTGAACCACACAGGAGTCGGAGATTTGTTCTCACACCAGTCATGCTCAAACACACACTGATCTGGTGCTTGCTTTCAACTGAGGTGCTGATCAGTGCAGAAGACAATAATTATAAAATCTTGGCCTGGAGGAAAATATCTGCCATGTGTGGAATTATAGAAATAGAACTGTTAATCTACAAATATGTATATATGTCATTTTAATCATGACAATGTGACGTTCTACTTATCTTATACATTACAGAGTTAATTTGCATATTTGTTTTACTTTGCCATTTCTTAGCACTCCGTATCAAGCTCTCTGGAATAAATATGTTTGTGTGCTTAAGGTCACTTAAGACAACAGAATCAATAATCAGCTGTTAAAGAAGTTCTGCACAATGAGTAGGTCGTAATTTTAAAAAGAGTATTTATAGCGGGAGTATTTTTGATCTATCAAAGCTGTAATTGCAGCCATCACTAAGTACCTTTCACTGCAATTGTATTTAGCTGAGATGGCTACAGGTTCCTGCTGGCTCAGGTGTCTTGATGAAACTGAGCCACTCACCCATTTTCTTCTGCAAGCAAGGTTTATGTGGAAATCTGTGGTTGTATGAGTGTCCATTTTTTTCTGACCCCAAAGACTACCTGACTGCACAAAAAAAAAAAATAATCTGAAGTGTTGTTTGGGAGAAAGAGTCATTGCATTATAATCAGCAAAAGCTTTGTGATGTTTTCGAGTCTCCAAACAATACAGCAGAAACGAGGAGACAAAAAAAAAAATCAGCTCGTCTGAAGGGAAACAAACAAACAACAAAAACCAGCCATGTGAAATCAGCAGTCAGGAAGATGTTTAGCACCAAGCGGCTTCATTCCTCATTCAGGGGGCATCAATAAGTTATGAGGTCAGCTGCCTCATAAATACACATCCTGGAGGACCTTTTAGACAACATTTCTCCATTTCGGCGTTTTGATAGCAGAGACGGGCGCGTGGTGCTCACGCGCGCCTGTTAACCTTTCCTAATTAACCCCTGTGACGTAAGGTGTGACGTAGGCGCCACGCGCATGATCACCTAATTGGAAAGAGTGGCTTTAAAATGAGCCAGTAAGTGAAACTAGCAGAGAGTAACTTCGAGCGCCGTTAGCTAGGGGGGGGGGTTAACGCTGCAATTTAGGGTTTAGTTTTTAAAGAAACCTTCAAAGTTGGCTCCTTCCTGAGTCGCTATAAAGCATCCGCCTTCTTTGCCCCTGCACTTCACGCCAAGAGGCGAACGAAGGTGCAAATGAGACGTGTTAGACTCAACAACTCCGGCAGCGCATCGCCGGCACCGGCTTCGAGCGACTCCTGAGCATTATGCGGAGGACATGTCGCCGCTGTCTGGGCTTGTAGCAAAAAAAAAACAAACAAACAAACAAACAAACAAACAACAACAGAACAATACCTCAGTCCCTCCTCGGCTCCTCGTTATGTCAGAAGCACGGAGGAAGACGCGGTACAGCAACTTGCTTTACATCTCTGTTGTTGCTCTGACGCGGAAAGCCACAGCGGTCTGGGGCAGGGCGACATTCATTGAGTTGTCTGAGAAGTTAGTCCGTCACAAAATAATAATAATAATAATAATAATTTAAATATATATATATAAATAGGTTTAAAAAAAAAAAACTAGCGGAGGGCTCGTGGTGTCAAAGCCGCACAGACCTGCTGCTGCTGCCGCTGTCACGGCGGGCGCGTCCCCGCGAGCTGTCACCGATCGCGCCCTCCTTCCTCCCGGTTACAGCCGGCCGAGTCACAAATGCTGCCTTCAGGTGCTCCTCCGCAGAGTCTGCGTCCTTTCACACACGGCTGCTCTGAGTGAGTTACACTCTTGCTGACAAGGAGACGAATCAGCATTTTAAATGTCTTCTTTTTTTTTTCTTTTATCCCACAAAATTCATTCATTTCTCTAACACTGTTAATGTTGAAATTATGGAGTGTGAACTTTTACTTTTATGTGTCCCTGAAATAAAAAGACAGATAAATAATTACACTTGTATTGAAAGAGAATTCACACAACTGGAATAATATGATTTCTGACCTTTTTTTTAAGAGTACTGACTCTTTCCTGCTTAAACTAGCCTGTCTTTATCACGATTTCATGTTGGCTATGTGATACCATAATAGTAAAGATAAATTTTTACTTCCAATTAAAGTAAATACCTAAACCTTAAAGCTAAATAAAAACAAAGAGAGACGACTGATTAATATAATTAACCAACAGTATCACCCTGACTTCTCAATATTTCCTACAGTTAGTGAAAGCAGCAAAGGGAGGGGCTGACTTTCCAGTTGACAGAGAGGTGAAGCATGGTCAGGTTGAGGCTGAGGAGCCAGTGAAAGTATAAATAGATTTATTATATAACATGCATGCTGTAAAACGTCTGGACATGTTGATATTTAAAGGAAAATCTACAAATAGTAATTATGATCATCATCGTCATTGTGATAGTGCTTTGTGCATTGTGCATTGTGCATTGTGATAATCTTGTAGCTCACAGTCCCACTTCTATAACCTGTTAGACTTAAGTCCAGTGCTTGATCCAGCTATCCACGATATACATCATGAGCTGTGTCCGTCTTTACGATCCTGTGTTTAAAACACACGTCACGGGGAAAAGTAATAAGAAAGTATTGTGTGGAGATCATCTGTCTTAAAAAATACATCATCATGGCTCCAGCAGTTGCCTCCAGTTGTTTTTATACTCTTGCTGCCACTTGGTGGTAGCAGAGAGCAAAATGTATGGTTTCATATTTACACTGATGACATACAACTGTACATCTGTCCTCCACCAAGGGATGCTGGAGCAGGAAGCACCATTACAACAGGCCTTCGAACAATAAGCTCATTTGGAGGCCAAAGTGAAAACCTAATTATTAATATCAAAACCAAAGGGAGAAATGCAATTAAACAACTTGTGCAAAGTACCTCAAAAGCAAAATGTCCTATTTTCAAAAGACAGCATGTATAAGACATAAGTGACAGCAGATCCTGAATTAAGTCATACACTTGATGCATGAAATCTTGGTGTTGTAATGCTTTACACACTATTATTGTTAATATTATTATTATTATTACTACTATTGTTATTGTTGTTGTTATTGAATATGTTTTTCAAGTTGTTCTACACATTTAATAGCATTTGTCATATTTTATTCTAATCTGTAGCCTCACCCAACTATTGTCCTTTACCTCGAGCCCCATTATCAGCCGGGGCTCCAAGGCCCAGGGGAACTTTATAAAGTATTCAAGGAAAGTCAAAATTAATTACTGTAGGGAAATATCAGTGAGCCTCAATGATGGCCACAAGGTGGCAATATAAACCCAATAAACACTGAGTAGAGTGTCCTTTTTTTGGTGTAAATTAAATCACATTTTCTCAAGTAATCAATTTTTAACAAATTATATGTAGCCCCTGGGCCACATATCTGCTCTGCTATCCTCTGTGCTAGTGCGGTAAGAGTGTTGGGTGGAGGAGATGATAAAACTCTAGTAGGTGTCATACAATATGTTCATGATTTCATATCTTTCTTTATTTATGCTATTTGATTGTTGCTAAGCTCTTTGTGCAGTGTTTACCCTAAAGATGGGGCCCTCCATCTGCTGAGCTGAGCCATAACACGAGGGAGCCATCATATGGGTGTTGGCCCCCTCGTCTTCATCGCCCTCCTGTCTGCCTCAGCTTAGGAGCCATACTGACGCACCGTCTCATCCAAGGCAGAAGGGAATTCACCCAAACGAACAACTGCTCTGACAGGCGGGCCTTCGTCTGTTCTGAGAGAGCTGCTGTTGCCAGCAAAGGCAGACAGGCAATGAGAGAGGCAGGTGGATCGACAGGCGAACAGGCGGACAGTAAGGCTCTGCGAGGAACAGGAGACTGAGCCCTGAACGCTCAGGCCCTTCAGCATATCCAGGCAGGCATGTGTCCTCTATGGAAGCCAACAGGGACACACAGTCAGGCATGTCAGTGGCCCCAGCCGGCACAAGCAGATGTTTTCTGGGTATTGTTGTTCCGCCTCTCTGGTAATTGTTTTCCTTCAGGGCCAGCCAGTGGGACAAGGTGCCAGGTTGTGTTGTGGGATGGAGTTATGGAGAGATGGAGAGACAGAGTGTATTATCAGTCGGTAATGGCTTTGGAGTCTGCTGTAGGCAGGCTGTCCAGACTTTTCCTTGTGCTCCATGTGGCTTGAATAGCAGCAATAGAAACAGCGAAGGGTAGAGCTTGTATTGTATCTTCCATCGCTTTAAAAGGGTTTAACGCCGGGACTGCTGCAGGGTGGACAAGTGGCCCAGAACAGCCAGCCCCTGTGTCGATACGTTGTATTTGAGCAATGCATCAAGACAGTAATGTGTGATTGAAAATATATTATTATAAATGTATTTTTAGCCTTTCATTTTAAACTGTGTGGGACATCTTTGCAGTTTCTCATTATTGTGAAGCCAGTTTACCTTCACAGACACTTAGCGGTTTGTTATGGCACAGAAAGCAGCTAATGTATTCCAACTCTTCCAAACTCTGAGTGTTATCCTGTTATCCCACATTGAAAAGGTCCCATTAATTAGCACAGTGAAGTATTGAAAGCTTATTTTGGGGTCAAATTGTCTCCAAACTTTGTTGAGCGCAGAGACCAAAAAGGCCCACTAGGGGGCACTTTTAGACCTTTGATCAAAGGCATGAGTTAAAGGCTCTCTTTTTTAAATTATTATTATTTTTTTATATTTTACAGTTTGGGATTACTTCAATGTAAGGTTTGTATACTCCAAATAAAACGTGAAAACATTTTATAAGCTATGCTGTTCCTCCATCTCCGGGCAGTCTTCTATTGTGAATTCATAATTGACAGAACAAATAGTTGCTTTCTTAATTCGGGGTTAGATGCTTTTTTATTTTTATTCAGATTCGTCACCTTCAACATGGCTCAATCCTTCATTTAAATAGGGTGTATTTATCTTTTTGAGTTGTTTTTAAACATCCATTTCCATGAGAGAGCACCAACTCATGAGGGGGACGTTGAGATATTGAGAAGCTGCTCTCATCTGTCATCATCGCACACTCCTGAGAAGCTTCACTAAAAGCCGGGAAGTCAAGCTTTTTACAGACTGACGTAAGATTTAAGTAATTTGGTCCAATCATGGTTTTTATTTTATATATTTATATATTTATTTATTTATATAAATATATAAATGTAGGTGTTAAGCGCGCTGTTAAGAGCATGTGGGGAAGGCAGACAGAAAAAGCTTCAGCGATGAAATCTGCTGTTCACACGCAGAGCATTGGATGAAGACTGTATTTCATAATCTGTCTTCACTGCCAACAGATGCAAGTGAAAACAGAACCAATGTCACATCTGCCTTTTTCACAATTTTTGACATTCATTTGTGCAATCCCATTGTGAGCATCATACACATCAGTCAGAGTATTCAGACCTTGATGCTTTCCCTTCTCTGGATGTGTGTGTGTGTGTGTGTGTGCAGGTGTGGATGTTTCTGTTTGTTCGATGCTTCTTGGACCTTTTTATTCCACCACACTGCGGCAACATCGAACAAATGAAGAGGCGTCTGAGGCCCCGCGGCTACAGGGTCACACAGCAGCCCTGTGAAGTTGTGGCAGTTACCAGCACGTCTCGCCGTACGCTGGCAGGACGAGCCACAACAGTCCAGCCTCTCCATAGTAGCAACTTGGGCCCCCATGTTTCTCACACCCAGGATGAAGGAGTGACAGCATCTGTGGGATAAGCCTGTGTTGGATGCAATGGATTTGCACAAGAGAGAGCGGCTAGCATACCTGAACAGAGAGGAAGAGCATATGCAGAGAGAGAAAGTTTGGCCAGGTTGTTTTTGAATTTGTAAAGGAAGATTCCTGTTTTTAACGACAGCAGTTCTGAAGAGATGAACGATGTGTTTTGACCGGATTTTGCAGAGAGGCTCTTCCATGCCCTACACACACCATTTATTCTCATTACTTGGCTCCACGTGCTAATAATTGTGTTTGTGTGTTTGTGTATGTTCGTCACAGGTGAATCATACCTGTCAAAATAATATCAGCTATGACTCAATCTCCACCCACTATTGGTGTGACTGACAGATCAGGCAAAGTTCAAATACCACGTGCCAGATCATACAGCTGACAGTTGTCACCTGAGAGAAAAAAAAACACATCTGAGTCACAGAGCAGGGCCTTAAAACATTCAGTCACATTGATTTTTGTCATTGTTGTTCACTGGCCAATTAAAAAAAAAAACAAAGCCATAAGCGCAAAGTAGGGCCATAAGAATCAGAATCCCTTTGATGAGTTTAGCATCAATTAAAAAGTATATTTATGTCAATATATTTAAATAACACATTGCATTAGATATAATAATAGTGAAATGACAGTTTAAATGTTGTTTGTCCCCTTCTTTCATTTATACTCATATTCATTCTAATGCGTTTCATATTCATTCTAATTTGCATCCCTAATATTCAGGACAAAAGCGCAACGTGTTCCAAGAGTAGTGGTGTCGCTAAAACTAGCAAGAGGACAAAAGAACTGCGCCTGCTGATACACCATGTGTCAACTGCCCTGTTTGTGTGTCTGTGTGTGTGTGTATACATGCATTGCATCTGTGTGTATGTGCAAGTGTGTGTGCTCATGAGAGAGCACATGCATACTGTACTTTGGTGTCAGCCACAGTGTGCACCAGGCTGGCATTTTCTTCTCCCTTTCTCTCACATGTGCATTTAGCGTGGTTTTGTTCTCAAAATGAGGAATTGTATGAAACTAAGTGAGTTTGAATTGTACATTTGCCTTGTAATGTTTTAAAGGCTGTAAATGAAATACCAAGAAATTTCATCACATTTTTGACCAAGGAATTTTTGTTCAATGTTCATATGAGCTTGATCTGCATCACGCTGCTTTGTACTGATGAAATGAAGCCTATCGACCGCAGACTTCCAGAGTTTAGTCCTGATTTAGTTTTTTGCCTTCGTAGCAAGTGCACATCAGTACATCCAGTAAATCGCTGCAACTGCATGTGTGTGTAGGCTATGTTACTTCATGGAAAACTGCTTGCCCAAGTGTTACTTTGTGTGTGTGTGTTGATGTTTCCAAGCTGGGTTGTATCATTAGGAAGTGATTCTCTCTAACAAGGGCTAAGAAGCTGTCAGGAGACATTCACAGGCAGGTTTCGCCATGGAGAGTGTGAGGAGTCTTATCAGGGTCTTAGCTGTTTTGCTGCGCCTGTTTATAAAGAGCCTGCTTTATTTGGAGTGAATGCATTCTAGCAAGGTCTCTACTGTTGCTGTGCGTTGATTAAAAGTGTTTTCACGATTACCCGTAGTGAGTCTATTCCAGCCTAACAGGGTTACTAGCAGTTTTAATGAAGGGGAAAAATCATTACATGTGAAAGGGGTTTGTCGGGGTCTTGTACCGTCTCTCCCTGTCTGCCTGTTGTGAGTGTGGCAGCTAACTTTGCCTCCATGGGCTCAGTTTTTATTTAATTTAATTTGTTTGCGCAGCTGATGGTTTTTATTTTGTCAAAAGGGAAAAGAAGAACCATGTCAGATGATTGGATTCTGTTATTGGTATTTCAGCAGTTTCTAACACGTCTCCCCATCGCTGCAAAACTTCTCCTATTCTAAATCTGTAGGACATTCTGAAAACCCTAAAGAAAGTGATATATCTGTATTTTTGTCTCTGTGTCTCTGAGTGTTGTTCTGCATCTCTCTTCAGTTTCAGTCGCCGGCTCACTAATGTAGTTTTTTGTTTTTTTGTTTTTTTTTTTTGCTCTGCCCCTTTTGTTGGCTGTGGTCAGCTCTTGCATTTGCTGGTGTGAGTGAATTTCTCACAGCTTCTCGTGAATGTGTTTTTTGAAAGTCCTATTCAACATTTGGTGCAACTATAATCGGCACTAAGCCACTACGCTCATGCAGACGTGTCTGTGGATTCACACATTCAGGCCTTCAGAAGTGTTGCACTATCTCCTTTTAATTTTGATTTTTTTTTTTTTTTTAGTCCAAGTAGCCAGTAGAGAAATGTTGAAGTTGGTTAAAGGAATTCTGAGTGGAGCCATAATCACTGTATTTTACCGGTTCATCCAGGAAGATTTAATTATAAAAACAGCATAATAACTTTGATCTTCCTGTAACTATAGTAGATGAAGGCAGTAATTTAAAAATGTCAAGAGTAGTCAATGTTTTATTTTATTTTCCCATCTAGTTTTCATGATTTCCAGAAAAAATATCAGATAACAAAAATATGTAATTGTTTTGGTAAATAGACTAAATAATTCAAATATTACAAATGATCAATAAAAATAAAAATATGTCTATGGATTAAATATTAATCATAAATTACACAGTTTGCTGATATATTTTAAAGTTTCCAAAGTGTGCTTTAGCAGCATTACTCTCACGTCTTTTTATTTTATTTAGACTAAATTTACATTTAAGCTTTATTTAAGACTCGTAGCTGAGAACGTGTCATATTCTGTCCCTGGGCACATTTAGTCCAACCGTTATCAAATCAAACAATTACATCTGCGGCTCTGCAGCAGAAAATTACATTTTGACACGATGGAGCATCTTTGATTAATATATTGTAACATCTGACTCGTTGCTCCATCATTCTCTGATGGGGCCAATAGATAATAAATGGATGACTTGTGAAGCTATAATGAAGTGACTGTCTTGTTATTGACAGGGGAGCCTCCAGTGCTTTAGTGCAAAGTCGAGCTTCCAGTGGAGGCCCTACGGTGCACAGATTATTACACTGGCCGTTAAAATGAGCTAATGTTCTCCTGCCAGTGCTCCTCTCCAAAGGGACAGATGCTGAATTCCCTCCTCACAGCTGCAAAACAGAGGTGTAAATTAAAGCCAAAACAAAGTAAAGAAACAAATCTCCAATCCAAGACCAGGCTACAGTGTTTTCATGATGAAAATGTGGGATTTCCTCTGTTTCTGGGTGATGTTTGTGTGAGGCTTTTGTTACCGTGTTATGTATGCCAAGTGACACTTGTGCAGCTTTTGTCCTGAACTGTGTTTGTATTGGACACGTGCATCATAATTTTTAGAATACAACAAGACAATTTCCATTTTTTTGTTTTGTCGCTTGTTATGAAAGTTTAATTATGAGATCTATAAATTGTGTTGTTGTGTTGCACATGACTAAGATATATATATATACAGGCGTGAGCAGATTCCACAAGCAAAAGCAGAATTTATCACTCTTATTTATTTTACAGTCATGAGGTGGCACTGCTTCCCCCAGGTACTTATTAGCAATAACAGGGGATGCCTGATTTGACAGGACTGTGACAGGTGTAAATTTCACACACACAATTCAACTCCACACATTAATCCAATTAATTTTAACATGCTCTCCTCTCTAACTGTTTGCCAGCTGAACTGAATCAGAGAAGCTTGGTATTTCATGAAGCTAATTATTTTTCTTTCAGCCAAGTTAAATTAAAAATTATTTCTTGAAGGAAAATGTACTCATAGCATGAAAATATCAATAACACATATATCAGTGCACCAAAACCAGAAGATTTAATTGTTAAAGAATGATAATATTAAAATATATATATATCCCTTAGCAACCATGCAGGCATCTTTGGAGGTGGAGAGTTGGGGGTTAAGGGGATAACAGTGAAAAAATATTCCACTTTGAGAATGTGCAAGATCTCATGCAGTTGCCTCTCTCTCACTCTATCCCTCCTCTCTGTTGGCGCTAAATCACACGTTAGTACAGCCAGTGGATGTGTTGACAGTTTTACAAACAGAAATGTAAAACGCCATACTCAAGGGGCTCTGAGAGATAAGGGGGAAACTGAACAGGGCAGGAAAGAGAACAAGCACGGCCCAGCGAAGGAGAGAACGCCACGTTAAAATAACTCCAATAGGTTATTTATTTATTACATCGGCCACACCACACCATCAGCTACAGTGGTGTAAATAAGAAGAGGAAGTATTGCTGCTTGATACCACTTGGCTTCCCTCTGCTTTGATGGGAAGAGTGAATAGTACAATAAATAGTAGAATCATAGCTTAACATAACTTCTGGTCCATTTGAGCTGCGCAGTGAAAGATTTTTCATCTCACTTTGTCAAAATGTATGATTCAATTCGAAATGACAGTTTCTTTATATTGACTCCCTGCTGCCTGAAAGCCACTTTGAATAACGCTGACCACCAGAAGTGAGAGACATTCCCACTCCGTCGTGGGGACAGGTGGGCACAGAGGGGGTCTTAGGGGAATGTGGGCAGGCGAACATACGTGACATGGTTTAACTGGTTAACAATGTATTTTTTCTTTTCACGCACCTCCAATTTTATCGATGGCTCTGCTTACAAACACATTAAAGTCTCTTATAGCGAAGAGCTTGTGATCCCTTTGAGCAACAAACTGTAATTTTCTGGCAATGAAGGGCCATGTGAAGTGGATTAGAGGACAGGAAGATTTGTTTTCATGGAAGACGAGCAAAGAAGACTCGTGAATCAACCGGGGACCGTGTATTTTTTAATTTAACACGATGGATGTGTTTTGTGCATGTATTTGTATGAAGTGTCATATCTACAATATACGTCGGGGAGTTCGCTTGCGGCTGAATGAACAATTTTTTCTTTTTTGTCAGATGGAGTGAGGTTGGCTTGAAGACAACAATTGGCCCCAACTTGTTCGGGTGCTGGTAGGACACAGGCCTTGCCTCTCTGAAAGGCATCATTAGAAAGTGACAAAACTGCCAGAGGCAAAACTGGCCCTGCACAATGATCAATTCGGCAGACAGGATTGTATTATAAGGGGAGGGCGGGTTTTAAAGAAGGGGGATTGGATGGAGTTGGTATAGTACAAGGCCCCCTACTGCTTTAATTACTGATGTGTGCGTCTCCCTATTAACAGCACACCTATGGTCCACTGGCCACTCTGCGCCTGCACAAAGCTAGAGAGGAGAAAGAACATTCTGCAGAGAAGCAGAGAGAGAAAAAGCAGGGAGACACACAAACTGGGGTGCTCATTAGCGAATGGTAATCAGCGGTCGAGAGGTTGGGCAATCACCTCACAAAACGCCACATGTCAATTTGTCCCCTTCCATTCATGAGCCCACTTTCATTTTACCCCGCTCCCTCATGTTCCCTTGTTGAGGAGAATTGGATGCAGCGCCATGGGGGGAAACACTCGAAGGGAAACGTAAACACGGGCCTGGAGTGGGGACTCCTACTTCGTCAACAAGGGGGGGACCACAGTCCTCAGCTGTGGCCCCTTGGCTCCTTGTCATCGGTGTCTGTCCTTATGAGACATCTGCCTGACACAGCTCACTTCGACCAGTCTGACGTATATATTTTTCATCTTTGAATGCTGTGCATTTACCCTTTCTCTGCCTGTGTCGTTAGCAACTGTGCCCTTAATCTGTATCTGAGTCACAGTGTGACTCCGACCTCACTCCAATCTGCTGTTTCATACTCACTGTGTTGAATAATAACAGCAAGTGATTTTATAATCAACATACATCTTTTCCCTGCTTAAACCGATGCCAGCTGTTCCCTTTTCATTTCCAAAACCATAATATTCACCCAAACCTCACCTAAATCAACAGTTTCATATTTTGGAAACAGGCTTATTGCAGAGAGAAGATAAGATGGGTTCCACTCCCATAGCTCATATCATGTCTGTCTTAATTTAGTATCATGTCAGCGTCAAATATCAAGTTGTGGTTTTCCAGGAAGTCACCAAAAAAGGTACTGTGTATTCAGTTAATTACAGAGTGGCATGATATATTTTTTTACCTCCTCAGTGTGTAATAACTGTGCCCTTGGATTTACACATCTGTTGTCAGTACACTATGAGACATAAGGCAAGTGTGAAGCTGTTTGAATTAGATCTTTTTGCTTTTACTGAGTAGCTCCTTGGAGATCTGCTGCAGCTGGAGTTGTAATGTGATGGGGAGAAAGTTCAACCAGAACCAGGTCTGCTGCGGCAGCATTAATGGACATGCCCTCCAACTGTGCAGGTGCATGTAACAGCAGCCCTGTATTCCTAACCCATCACAATGTGACAAAACACTGTAGCCGGCATGGTCCAGTGGGCAGCGAAAGAATATGTAATGCGCCAAAACCAATTTCACTCCAACTGAAATTGGGAAGGACAGGCTTATGTGCTCACATTCAAAACTTAAATCAGATCTCCTCTCATTCAAGTGGAATCAATGCGACCCTCCATCTTACTTTGAAATGAGACCTAGTCATCCTTGTGGATTATAGGTGGCTGATCATGGGACAACAGCCCGGATGGATATCTCTAGAGATCCACCTCCATCCGTGCTTCTGATCGCCATCTACCTCAGTGTGTCCATCTCCCCCATCCAGCCCTCCCTCTCCTTTTCTGTATTTGCATGAGATCTAGAGGTGTAGATTGAAGCTAGATAATCCATATTTTAATCAGAAGCACCATTTCAAATAAAACCTTGAAGCCTTTGCATACAATCTCAAACAAGGCTTGCATTCTGTTACAAAAAAAAAAAAAGGGAGGCAGCGGCTTCCCTGGTGCTGCAGTATACAGCTGAATCAAGTGTTAGAAAACCATCAAGACATGTTGGATAAATATCTGCAAAAAAGGGGATGTCTCCAATGAACGCGGTTGAAAAAAAAAAGTCACAAATAAAAGCAGAGTGTGTCTTTGATGTGCTTAACGATTCCACATCCTTTGCACCTCCATTTTCTCATCATGGCAGCTTCAACAAGGTTTAATTGGTATGGAAAAAGAAGTGGTGAAACATGACAGAAACAACTCAAGCCCAGCTATTTAGACCCTTTATTACTGTATTCTGTCCTTCAACCAATTATCGCCAATCTAATGCTCTGCAGCCCCCTACCAACTTCCTCCCTCATGATTTCAGCTTCATGCAGCTGCAAAGAGGCAGCTATGGGTCGATAAACACAACGTGTAACCCAGGGTGGTGCAAATTAAGCTTCCATAGGAACTTCTTTATGTCTACATTTCCCCGGGTGCAACATAATATCGTATAAACAGGCAGCACTGCCCTTTAACTGTGATTTTATGAAGTGTACTTTCATGTGTTTACCCTCCAACAAATTGCATCTACAAAACTTAATTAAAAATTATGTCATCTCTTGTTAAGAGATCCAACTCAGTCTTTGTCTGTGACAGCATTTCTGTGTGTGCTTTATTTGCACATAGCCAGGAAATGTCACCTTGCAAAGAAAATTCACAGCTCAAGCTGTGTGTGTTTGCCACATAACACAAAATGACTGGACCTCCAAAGAAGCAGATAAAAAGATGAGAAGTTACATCTGCATAGACAGATTACCATTTCACCCGATCAAAAAAGACAAAACAAGCTCATTTTAATTCAGTGGATGCACAACTACACAAAGTCAGTCTTGAGGGTGCAGAAATACTCCCCTGAGGTGAAAACAGGGTAAGTGTGCAGGTAAATTTCAACTCCACGACTGAAATAATAATAATAATAATACAGCACTGTTACACTTCCTGCAAGAATTCATGCATGGCCCACTCATTTGGCATGGCCTTCCCATGGACCAGCTTGTTGTCTGGGCCGTTGTTAGCCCAGGAGGCTGGCCTGAGCCCTGAGGGCTTGGTCAGCGTTTAGGGTGTTTTGCAGGGTGGGGAGGAGAGGGAGGGATGGGTGAAGGGGGAGGCTATGGAGATGGGTGCAGGCCAAGCCTGGGCAGGGCTCAATGCCAGGGTCTCAGTGGGACATCCTCCTTTCTGGGAGCCTGCTCAGCCCCCTCCTGGGGCCCCAGCAGGGTGCAGGGATACATGGTCAGTGCAAGACAGGTCCATCTGCCCCACTACCTCTGCCCTGCTCATGCCAGCACCCTCCTATCACCTGCTCCATCGGCACCTTATGGAAATGACCTACTGCTGCCTGACCTAGCTGACACGCATGGCTCACCTTCAGCATATGCCACCGCGGCACCTGTGTCTTCTGTTCAAGGGTTTATGAATGGCTAATGCCAGGACTTGTCTGTTCCTCTTTTTCTCCTGCAAGCCACAGTTAAACCATTTGCTATTTTGAGACAGCAGAAAGTGATACCTGTTCACATCAGCTTTGAGGGCTGACGTTCAAATTTTTTCTCTTGCAGCTCTGTAACACATGAGAAATGTCTTCGCACATGTTTTAGTGCTTTGTGGTTGCCAAGACACTGACAGCAGTGCATATACAAGAAGGAAGATGCATGTATACTACAGATTTATGTGTGACTCTGATATCCTCTGCAGTTAGAGTGGAGACAGCTTCTTGTGCATCCTCCATGGCTTCTCTTTAAAAGTGTTGTTTCTGCATACTGTAGATGCAGGCTGTTGGCCAGAGTCATACAGAGCAGGGTTCCTCATGTGACTGCGGTGCTATTTCACTGTGAGCCCTCGGAAATTTACAGCATTAAAAAAAACCCCACCAGTCTCACGAACACAAGAAAATGTGGAGTTGAATTCTAAAAATAAGAAATCCTGTATTCGAAAAGCTAACACCTTTTTCAAAAAAGCTCTGGTGTGAAAAAGAGAACAGTACTTTCAAGGACTAAAAAAGTTCTGAGTTGTAAGACATTTGCAGCAGCACCACCAGGACAGACATGTAGCATTAGTCATTTTTTTTTAATTCTGCCTGCCTTTAAATTATCAAGCAGAAACTCTTTTTATCAGGTAATATTTATTTCAAATATCTGATCGTGAACATGGTTCTGGTATAATAATAACGGTACTGCTGAAGCCACAAACTCACTGGTATATGGGGCCAGAATTAGGAATTTATACATTTATCAAGCTAGCATCTCAAGGTTTCCCTTTTCAATTAGTCTGGTAAGCAGAATTTGGCTTTTATGCCACATAGTGTCATATCATGTTGATAAAGATTTTGATGAAGATATTTTGCAATTATATTGCACTTTTGCAATACTCGGTCTCCTCAATTCTGAAAGTGGGAAAGTGCGTCTGACACAAGATTCAGGAGCAAACTTGTCCTGTGGTCTTTTAAACAGACTAATAATGTAATCAGCTGTCATAATCAGGTGTCAAAAAAATATATTCCTCCTGAATCACCTCCTGATATGTGGACATTTCCTGTCATAAATTCACATTTCTGCAGTGGGAAGGTGATCGTAATAAAAAGAGAACTCATTTAAAACACAAACAAAATGAGGTTGTTTTCTTTGCCTCCACAAATGGGACAGGCGGTGTGGTCTATTGTGCTGCGGTGGCTGCGACCAGGCTGAATGCGGTGAATAGGGGGCTGCCGTGCCCTCTGTGTAGCCCCAGCTGTCTCTGACTGAGGACGGAGGAGGGGGAACGGCGAGGATGTAAGGAAGTTCAGGAGGCCTGCAGATTTACAAGACAACTGAACAGACTGCCGCGTTAGTCATCATAACTAGCCAACCAACCAGCCAAGCGGTGGGCTGCTGCGTTAACACCGAGCTCCTCGGCTCAGAGCATGCTAATTAATGCAGCCAAATGAGATCAGCCGTACGGGCCCAGGCCAGGGCCATGTTGCTAAATAGCTTCCTCCAGCACAGGTCTGTGTGGTGTAATTACCACCAGGCTGCTCCACAATGCTGCCTTTATGTCCCACTGAAAGTGATTTCATGTCCCTCAATCCCCCATTAACAGCATGTTTTTCAAATGTGATGAGAGAAGTCTGTCACTGGTTATCGTGTGTGTTTGTGGGAGAAAGTGCCAGTTTGCTTTGAATATAATGGCCAGCCTGGTGAATGTGCTGAAGTGAGCACATGTTAAATCAATACAGTGAGTCTGAGGCTGCCGCCTACAAACAAGTGATGACATTAACTCAGTTAAACCTGCAGCGCTGGAAACACCAACTTGTATGTTGCTTTTAGTGTGGTGACTAAAACTCAGCATGTTATTAAGACCAACAAGTAAATAAAGGATGAAGGGATATTCTTGTAGTAACACATGTAACACTTCCTCCTCATTGTAAATTAATTAATGAGCATGCTGCTATACATACGATGGTGCTCGTCACTTGACAGCAAATCCCCAGATCTTTGCAGTTCATATATTTGACAGCCTGCTACAGTCATTTGGGGTTTTGGCTTGGTTTTGAACAAGTTGGGTACATATTCCCCCATATAGGTGTGATAACTGTGGTGAGAAAAAGAGACTCTGAGAACTGACACTGACAACTTCCTGTGTCTGTTTGGGTTTTAGAGCATCTGCCAGTCTGTAGATCAGCAACAATAATGTCAAACTGTAGCAAACCCAACTGGTGACATTGTGTGCCATTATGGTAAAGTCATGTTTAATTTATGCCAAACTAGTTAGGGTTAATTCCATTTTTTGATGGCAAATAATGCAAAGGAGCAAACATTGCCTGTGCTTGTTTTTCTTTTTGATTTATTTAAGCTTTGATTGATAGATCCTCCAGTCACACTCAGATTGAGGTGTCTGTGACACTTTATTTCTCTTCTCCATCTTCTGCAAGGATAGCTCCTCATATGCTGGTGGGACACATTTGAATATTTGACAACTGTGAAGAATTCAGAATCCACTTTTATTTCCTTCTTTTTCACTCTTACTTTTTTGATTACAATATTCAGTTACGTCATGTAGAAATGATGCGAATGGGTTTCACCTGAATTACAAACGATCAATACATTGCAGTGTGTTGGCTTGTCTCCATTTTTCTCTCATCCATATGCTGTGGCTGTCTACCACTGTCATCCCTTAATTCAAGTCAGCATGAATATAGACACCAACAAGCGTTTGGTGTGTAATGTAGCAGAAGCATCTCGCTGGTGACCACTATAGCGCCACCCTGATGCTGTCAAAGGTGCCGCGTTTAGCCCCAGGCACTACTGCTCAATCACCACCTGGTTCACAGGGGCCAGCACACCAGCAGGGCCCACTAATGCTTTACAAACCCTCCACCCCTCCATGTCTCCCCCCTCTGTGACAGAACAGGCGAAATCCACATGTCCCTCCAGCCCAGGGCTTCCGTGGATGGAGCTCGTCCACCGGCACAAAGGGAGAGAGAGGATAGGTCCTTTAACAGCTCTCTGCTCGGGATGGAGCGCTCGAAGAATGAAGACTTATCAGTCGCTACTGGATCTATGTTGGCCCAGTAGTATCACTGTGGGGGAGGTCAGATAACATACGCTTGAATATGTGCAAAAACATAAATAAATAAATGGCATATTTGTTTTTGAATGTTGTTAAAACACTCTATACAAGTGTTTCCATGTGTATGTTATCATTATCATATAGTGCTCAACATAAAATATCATTGGGAGAATGTATTCCAGTGAGTTGGGGAAGAAAGATAAAAGCATTTCTTTTCTTTTTTTGTTCAATAAAAAGCGAAAAAGGAAAAATCTACTCTGTAGAAAGGATGTTGGATCCAAATAAAAAAAAGTGCAAATATAGAATGGAGAAGCGTCACAGAGCCATATAGATCAGATCCAGTATTAACAGGTCCGGCTGGATGGGAGGTGAGAATCCTGGGTCAGGCTCTGACACGACTCCCTGACTCCTAATTTAGAGATTCTCATTTTCAGTTCCTGAACCGAGGGCAAGAAATCGTACCTGTGAGAAGCCTTCAGGCAGAACAGGGAGAGGTGTGGAAGAATCTGTTTCTGTCAGAGACTGGGCTGCTTGACTGCTTGTCTTTGTTCCATCTGCATGTCGACAGCGTCACAGCTCACAGTTGTGCGTGCCCTTGGAGAACTTGTGCTTGAACTATTGCGCGTATCTGTTTTTTGCATGACCTGGTGTCTCATCCCAAAACACTGAAATGACTTCATTTCTCTGTTGTGAAAACGTCGGGATTGGTTGAGTAAAAACACCAAAAATAAAAGGATTGTGGGTACAATTTCTAAAACTATGTCACAGTACATACCCCCATACTGATTATGTATCATTTTTATATGCATTTGGATGCGTGTATGCTCAGTTTATGCTCCATTATAATTTATTAACTGCCTTTTTGGTGGTCGGTCTGCAACAGCAGGCCCAGCTCTGTAAATATGAATGTTGCTTTGTTGCTCTGTTGGTTGGTTGGTATTTCCCTTTTGGTCACTGCTCTTTCAACATAATTTTGACCAACCAAGTAGCATTGGGAACTCACTGCTTTTGTACCAAGATTTGTAGCCACTTCACTAAATGAATCCACAGTCAATCAGTAGACGCCATCTCTTTTGCCAGACAATGTCCTAAATGAAGGTCATTTTGTTGTAACTTTTGTGTCCTGCCTAAAGTGAAAACATAAAGTAAAGCTCTTTGCTGTGAAGAGGTTAGCACAGTCATGCTGTCATTATCCAACTGACTTGTCACTGGACACAATCTCTCTCTTTCTTTCTCTCTCTCACACACACACACACACACATTTTGTCACATTCACAATTTCATCAGAACGTCATGATAAGCTGCATGTCATGACACACTGGGACACACATGCTCCACCGCCCCCTCTTTCTGACGAACTCCCTCCACACAGCCCGCCTCAGCATCCTGAGCCTCTGAAACTGTTGGCTCATGACTTAAGTGATGAGCTGACCTTTTTCTGGCACGGCCAAGCTTTGCTTCAGGATGCTCTGAAAGCCCCTTTTTCACACACAAACATATGCAGCCACATGAGTGGTCACAATTTATATCATTATTTGGTGTAGCCTAGCTGATAACAGGATGTCTGTAGCTGCCTGTTGTGCAAAATGCATTCGAAGCGGCAGCTTCAGTCTGATTTGGGAACAAGCCATTTCAGTACATATGATCGATATTTAGATCAAGAATGGATGTTGTTCTTCCCACATTGTTAGTTAGAAGATATAATCATCACAATGAGCGTAAAAGACATATGTGGGCTGGACAGATCGGACAAATAAAATATTACCAATCTAATTTGTGCTACATGTGAACACGCCCGGATGGGTGATCACTGCTGTTGTTGTCAGCCCTACTTAAGGTGTAAGCAGCGTTATTAGCCTGGAAGCAGTCACTCATCTGCGTGACTGTCACATTTGGGGCTTTGCTGATTTACATGATTGCAATCTGGGCAATCCTTCGATACATTCTCTTGTTTTGGTACGCATCAGTGCACTTAACGGACTTTTGTTTTTACTCTATCAATCCATTACCAAGAATTAGTCAGTATGGTTACATTTCATCAGTCTCCACTGCCTCAGTACATTCGTCCTGTTTGCCTCAGTTTAAATAGCCTCAGCACACATATTTTTTTCTCTATTTTGTCCTTCCCATGCTGCATCTTAAAGCTGGGACTTATTGTCTGTCAGCAGGCGTCGGGGGAATTTGGTTTGTCTTACGCTTTGAGAAGGCCTTCCTCCCTGTTAGCCCCCTCGCTCTGCAGAGCTGCTGGGTTCACTGAAGCAAGGAGACGACATCTTCCCTTTCCACAGAGAGTACCATGTCTCTCTCCAAAATCTTGTAGAGGATTCACAGTGCAGACACACACACGCACACGCACCAGTCCCTAGCTACACACGCCATGACCCCTCCAAGTCCTGCTCCATGTCCTCCTCGCCGCCCCCGCCCCACCCTGCGCCCTCTGAAGAGAGCCGTCGTATTGAGCGGGAGCTTGAAACCATGCTTGTATTGTCTAAGGACTCACCGGCACTTACCTCCACTTGAACATTTAGTGCTGTCTTGCTGAGCCTGGACAGAAAATAGCACTATAGGGTCACTGATGAATTGCTATTTGTGGACGTGGGATAAACACACTGCTTTGTACAAATTACCCCTCCAATCTGTGGTGATGGAGCCGAGATTTTTTTATCTTCTGAGCAAACCTTGTTTATGGTTTAATTCGTAATAACACATTGCCGATTCATTCAACATTTGTCATATGCGTGTGTGTAGTGTGTATGTGTGTCACAATTCTATTAAAGCTGATGATTTACTTTTCTTAAAATGGAAATCAGCATCTTGTTCTCTTCCTGTTGTGGGTGACTTCCCAGCCAGGAAATTTAAGCCCAAACGTGTTGGTCAGATATTTTCAGATACGTTGTGGATTGAAATCTAAACAGTAGAGAAGAAGTCACGTTTTTTGTTTGTTTGTTTTTTTTTAACCAAAAACTGAAAGTGAAATTCATATCTGGACTAATAGCCTATGTGTTTGAGAGACGCCCTAAACAGCTGCCACTGTGCATGTGTGTGTGCTTTCCGCATGTGTGCGTACACATGTGGGTGTCTGTGCATTTTAATAATAAGGTGTTGACTCTGTCCTCTCGGGCTTATCTGTGGGGATTCCTAACAACAGTTCATGCACATGTGTGTGTGTGTGTGTGTGTGTGTGTGTGTGTTTTTGTGCGCGTCACTTTGGGAAACACATATCTGTGCACCACAGTGCAACACCTGCCAGAGGCTGAGGCTGTTTATGACCGAGGCTATGTGGGTTGGAGAGAACATGGTGGACCTGGCCAGTGTCTTTTGCACACGTAGCCACACACACACACACACACACACACACACACACACACACACACGCATGCACCTATGAACAGGTTCCTAAGAAAACTGGATGACATTCATCACAGCAATTCATATTGTATAAACACAAAATCCAGGCAATCACTTCTAAATGGCCAGAAATCACACTTGGACAGGAACTATGGAAAAACACTCCTCCCTCTCCCACTACACACACACACACACACAGACATGTGGGTAAATGTAATAACCACAGGGCCAGTGTGATCTGTGTGTCTCTCCCTAGGTCTTGCTGGCTGTGCAGGTCCCCAGCAGCTCCCATATTACAGCAGTAGGCAGGGGAGCCTGGCAGAGCCACTGGCCTACAAAGTTCAATATAAACGAACAGTGGGATCTCCCAGGGACCTGGCAGGAAAAAGCTTAGCAAAGTTAAAGCCTCACCAGCCTGCCCTGGCTGCCCATGCCAGTGGAACAACACACACATATGGGCACACACAGTTGTACACACACTGACAACCCACCTATTTGCCATGTCATTGTTTGGTACGTTATCAATAGGCCAGGACCTTGTTTCATTTTTGCATTTGTGCATTTAAACCTACGATTTGAAGAGAAAAGCCACCATTAGTAAGAGACAATATGATTCAACATGAGATATATATTCAGACTGAAATGGAATCAGAGCCACCAGCAGAGCAGAACATTTTCTTTCCAGGGTTACTGCCACATTAAACTGTGGTCAGTGTAACGTGGCGGGGTTGAGAATTACAAGCATGGTTGAGCTTGTTGTCTTTGAATTCAACTGCAGTTAAACTTTAATTTTACAGCGATGACACAAACTTTGTGTGACATCACCCTTAAGTTCCTGCAGAGAGGTTCAGAGTAGACCAGTCTATGATGGCCATCTTGCACATCCCTAATTTCACAGAACCAAGGGCGTAATTTGCACGGAATAAAGGAGGTCATGACCCCCGCAAAAATGAGATCCAGCCAATATAACGCCCCTCAGTATAATCACATCATTCTGATTTAATAAAAATACCCCCTACCCCCCGCCAATGGTAGACCCAAAGTTACGCCCTTGCACAGAACTCCCACCTACTACAAATGAACACATTGAGGGGAGAGGCTGGTTTGTGATAGGCTCACTCAGCTGTCACTCAGAGCGGCCCCACCCTCAATAATGCACAATCAGTTATGGAAAGAATCACTGCCTGTACGTTTTTTGTGCCTGTAAAGTTTGACCTTTTCACAGAGTCTGTGGGAATCGACTCGTCTTCAGAGCCAGCTCAAGGCTCCATTTGAAGGACTCACGTGTTCGTTTCATTCTTCAGCTCTGGAGGTTTGGTCTTAAAATGCTTTTAAAAACATATCTTGAACATGATTCAATTTTAAATTCTGTTTCTCTTTTCTCCTAAAACTGCACTTCAGAATGCTGAAAAAAAAAATGTATGTGTAGAATTTATGAGGAGAAATCATTCCCTTTGCCGTTAAAAGACAGTGAAACAAATGAAACCTCCTCCTCCTCTGCTCCCCATGTGCTATAAGCCTTCTCTCTGTCTGCTTTGCAGGGTTGCTCCCCTCTTCAGATGGCTGTGGATGCAATAATGACCCAACAGATGGGTTTATTAGAGGGTGGTTAAGGCAGCCAGCGGGTGGTTTGTTCAGGGGGAACCAAGAGGTGAAGCACCAGGAGTTCTGGGTGAAAAGGAGACTGACAGGAAGCAAGTGACTCTCCCTCTCTCCTCAATTGTTGGTCCAATAGGCACAATCTCTTCCTCGTAATGAACTCAGCTCGTGAGTCTGGTGTGTAGCCGACTGTGTGTATTTGTGTTTTTGTGTCACACCCACACATATGTGCGCTCTTGCTTATGTAATGCATCCACACTTTTTTGCGTATTTGCATTTGTACATTTTGGAACGTATGTCTCCCTGCTGATGCATGTGCAATGCTTTTGACGTGCAAATGAGATAGACCTGGCTTTGTTAGCTACCTGCGTGTTAACGCTAGTTCAAGATGTCATCTGTTTCTTGTTGCCTCTCTATTCATTGGGGCAGGTGTCGATCATTGTGTCTCCAGCCCCAGGTGTCAAAAGAGGGGGTCTTCCTCGTTAGTATCCTAAAGTGTGTGTGTGTGTGTGTGTGTGTGTGTTCTGTTGGAGCAGGCCTCTCCTAAATCACAGGACAATATGGGCCACATCAGACTAGAAAGCGACCTCATTATTCTCTTTGTACTTCTAGCTCTCTCCAACACTTGTTAGCTTTCACCCCACAAAAGGGCTCAATAGAGTTGATTTAACATACAATGGTAAAAAGTGGGACATTACCTCGGACAGATAAGGATATGATTTGGTCTTCAATGGGAAGAAATTAGTAGATCAGCTTCTCATTAGCAAATTAAAAGATTTATCAGGGCTTTTGTTTGGATAGCTTGTGAATGAACGCTAATGACAGCATCAAAGGGCATAAATTCAGATTTTCAACTAAATTTAAATTAATCTGCTGTCCTGACAGCCATGCTCAGAGTCAAACAGATGATGTAGAAGAAGGAAGGAGATAGAATTTGTTTTCTTCTCTATAAAGAACCTTTTAACTTTGTTTTCAAAAGTGCTTTACAAAAGTAAAAAAAACAACAAAAACAAAACCTGATCATTATCCAGTATTTTATTATTTATCCCTTGATTCATTAAAATATTAAATCATGATCCCAGCTCCAACAGTCAAAGGGAGTGTGCGCCCAGCGACACAGAGGGAACCCCCCAGAGGAAAGATACTGCTTAAAAACCACTCATCTGAGCTTTGTAAGGCACACGACACCTGAAGGGAGAAATCAAATGCTTGTTCGGGCCTGGTGGAGGGCTCTTCACGGTCTCTCACCTCCAAAACCTCAGGCCGGATGCTGGTGGGCCCCCTCTCCTGCATCCTCCTCCTTTCCCCCTCTTCAAAGGTCATCCAGTCCTGGCCACTGCCCCACTCCACCCCCAAAACCACAGAGTGGGAGAGGGAGAGGACCTGAGTGAAGGGTATGAACACTGAGCTTTTCGACCCTTTTTCTCTCAGGGGGTGTATCCATCTCCTTTGTTGTCTCACTCAAGCAATGTACACTACACCTTCACTCTTCGTCGATCATTGATGGAGACCATGGCCATGAAAAGGAAAATGCTCTGGTATAGGGGAAGGTGAATTTTAAGATGGCTAAACAGGCAATCCTTATTTAAATGTTTAGGTCATATATGAAATGAATTAACCTCTGAAATAATGTCATGTCAAACATAGAATGGATGAGAATAATTATTCCAGCGCTTATTTTACGTAAGCATTTCCGTTTTATGCTACAATATACTGACTTGCCTTTCAGCATGTATATTAGTATAGTATAAATATTATGAATCCCTTTTTATCTGACAGGTAGAATTAAAGACTAATTTTTTACATGCAAAACATAAAATGAATGTACCAAACATCTAATATAATCAATTGAAATGCGTAAATCAAAACTGTCTCCAACTGATTTTTATTGAAAACAAGAATTAGAGTACTTCCTCCGCACACACATGCACACATGCACACATGCACACATGCATGATGCATCCAGAACAATACACCTTATGGGCACCCCTGCACAGACACAATTCACCCATGTCTGTAATCTTCCTAATCTGTCACCATGACCCAGGGTAATGCCATGTCACCACAAGTGTTTGGCTTCACTTTCAACTCAGCCATGTTGACACCCCACGTCTCCTCAGAAACTCTGCCTGACCCTGGCTGCAGCCCTCTGGCCCCCCTCCGGTGAAGCCGCCGCTCCTTCTGCCCTGTCTCAAGCAGCTACCATCGTCTCAGCAACAGCTTGGCCTGGAGCCGACACCGCGGTACGCAGCAACCCCGATTCAGGTGGCGTAAATATAGCCTGACCTGACACTGAGTGGACGCTGCATGCACCTGAGATGTAAACAAACTTAAGCATGAAGAGGGGGGGGTTCAGACCCCTCAGCCTACAGCATCGCTCACAAAAGCTTAGAATATCCACCCTTGACAAAAAACGATGCCAGAATCTCTCACACCTCACTTTTGCCTCTACTCTTTCTTTGCATGACATGGACGTTTGCACCGAGCACCAATTGGCATGACAGTGTGACCCCCAACCTTTCTCCTGCTTGTCCCCAGATCCCTTCCCCTGCTATCTCTCTACTTCTTCGGTTGGCCCCTTATCATCCGTGTCATCCCGCCCCCTTGACTCTCACCCACACCCCTGTTCTTCTCTGAATGACAATATCCTGGTAATGGTGGCCTTTGTTTTTCTTGGCCTGGGCCCCTGGATTTGTCAGGACGCATTTCCTGCCCGCAGACTGAGGGGGCTGCTGCTGCGTGGCAATCTGGGCTCACTTCTCAGGCAGCTAAACCCTTTGACACTGTGCTTTTTAATTAAAATTACATTATGATTAATCAGGCAGAAGGAGGGGCCCTCCCCCTCACTTGCACTCCCCCCACCTCCTCCTCCTCCTCCTCTCTCCTCCTGCTCAGTTTCCAGGCAGGTTTGATTACAACCTGTGACGGACGTTCCTCACTGCCAAGCCGCTAAAGATGTGCTGGCAGATGCGGCGGCCTTGGCCAGCTTGTCAAGCCCCAGGGTTGCAGGCAGGCAGGGAGACGGGGACAGAGAGACAGAGGAAGGAAGTGAGAGGGGGAAAAAATAACATAAGGAGCAGAGATAGAAAGAATATGGCAAAGAGCGTGTGCAAAGAAAGAGCAGGTAAGTGACAAGACAGGGAAATTTGGAGAAAAAGAAGTGAGCAGTGACACTTGAAATGCTCCAGATACTCCGGAGACTTGACAAGACTGACAGCAGGCAGACAGGCAGAGCTGCTGGTAGGCTGTATTGATCGGAACAGAGGAGGAGACCATTCCTCCCTACAGCTGCACGAGCTGCAGCCCTAAAAGAGCCCATACTTAACTCCGGTGTCTACACTGGTACTCTGGGCCCTTTATATCACAGGTGAAGTGCTGCAGGGTGGAACCTGGAGCCGTGTGTAGATGTGCGCACTCATGTTTGCTTACTCAGGCCGAAACAGTCATGTTAGAAATATGTACAGACATAGAAACAAAAGGCAAAGCCAATGAAGAACATGTCAGTGAGACAACAACAGGCACTTAGTGACACCAGAAAAGTCGCTCGGCACAGGGCATCTGGGCACTTCTGTGTTACATAAGTGAAATGCTGTATTTTATCATTTCATCATAATTTTTAAGATTGTTTGACAGCATGATTATCTGTAAAAAAATTAAAAAGTATAAATGTGTTTCAAGAATTTTTTTATTTTTTTGGTTTGTTTCTTTTCTCTCTGTGTGTGTGTGTGTGTGTGCAGGAGCTGCTTTACACTCACTGGCTGTTATTGAGGCACATACACTGCCATGACCCTTCATGATGCACGGGAGCCGCGACGGATTGAATGTGTTTGACTGTGTGCGCTTAAGTGTGTAAGTGCACGAGGGTTTCCAGTTTTGGTACTTTGGTGTGTACTTGTGTCGAAGCATGCTTATGTATGCGTGTGTGCTCACATATGTGCTTTAGGAAAAGGGGGGGGGGGGGGCTGGTGATGAGGGGGTCAAGCAGGCGTGACTGCAGCATTAGCAAGCATGTTTCCATTGCACACAGAAAGCGTGTAACGCTCAGACAGGACCTGGAAAAAGGTCAGGGAGCATGTACCTAGACTTCAAATTGCTGTGAAAAATAATCAAAGAAAAACTGACACTTTCGATCTCTGACGGTTATGCTGAACCAACGTGACAGCCCAAAGGATCTGAACCGACGGGCTCTGTCAATTATTATTCTTTTTATTCATCTTTATAAAGATTTCTTTCACTTCAGAAGTGGAATGAGATGTTACGCCATCCATGAAAGATAATATTTTGACAAATTAAAAATATGCCAGTTCTGAAGTTAATTAATTTCTGTTTTTATATTAAAATTAATTTTCATTTTCCTGTTTTGTGCCTGTCGCTGTGCATAGCTCTCACCCGTTCAGCCCCCTGAGCTGAAACAGGCCTGTATTCAGTGTCCTGCGGCCACATTGACAGGCAGTATTAAAAGCCAGTAGGTGGTCTTTCACTGTCACTGGGCAGAAGCCCCTCGTCACAGCACATTAATTACACACTCTCACCAGCTCAAACAAGCCTTGCCTGTTCATGCATGGAGATTGATCAAAAATAGTGGAGTGTGTGTGTGTGTGTGTGTGTGTGTGTGTGTGTTTAAATGCTGAATTTGCTCCCATTCTTGTATTGCTGCAACAGATTTTTTTATTTTATGTTTTTTTTTTTTTGAGAACATGCAGTGATAATGGTAACAAAGGGAAGTGAGCATGTCACTATTTTAAAATGTGAAAAAGAGCTACATCAACTTCAGTGGACCCTGTGATGAATCTCGATGAGTGGGCTGCGAGGAGTGTACAATCTGGTTGCATTTGCAATTTTTATTAACTGTGTAAACACCGGAGCTGTGGCTGTGACGAGGGAAATGAAATGTCAGTGAGTTTTCCTTTCAATCCATCCATGATGTCACGTGCCATGTGTATATGCACAAACAGTAGTGTCTGTGTGTGTGCATGTATAAGTTGTGTGTATGCTTGTGTATAACCGAATGCATGCAGGTGTGCCGATGCATGTGTGTATGCTTGGATTGTCAGGAGCGTCGCCCGTTTCCCTCTGACCTGACCCAGCCGTGAACTCTGCTGCCCTCTCGATCCATACGTATCATTTACCCAACGCCCTCCCTGCCGTCTCGTCTAATGCACGGAGGCGTGAAACACCTCGTAATGCTCAATCACAGCAGGGCACAGCATACTAGGAGACATCCAGAGTGACAGCACAGGGCCGAGGAGGCAGCCAGCAGAGGGGAGAAATGCCACATTGCCCTTAGGGAAAGGAGGAGAGGGAGGTGGTGGGAGGAGGGAGAAGGGTAAGGGCCTAGAGGGGTCTGGAGGATGGGGGACAGGCGTTTGGGTACAGGAAGGGCTTATGGTCGTCTAGTCCCCGCTCAGGTTGGTGCAAATACATTTGAGAAAGGAGGCAGTTTTTTTTTTTTTTGTGTGTGTGACTTTTCTCAATTTGTCTTCATAAAGCTGAAAAGTGAGTTCATGCAGTATCAGCTGTCTGACACCTGGTCAAAAAGAAAACCTGATTGATTCATGATCATCATGAACATGATGACGAAGGGAATTTGGGCCCTGACAACGTGTCAGTGGTGTCACTCATGATGCCTGATCAGCTATAAAAAATGATCACCGACTGTTATGCAGAAGAGCTTCATCCTCACAACGCAATGTGAACTTTCTAAACCTCACCAGTATGTGTGAATTTATTATTAATGGATATGAGATTTCTCAGTGAAAATCAGTCTCCTGCGGATGGACAGCCAAAATAGTGAGAGGTGAAGTGAAGAGGTCTGATGTGGACACCATGATGGTGGAGACGACACGATTTCCTTTCGCAGCGTGTGCAATGCTGAGTGAAAAACATTAAAGGAAAGAGAAGATGAGAAGGAGGAGGGAGGGAGAAAAAAAGATGGAGAGGGAGAGAGAGACGCAACAGACGGAAGTCACACTTGTGAAGTTGGAGGTGTGAAGGAAAAAGACGTGATCATGTTTAAAGGCAGCTTTTTGGACTGCTGTTTTAAAACCCTTCAATGTGCTGCTTAACTCTTTATTCTCTGAAGCAGTGAACCTGTTTTTGACGCTTCACTAACAAAGTTTACTGAAAATGTTGAAAAATGCCGCATAACAATGTAAATGTACAAATTTGCTATGAAGTTAATTCTTAAAAACTGATTATGGCACCAAACCTTTAACTTTCAGTTTTATATTTCCTAAGCTGTTAATAATGGGCACACACTAAACATGAAACACCTCAAACATCATTCGAGACACATTTTTCTGACTCACTGGCTGTTTGTCCACTTGCAAAAACCTGACTAGCTAGCATCTGAAGAATTTTACACATACATACATAAGCCTCAGAAAGTGTGAGACACTGATGTTGGCAGAAGGATCTATCTGATGCAATTGTGACTAAATCTACTTTTTGCTCAAAGTCAGCACAAAATTTTTCAGAAATGTAAACAAGAGGAGAGCTCTGCCTCGGCTCATATCAGCCTGGCAAAGCTCTCTTGTCCTTGTCCGTGCCCTGTGGACTCATGCCCAGGGCCCAGACCTCTCCCAGGCCAAGCTGCCCAATGGTCCAGTTAATCATATGCAGCGCCATGAGGAAGCTTATGCTGGCCTATGCCAGTTGATGCCTCCATAACTGCAGGGTGTCGAGGCCAGAACCACAGCATGAGGTGGGCCCGACAGACTGGCTTGGCATCAGAGGCCTTGGCTTGAATCTGAAGATGAGCAGAGCCCTCAGAACCTGAGCTGGTACCCCTTACTGCCCCCTCTTTGTGATTCTCCCGGTGTCCAGGTCCTGCTGTGGGGTCGCTGACCCTGCTGACTGTGTGGACAGAGACCCTGCTGACCAACACAAACATTGACATTGACAAACATTACCGCCGCTCAGCAGGGAGACGAAAACTCTGAAGGGCAGTTTGTGGGTTAATGGAAGTCGTGCATGTCACACGTCTCCTCAGAAAATAAAGGACACAAGAGAATGACTTCCAGCCCTCTCTACGCCTCATACCTATTCTCTTTATAGTCTTTATCTCAATAGTCATTCAAAATATTTCAATGATGTAGTTTCACTTATTACTAAGAGAGCCAGATGGAAGACTGAAGCAAAAGACATGCACGCACACACATGTGCTTCTGAAGAAATAACACACATGAACTTGGCATGATGCAGAATATTCATTATCATCATACGATAGATGAAAAATTTTTTTTTTTCAAGTAAACCAACCAAATTTAGGAGTATTGAAATAACTGACTATTCATTATATATGAATATCTGTGTGTACCACTGATAGCTCTGTTGCCTCTCTGGCAGTAGTTCTTCTAGCTAAATATGAATGCCAGCATGTTCAAGTAGTCACAGTCAGGCTGAGTAGCTCCTCTAAATGATCACTGAGTGACGTTGAGGAGACATGTAGCTGCCACACATGCTTGTGCATTTGTAGGTAAAGCAGCTATGGACTTACACTGACGCATGCATGACATGGTGCAAAGAAAAGTTGCGTCATAATTTGTTGCGGGTAGGTCGAGGCATGAGTGAGTTCTGTCTCTGTTCATGCACTTTGCGTCAATGAGGCCCACTGCAAAAGAGCAGTATGGACTGACAGCGCGGTGGGGCTGTCCTCTGGCCGGCAGCGACCTTTGTCAAGTCTCTGTCACTTCTCACCTCTGCAAGACGAGCTCTGTCATACCGACACACAGCGTATCACATCCCCCCCCCGCATCCTACCGTCTCTTCAATTAAAAGCTAAATGGATGTTTTAACACTCTGCCACTTTGATCAAAGCAGCCTGATCTACCACTGTTGGATCCCTGAGAGCGAAGGAAGGAGGAGGAGGGGATATCTTACAGGTTAGGAGGGGACACTGACAATATAATCATAGTGAGACACTGCAGTGTGACTTTTTTTTTTTTTTTTTCTGTTTTCACACGCCGTACACCCAAAGGGGTGGTCCTGGTCAGGGCATCTAGCCGGAGAGCCTACTCTCACCTCACTGACATGGAAGCCACCCTGGCTGTCACTTTACATCTCTGACGCCTTGAGAGGGAGACCATGACCAGCCTGACAGGGGCAGCAGAAGGTGAGGACCCAAAATGCTTGAGACACAGTTGGCTCAGAGCCAAACCCTACTCCTCCTTCACCCCCCGCCCCCCCTTCTTCTTCTCTTCTTCCTCTTCCTGCTGACACTTCAGAGTGTCTCTGTAAACTTTTATATGTTATGATCTTTCTAACCTTTACATCTTAGGAATATAATGTGAAAGGATCCAAAAGACCTATTAGTTTCTATAAGAGCCGATCAGCACTTAGTGACATTATGACAAGTGAGAGAAAACTGCCTGCTTTAGAGGTCAAATGCCACCAGGGCTAATTATTCCAGCCAATTCTATTCAAATAAACCCTCAGTTTGTCTCAGTTGTTAAACCTGTAATCAGCGCACAAAATACTTGACTGGCAACATTATAAGAAATCAAATGGCACAAAAACAAAGACAAGTGTCCTGACTTTAGAGCAACCCCTCAGGGCTGACAGATGTGTCACTGATGACTAATGTTTTGATACTGTGTGGGGGCTGCAAAGACAATGAGGGATTCCTCTTGCAAAACAATCTGAACGCTACAGCGACAGTTTCTGTGGTCTTTTGGTTAAGATAAGCGTTTAAGGACAGTTTCGCTTCAGTATGATGTGAGCTGAAATAAATAAGAAATTGCATTTATCAACATTATTAGGAATTAAAAAAAAAAAAACAGAAGAAAAGCATCTAACTACTATTGCTAAATGTATAAATCTTTTCTCAACATTTTTTCAGTCTCTTAAAGTTCCACCATTTTAAAAGTAAAGAATAAAACCCAAAGTTAAGTTTTACCAGCAAACAGTGTTTTCTGTATTTGACTCACTCATCTGTGAACAGAATTAATGGCCTGAGAAAAATGTGTGACTGTTGCTTCTCACATTAGAGGCCTCTTGAGATGTTTGAAACTTGAAGTTAAAATCAAAGCTGATATACTCTCCCTGCTCATCGTATTTTCATTTGGTGCGTTTCTACTTTCTCCATTACTTTTACTCAGAAAGTCGTTTTTTTCCAGAAGAATTTTGATCAACTCCATGAGAACCAAAGTTGTTTATTACCGTTGTGGTCTTGTGAAGTGAAGGCGGATAGGCCAACGGTATCCTGATAGTGGCCGCATAGTAGGAGCATGAAAACCACAGTACCACGCTCAAAAAGTGCATGTTTACCCCTCACCTGCACCCACTATAGTTTCATATTTGCCAAATGAGAAACCACCACTTTGGCATCGTCTATAGTTGATTTTTCCAGGTGTCTCAGTTACATCAAGCTTTCGATTTTTGGAGGTGAACTAATGGCGTAAACATATGATATGTTAAAGATGCAGCTTACAGATTTTCACTGTTCTCTTCTATAATACTTTTTCCACAGTTACTCATTTGTGAAAAAGAGAATTAACAGTGATTGATGGTCCCCCCCCCCCCCCAAGTCCTCATGGGTGGATCCAAGTAGTTGTAAAAAAAATTCAGTTAGACGTAACTTTTCCCAGATGACTCATATGAGCATTTTCAACTCTGTCGCCTTTGTGGTGATGTAGCTAAGTGGTGAGTGGTTAATTATGTTGAAATGCGCAATACTCAGTTGGTGGAAGTCCAGACGGGAACCCAAATCAATCACGCTGTGCCTTGCATGTACTGTGCAGCTGTATGGAAACGTTGCTCTTCTTCGGTTTACACCTCTGCCACTAAAATTGAAAAATGAGAATTCAGATGACTAGTCTCCAGAAATCTCAGAAAACTGCCTGTCCATGTTCACTAGAATGACGCCTGCAAGTGTTTTCCGATGTGACGTTGCTGCTGATATTATTTGTCTATGCCGAAATAAATAAATTAATGAAAAAAAATCAAATCAAATAAAAAACACAACTCCTTTCTGCTCTATCACTGATCTCAGTCTGGTGTGGTGAGGCTTCACAAAAAACTTAATTATGGATTTTATTAAAGTAAGTGGACCTTCGTTGTCATGGTTACGGTAATCTTTTGAACATCAATAAATGACTAATGTTTTTCTGATGATAAAAGAAGCTTTGGATATACTCTAATAAAGTTGTACTGATGCAGCACAGCCTTCTCATTTCCATCCATCCACACTTTGCTGCATTCATTCATTTGGCGCACCTCCCTCCCTGATCCCATCATTCGGTGTTTCACAGTTGAACTTGTGCCCCCTGCCTTCTTGGTGACCTCCTCAGCAGAGTGCTGTGAACCCAACGCTGCCCCCTCCTTGCATCCACTCCTCCTCCTCTGCCTCCTCCCCCACTTGTTCCAGCTCTTTCTGCGCGGCAGACTGCAGATCCCGCCTGGCCGCCCCTTGCCGTCTCACAGAAGTGCGAAAATAAGATGGCATTGGATCTATTAACACATTGGGCTGAGTGTTAGTGAGGGGGGCCCCAGACGAGACCACTCTCCCAAGGTCCACTGACCGCCATTCTGGCCCTGCGCTGGCCGGGGGCAAGGTGGAAGGTGGCGGAGGTGGGGGTGGAAGGGTTGTGTCGTCTATAGGCAATTAGAGATATCTAAGATTGAGCAGTGGAGCTTGAGTGTTCTGTAAGAGGCATGCTGACACTTGTCCACTTGAAATTACACCTGTTCATAAACAGCATGTCCAAAGATGGATTGATTGGACCGGGGATCAATAGCTACATGTCAGGTCTTGTATGGTCTGACAAAACAGGTTCTCACTCACCGACAACCCTGAAAAATGAGAATGTGACATTAAAATAAACAACATGTTTGCTATTTGTGATCATTTCTTGCATGCCTTGAGAAAAGTTCTGAATGGGGGTGTGTCAAGGTGCATTTCCTCATGCAAATGTGCACACTTGAATGTGTGTGTGTGTGTGTAGTGTCCATTCATGCATGTGCAAAATTGTCCCAATCAGTCAGCATATTTTCTATTCATGAAGGTAAAACATAAACTGCCATATAAACTGCCATTTCTCAGATAACCTTGTTCCAATGTTATGATGACTTTACATGTGCTCGCATCCGCAGGATTTCACTCCTGAACTTGTTGGCACGTCGAGATGTAATGTGTGCCTCTCTCCGAGTGTCTCTACCTCCATGTGATTACACGCCCACAGATCTACCAGCTCCATCACAACAGCAACAAAAAAATAAATAAACCTCACAACTTTTTGTCACACTTCAATCACATAATATTAACCGACCGCATGTTAGGAATTAATAGACAGTGTTTGCTGCTATTTATTCAGCTTTTCCTTTTTAGCAGAGGATGAATGAACACACTCACACACACAACTGGAAGACCAAGAAAGCGTGACACAATTATTGTATATGCTTATCCAAAATTTCATTTCTATAATTTACAGGATTAGTATGTGATGTTACTACATTGTAATCTCATTCGGTTTCTTATCCTGGCAATGGAAGCAAATTCCACCATGGCCCCTCTGCTGTACAGCATGTGGCCCTCCCTCAGAGGGGCTGGTTACCAAGCAGATTAGACAAGATATTTACAGGTGTGAAAAGATGCATTTTTCTAATACAGTGTGAAATTCTTCTGTTAAGTGTGCTCTTTCCAATAAGCCTGTTCACAATGGGATGAGGAAGAGAGGACGAGAGGGAGAGAGCAATGAGAGAGAGAGAGAGAGACAGAGAGAGAGAGAGAGAGAGAGAGAGAGAGAATCCAAGAAGCGAGTTGTCTTGTTTTTTTGGCTCTGTATTTTAAAAGGAGCTGAGGCGTAGCTGAGCGCAAGTCTTAAGAAAAAGTGATAAAATATACAGTGAGAAAAGCTTTCAAAGTGTCGGGAAATTAAAGCAGGGTGCAGCAGCAGGGCGGGGGACGTGGGTGGGTTGGGGGGGTTCGGGGGGGGCTGGGGGGGTTGGTTGTTGGGGGGTGGTGGTGGCGCAGTATTCAAGATGACTGCAATCTGCTTATGTGACTTGAGAGAGGACTTGTCCTCAGCGGCCTCAGACATCTCCTGTGTTAGCAGCAGCATCTCTGCAGGATCAGTCACAGGTCGCTGTTCACTGCTGAGCTTAAGAGTCTGCATGTGATGTATCTGACACAATGTGAAACTTTCTCTTTTTTTTTGGGGGGGGGGGGGTAACGCAGCGAGCCTGGAGAAAGTCGTTCCCTTTTTGTCACCTGGCACAACCCTGTGAGCTCTCACTTTTTGAAATAAGAGCATTTAAGGAAGACTCAGTCTGTCTGGAGCACAAGCGGAAAGGGGAAGTAGATGGGGAGCTTGAAGGCGTTCGGGTTTGGATTTGGGTAAAAGTAATGGAGTAATGGTGATGGAGGTGGGGAGTGTGTGGCAGTGTTGTGACCACACGCCCTCACCCGTAGAGCATGGCTTAGAGCCCAGAGAAGACGCAATGGAGAGAGGGCCATTCTGTACAGTAGTCAGGAACAGCAGCGCGGGGATCAAAATGCTGCTGTGCCAACTCTCCACCCTGTGAAAAACAAACAAATGATCCTAGCTGGTGAATTCCTATGACTAGCATTTGCATTAATGAGTCTCAAGGTAAAGAATGTAACAGAAGTGTAAGCTAGGAAAGATTTTATTAATTCATTCAATGCAGAAAAGGAACAAATCTGTGAAACTGGAGGATCAGGTTATTATTTCAAATCAAGGATAGGATTACATTTTTGGAATTCAAAATAAGGAGAAATTAAGTCTTTATTTATAAAAAAAAAAAAAAAAAAAAACAAAACAAAAACAGAACACCAACAACAAAAAACGTAATGCACTGAAGCTTGTACAATAAGGGTTTTTTCTGATGCTTTGCTAAATAAAACCCTGGCTCCTTTCTGATCCATTTCTGCCAGTTGTATTAGCAGTTTGTCCGGCCGTCGGCCTCTTTTTCCGCAGCCCTCTCCCACCATTTAAAGCGGTGTCACACAGCTTGGCCGAGCAGCGCTATGGGGCAAAGAGACCCCCTAATTAATGGTGGCAATCTTGCAGCTTTCAACCAGCCTTACATTTCTTTTAATGAAAGGATTAACGTAGTGCATTAAGATGTATTTAACCTCCAGCGCTAGCTCTGTTTCAATAAGTATTAAACAGGCCATTAAATGGAGTAGGGGGCTCAATTAAAGCAGACAAAGGCCAATGTGCTGAATGTGGAGTGAAGGGTGGATCCAGGGAGCTGGAACGGGGGTACGCTGTTCGCATTTAGCATCTGCCCAAACAGCTCATGGTGAGCTGGAAGAGAAAGGGAACTGACTTGATGCAGATGTACACACACTAAAGCGGCTGAAGGCCTATCTGCGATAAAAAGGATTTCTCAGAAAACGACATTTAAACTTTATGCAAATAATTTCACTTTTATTTTTTATGTTTAAGCTATAATTTGCTTCGTGCTTGCGTGGTAAGGTGACATTGTTATAAAGATGTATGTAGTCTGCCCACGTGGGAAACTAGAGCCAGAAATCTCAGAAATCTATTTTCTAAGTTGTTGATTTTACAAAACAATCAACCGCTACCGTGAAAGCCGTGCCAGAGCCCCTGCGGAACAATGATGGTATTGTTCACTTGGAAAAGAAAACTGGCGTGGGCTGCTGCATTTATCAATTTTCCCTTTCTCTTTTCGCCCACTTGCTTGTTTGTCATGGCATGGCGAAGGCCCATTTCGGGCCCAGCAGGTTGTCCTGTGCGCATGGCATCACCTAAAATTAGTTCCAGTCAGCGGTGGCCTTTTTGCAGCTTTGCCACTGCGGATGTTTGCGGATCCAAAAAAGCTGTTTTGTCTCACTCTCTTCTCATGTTTGTGACAAGCATTGCTTTCTCTTTTTTTTTTTTCCCCCTAAGGGGGAAACACAAAACGGAACTCGTGCAAATTAAAACTTTAATTTGGTATTCAAGTACAAAAAAGTTTCAGTTGCAAATAAGTTGAAATAAATCAATCACCATATAAAATAGATCTAAGTCAAAGAAAATACAAAAACTAAGTCTACAGAACTGAATTTTTCAACATAGGAGACATGACAGGCTGTCATGCACTTAAGTGTTAATTAGTTTCCAGTTCCTCTGCTCCCTCCCCATCCATCTTTCTATCAGGAGTGTATTGAGATCGACGTGGCTCAGCAGTTAAATACATTCCCTATCGCATGTCATTAGCCCCCTCCTACTGCAGGATGTGGCGGAGCAGCTTTTCTCGGGTTGTCTTCCATTGAGACGATTAGCCTGAAACTACATTTCAGGAGTGTTTGTCAGGGCGTGTAGCATGCTACAGTGAATCCGGGTAACAGATGGATTTGCTCAGTGAAGAACAGACTAAACATGGAATGCCTTAAATGAGCACCATGGATCCCTGGCACAAACCTTCAGTCCATATTATCATACTATTTTAAACCCCCAGCATTTACTGGAGCCCGCAGGCACACATTATGGTGCCCTGTCTGTGGCTGGAGAAAATGAGACTGACAACGAGCAGTGAGAGTGAATTACAAGGGTGATGGTTGAGCAAACATTAATAGTCATTTCAACTATACTGTTTGATAGCATTTTTTTCCTCATGCTGGTGGGCTTTTAGAACTCAAAAGAAGCTTGTTTGCACCAAGAAAATAGCATAAGCCCTAAAATGGATAGTAGTTTGTAATTCTGATACTAAAAAATAAAAAGCTGGAATAACTGGATGCATTATTATTCTTAAAAATTCATCTGTGCCTCCACTTATCTTAACACACTCGTTCTAAAAGGCCCCTTACAACTGTAACTATCGCATCAATATCTATTTCAAAACTGGCAGAAATGTATTCTGCTTGTGAATTCAGCTATTCCCCATTTAAAAGAGGATGGCGTTATTTCCTCTAATGCTAAAAAAAAAATGCCTGTGACATCTTTTCTATGTACCCACACCTTCAAGGAACCATAAAAGTCTTTCAGAAGTTTGGTCTGAAGTGTTTCCAAAAACGCTCGAGACGGAAGATACTCAGGCTTCAGTGGAGTGCGGCTGGGAAAGCGCCAAGGTCTCTCCTGCTGAGTTCTTTGCACCCCGGTCACAGTTCTCAGAGGTATTCCCAGCCTGTTGAGTCTGTGAGGGGAAGAGAAGGGTTCGAAGGAACAGGGATGGAGGAGGGAAACAGGGAACATATGACATAGGAGAGAGTGCATAATCAAGAGAGGGGAGTTATGGAAGTGTAAAACAAAGAGCGATAAAGTGAGATGCATCTTGTGTAATGAATCACAGCTTCAGTCTTGAGGTATGATTTTTCAGCTCCCTCCCTCTGGCTCGCTCTCTCCTTCCCTGAGATCTGTCATTAAGTCATATCATTGTGTGCAGTGAAAAAAACAGTGACCCACCCAACATAAAGCATGGGAAAAGCCTGCTCTTCCAGACACACATATGCATTGAAGGTGTTTTCGTACGAGATCTGGCACAAATTGTTTGGCTTTTCTTAGAAACAGGAAATTGAACAGCGACAAAAGTAAAGAATCCCTCTTTTGGTATACTTTGGGACCCCAAGTCTGGCTTTTACAACAAAGAGGGACAATTTTATTTGTTTGTTTGTTTTGTTTTTTGTGCACCCTAACTAGAGAACATCCACCCGTTTTGTACACCCCAGACAGGTCACCAATCTATGACAGAGCCCACATTTAGAGACAACCATTCGCACTCGCTCACACAGGCACCATGCCAATTTGAAAAAACATACGTGTAAATATTTACCTAAAAATGGAGCATCCATATTCTTTTTGATCTGTTGAGGTCTGTGGAACAGATTATCTCTCCAAGTGCCTCCTTTAAATTTTGATGAAAGAGAGGTTCGAGTGACTCGGTAAAAAGTGATGCACGAAGAATTTACCTCCTCCTGAACTTTGTCGGAGCTGCCTGGCTTCCCTTTGTGTCCCTGTGCTGAACTGTTACAAAGTTGAACTGGCCCAAGCCAAGACTGGAGGCCTCAGCTGGGGCTGAATGGAGCCAACGCATGGTGAAGGCCTTTACTGGGGTGACGAGAGCAGGGAGCAGGGAGCCAGTGCATGTTAGCTAGCTAGAGCGTTTGGTAAAAGTGCAGACAGCTTGGGAGGTGCTAATGAATGCCGGGCATTGCTAACCGAACTGTACCCAGGCTCCGGGTGCAGCCTGGCAGCCTCCTGTCCCTCCTGCCCGTGCGAAATGTGAAAGATCAACCGGTTGGAGGGAGCAGAAGGGAGCAAACGCACGCGCACTCGAGTGCTCATACACTTTTTCAAGCACATACACACACACACACGTACAAAAGTGTGGACTTTTACAGAAGTATACACATCATTGTATATTCACACGTATAGACGTACGCAAGCTCGCAGACAAAATCCAAACGCGCAAAAAACAGAAACGCTGCCACACAGACAAGCGCACCCACACTTCGACACAAACACGCTCAGGCCTGGCTCGCTACAGTATCACATCATGAGGGCTCCAGCCAGGCCAAGCCATGAGGCCTCAGCTGATATGATTCAAGGCTCCCTGCTGGGTCCTCACTCCACACCAGAGTGACAGTACAACTCCACCACACTCCTCGCTACAGCCTGTGGAAATGAATTTGGACTAATTAAGCAAGCGGTTGAATGAGGAATAATATTTTTAAAGTTACAATTATTAGACAAATAATTGTATTTGTTTGTAGTCATGGGAGAGAAAGTGTTTCTTCAACAGTAACTCAGTGGAACACCTACCAGCTGGCTGAAAATGATTAACATGAAGAACTACATCAGTATACATAAATGTTTTGCTGATGACATTTGATGAGCAAACTCTGCTAAGCTAAGCTTTGAACGTACACACAGCAAAAAGAATGACAGAATATAATGATGTAAAATATATCAGCAGGAAGTTAAGTTTCTATTAGACAGTTTTACATCAGAATGAAAAAAAAAACAAAACACCTGTTTCTTGCATTATATTAACAGACTAGGTGACTTGTCACCTCCAGAGGTGTCAAAGGGAACTGTACCGGCTCCCTTTGGCACAGTTTGGAAGACTGATGACTGATGATCACCACATCAAAAGAAACGCTCCTCTGTTGGTGCTTTATTTATGAAACTGCTTCATTTTACTTGAACATGATACATACAATATATAGAAATGAAACAGTGTATAGCTATTTTGAATCTCTAAAATTATTTATTCTCTGGGTCTAAGCTCACCGACTAAATTCAAAATACTGCTTTACTCTCACAGCCCTTTACATATTCGATTTAGATACACTATCAGATTACTGAACTTGAAGTTGCGTCTGCATTTTATGAATTTGAGTGCCAACTTATGTTTCTTTCTTCTTTTCTCCAAATCATAACCTTCCACCCTACGTCGAGATGAGTGACAGCAGCAGTGTTGTACTGCAGTCCCGTGTTCTGTTGTCAATAGTTTAACTGTCTAAAGGGGGGCAGTTCTTACATTTGAGTATTGCGAAAAAGAAAGGCAAGGAATAATTTTACCAAATTAGATCCATGCTGAGAAGTTGAAAATAAATATCCTGGAGAACTACGTGTTGAGTAGTAGATTTACCTCCTGTGGTGACCCAACTTTAAAGGGGACCAAGCTGTGAACTCTCATTAGGAACACATCCTGATAATGGAGAGATCAGCAGCTCAAATATGTAAGTACATGGTGAGTATCTTTTCCTGTTTTGACAACCTGGCAGAGGGCTGCACTCTATTCTACACATTGCCTCTGTGAATAATACCCAGCTGTATAAGATGAATCATATTTACCATTTCTCCTGATGAATATTCATCATTTAATGTTTTGCATATAGCTTATCTAAATAGAAATGGATGGTTGAGGATTTCGAAATCTGTGCTATGATCTCTGTCCTACCATCTGTACTGTCCTTTCATTTTGGTGGACATTTTTTTTTTTTTTTTACTTTTTATTCAGTGTGAAAAGAAAAAAACATTATCATTAAGTGTGCAGGCAGCATTGAATATGTATATGAAAACCTCTTTACAGCAGATCACTGAACCTATTATGTTGCATATCCTCATGCATTATCAAGTTTTAATGTCTAAATCCCACCTGACTTCTAAGTATAAAATGAAATGCAGCTGATTTTTATTCCTCAACTTTCTTCCTCACTGTAACAGGCATTCTTGAGTAACTTCAGTCTCATTAAATGCTCTTTGCGAGTTGTCTGGAGATGTATCTATTCATTAGCTTCAAAAGGGTGTCATGTGTATGAATTATGCTAACAGGATCTAATTAGCAGATGCAAATGAGGTTAGTCAAAATTGTACTGAAAAGACAGAAGAAAAGCTCCATGGGATAGTTGGAGCTCGACAGCTCACCAACCGCCCCCACGCTGGGCACCAAATGTGATGGTTCGCCCCTGCTGCTGCTCTATACAGGAGGCAGGACTGAACCATAAACACAGGAGTGGGGTGGACAGCTGTTCAGAGGTGTACTTATCAAAATAAGTTCAGTGTTTTTTCAAAACGCCTAATGGAAGGAAAAATGTAGTTCATATGCCACTACATTTCTGGTTGATGTTAGCTCTTTGTCATGTCATTACAGTGAATGAAGGTCCAGTCATGCTGCTCAGAGCCAAAAGTTAACTCCTAAATCCTCACGCCTCCTCCTTCTCTAACACACACACACACACCACTCAACACAGATTATCAATCCCCCTCCTTGTCACACACGAAAGAAGTTACACAACCAGCTGATGGAACTCCAAAATCCGGCGAGAAGAGGACTCACTAATAGCAGCCGCCTACAAACTCCTGCCCTTCTGACATCAGTGGCCCCAGACTGTGGAGAAGCTGGCAGGACCGGGAGAGTGCGCCTTCTGGCCTCGGCAGGGAGGGAGGCCAGCAGGCTGCAGCAGCACACATATACTGTGCACAAACACTCATGCAGTACGCATACACACATACATTTCATGATGCAGATTTGGGGGGGGGGGGGGGTCATGCAGCAACTAGTGACAATGTTGATGGAGGGAAAGCTACGAAAAGGGGAAACAGCAGGATGATGGCTCTTGACATTGGCTGGATGATGCCTGCCAACCTTTGTGCTGAACCCCAGGTAATCAAGGCCCTGAAGACTGGCAGAATATCACAAATGAACTGGGCTGGGTTTAAACTCAGCTATAAACTTTTTTCTAATCTACACCAGGCTTGTTTGAACAATGCATCTAATCCTACCTGTCTATCTCTAAAACTGTCAAACTGTTGCCCCTTGTCACCCTACCGTCAGATATGCTGTAGCTACAGAAAAATGAAAGGATCTTTCAGCAGGCCACACGGCTAGATAAAACGGACAGGGTTTGGATCATTGCTGTCCCTTCACGGCAGCAGACACAAAACGATCCTCTCTGCAACAAATCTAAAGGTGACGGGTGATTTTTTTGTTCACCTCCTGCGGCTCAGCAGGGCGATGATCTACCACTTGGTCTGGATTGGACTCATCGTATTTTATAATAGAATACAGAGTAAAATGTTTCTTTCAGATGCAAACAGTCACTGTGTTCCTTTATCTACGGGCCTTTTATGCCGAGGCATTTTCACATCTCACAGCAGGAAAAGCATAAAATAATATTAAAATGAACCACGGCTGAATATCATCTTGGTGCCTCAGTCCCAGGGACTTTGTGTGGTGCGTGTTGGCTCACTGTCATATTGTCATGGCTTCCTGGGAAACTTGAAGAGAATCAAGCTATTGTTCGAGTTATTAGTAACACCTGCGCTGACAAGTCAAAAAGTCTGCTGTGAAAAAGGCCTTTTGAGCTTTGGCAATGAAGAAATGTAAAATAACCATTCCATGGAAAGTATCATTGCCTTTTTTTCTTCAGAGTGTCCATGATATTAAACCATGTTGTATAAACCTATAAAACACTTCATAACCAAGATTACATCAGAACAGTGTCAAACTAGCGTTGCAGGTTTCCGAAAACAAAGGCATCCACGCTTAAATCACAGCTCCGTGTTACTGCCTGTAGTGATTTATACTTGCCCCCTCTGCTTCGGTACTCTAGATGGATGCCTTAGTCAAAAGGTATAACATTTAAATGTATAATCTAAGGCATATATAACATAATCTAGATCATATCAAGTATATAATCCATACCATATCAAATTCTGACACGAGAATATGCGACAGTCACTAAAAAATTGACTTTGTTTAACCTCTGATTTAACCTCTGTCACATCCAGAAAGAATGAAAGAGAAAATAGATTTTAGGTAGTATGCGACCACCCACTCACATCCTCTGCAGCTCTGGATGAGTCACAACCAACAACCATCAACCACACAGGTGATATAAAGCATGGTCTTGTCCCCAACACCCACATGAATCTCTGAAGATGCTAAATGAAATATTCTCTTGGATGTTCTCTATTTTGAAATGATTCTGTTGGATTTAGTGTTAATAATGAATTTCTAAAATGTCTGTGTGCACTGTGTCTCCGGTCAAGTTTGAAAGCCTGGGCACATTGGCTCAGGGGCCTATGACGTCCAAGAACCGATAACTAAGAGGAACAGCAAAACTGAAAAGACTAACAATGAAGACAATTAATTGCAATTTCACAAGATGTGAAAACAAAGCAAAAGCAGTTTTCTTCTTTGTTCATTTTGACTGCAGCAGATACACTGTCTTCACACCTCCTACATTGGTTTAGCGTGTTGCATTGTCCCCCACACAGCGATTCACATACACACACACACACACAAGGTAGAAAAACATACAGACCCACACACATACACACACACATATATGAAGACCACATCAGTCTGGGGCTCCCCTTTTTTCTGCCTCAGCACTGAAGGTGTGATCACTCGAGGAGGTGGGGAACATTCTTCCACCGGGGGTGGAAGTTATTAGGCTTGCGTGCCCCCTGCAGAACCATCTTTTGCACTGAAGGTTGCCCATCATAGGGGATCCCCTTAACAAATCCATTAAATGTGTGGATGAGGACGGTTACAGAGAGTGTGTCACGAAGCAGAAATGACTTGAATAATAAGCATTCTGACTTTTTGAGAATTTTTCTTGTTCACTTTTTGGTAAGAGGTGGATGAAAGGGTCAATACACTTCTGCTCACAAGCATCGCTAAAGCTCACAAAACATTAGCATACCATGTAAATAACGTTTGAATTGTTTAAATTGACTTTGACGGACACCATCCATTTCGTACTCTGTGTACACACAGGCGAGAAAGAACAGCTAAAAGTCTGAATATTCCAGTGGAATATTCGATCAGCATACTGTACATCAGATTTTTAAAATGAAGTCCGCACCATTAACACTGGGTATGGATCTTGGCTGGTTTGTTCCATCAAGGTCTACAACCATCAGATGAACTTCGAAACATGCGCTCCCCCCATCAGACAGAATGCTTCATCCATGTGTCTAGACCTCCACCATGTCTGACCCGCCAGCACAGAAGGACACACAAACACTTGACAGACGATCATAAGGAACAAATACTGACAGGCTCCTTCTCTCCACCATGTGACTTGGACATGCATGCTCACTGCTGTTCGTAATTTCTTATCATTGACACCCACCCCTCCACATCCACATATACACTTGTCAAATATAACACCTCTACCCACAAAGGGAAGACCAGGTTCTCAGTCCTCTTCGGGGAGGCCTGACTAAAGGGTCCCACCCAGGTTATTTAGAAACCAAAATGTGTGTTTCTTCCTGTGAAGATGTCAGCCCTGGTCTTCATCCTTAGACAGAAAGCCCTTTTACTCAGTCCTTTACATCTCTCCCCTGCTCTCCAGTCAGAGAAGGAGACCAAACCATGGACCACTTCCATGCTATGTGGGAGTCCCTGCTGTTTCAGTGCCTGCCAGGCAGGCAGCCTCTTCCCTCTCCCTTCGAAGCGTTTGGCTCTATTACCATGGGAGCCCATCTGATGTGCCCCCCTCCCCATCTGACTAGCAGCTCTCTTCCCCAGGCCCAGACGGCTGGAGGGATGGAGCAGACGAAAGGGGCCGCAGATTGTTGTAGACCATTTACATGTAAATACAGAGACCAGGCCTAGGTCTGGGTTCAATATTGAAGGTGTCCGCTGCACTGAGGTCCCTCTGTGTGGGCATATATGAGCGTGTGTGCATACACGCCGAAGAGCATATATGATTGTGTGTGAGCATGTGTGTGCACATGCATGTGTTTCCATGTATGTGCATGGCGTGACCCAGTAGATCTAAATTATACAGCTGCCAAATTGCTGCAAATGTTTTAATACAAGCGCATTCTGTGGTCTCTAATTATATCTAATGGCTGCTGGATGCATTTCTCCAGAGCAAAAATAGAAGCCTTTTCAGTGAATACTTTGGCATTTTATCAACTAGTTCAATATATAATTGCACAAAACAATACAGAAAAAAATAACAATATTGACTTAAATCCAGTAGTCAGGGGCCTTAAAAGGGAGATGCAATGATATTTTTTGTTTGACTGAAAGTGGCATCAGAGGGCCTTCTAGCGCTGTGAATGTCGTCTCTGCTCCCCAGAGTAAGCTGAAGATGCCAAGGCTACATCCCTGTTTTTCACCAGGGGGTCAACCTTAAACCATTAATCATGTCTACATAACCTCCCTCCCGCTAGCATATGCCTCTAGTTGGTAGACAGTAAGTCAGTTAGGGCTTTCCTCTGTGTCGCTCTAGAAGCTTTCATACCAGGAGAGAGAAGTGTTAAAACTACATTCTCACTTCTGACTCACTGATTTAAACACATTGAGGCAAGAGCAGCAGCAGAATACTCCTGTGGTGTAAATCTTTTTGTGTTCCATGTCCAAAAAAAAAAAAAAAAAAAAACCCCGGCAAGTGGAGAAAAAAAATAAGAGTCCTTCTGAAATGTAGTTTCTGAGTCAGGGTTAGCAATGTGATAAAAGCCCAGCTTGTTTGGCAGTAATAGTGCTATGGGAAAGGACAGAGAACCAGGGGTGAGCTGGGTCAGGTTGCTGCGTCTTGGTGGCCGTGGCCGGTTGGTTGATGAGCTCTAAGCGTGGGACCATCTCCCTCCACCCCTCCACAGCTCGTCCCAACTCTCCTCGGCCAAGAGAGCACGCCTGTTAGAGAGGGTGTGTGATGCGGGAGGCTTAATGCTGAGTCGATACAACTCCGCCACCCTCCCTTACACCTCACGTTCTAGGGAACACATATATCCCGTCTACGCTGTCAAACTTTTAGCACCTGCTATTTTGCTTTGGTCCCTAATGTCAATTCCTCTGGTGTTTCAGAAGGAAATGGGTCAACAAAGGTTGATGCTAAAGTGGGGATGAGGGTGAGACTCGGGCCATCGGACTACCATCCACTTTTGGCGTTGTCGGCTTCATGTTCTGCTCATGACGAAACACTGAGTGAAAGTAAAAGGCTGGATGTGTCAAAATCAGTTCAGTGATCTGCTTACACAGTTCACAAAAAAAAAAAAAAAAAATACAGTAGTTAACTTCCTGCTGCAGGCAATTACTTAAGCATCATTTAATCTGAATATTGAGGATTTATGGGGATTCTTGCGTTTCTCTAAGTTTTGCTTTTTGTTTTTACATGTGGAAAACAATACTACAATTTTGTTGGCTGTTTCACTGCTATAGGTTATTTGTGGGAGAGAATAAGAACAGCTGAAGCTCACCATGCTTCCATACTGTGTACCTGCTGCTTTTCCCATGGGCCCTGGGTGACACTTTCTGTAATGCAGTAATCCAAAAATCATGTTATCATGCATTGGGGAATCAAATACAGTGAGTGCAGCTTCAATCCTATTTCCCTGAATGCAGCCAGTACACCTTATTTTTCTAAGAATTGTCTTAACACAGTGGATTATCATTGCCCCCTGAATACCTGTGCATCACCAAAGCATTGGGCTCAAAGATCCCTAGATACATTTCTGCAATAATCCACCACTCCTTCCACAGGCCAGAGAAAGAGAGAGAGAGAGAAAACAAACATATACATGCATGCACATAGCAACATGCTGACACTGAGCCTTATCTGTTGATATGACGCAAAGTAGCATCTGATGGTTTTATGCAATCTGGTGTAGTCTAATGTATTTTGAAGAATTCAAATGTGCTGCATATAGAGAGAGAATTCCGATGGGCCTCGCTCACTGACTGGTTGTAGATGGGGACCATTCTCATTTCACGATAATTTGCTCTACTCGAATGACATCTGAAATAACCTACATGATATCAGACATGAATATACTTTACATATTCTAATGTTCTTTGAGTAGGTAAAAGCAAAAAAGGCATGTGACAAAAATTCAAAACTCTCATTTTATCATAATGCATCTTGTCTAAACTGGAGGGAAACTCGTGTGCTGTTTAAATCATGTAGAAAATGGTGCAGACAAGGAAATAAGAGAAAGGGAAAGTAATTGATGAGAGCAATATGTACCCGAATGGAAATTCATGAAACCTGTCACCTTCGTATCTTTGAAGACAGCAGCATGTCTGTAACATAAGCTTTCCTTGTGTAAAGGCTACTGCTTTGATTAAATGTTAGCAATCCCCACACACTGGAAAATATACTGGGGGACATCTTTGATAAACTTGTGAAATAAATTCTTTCCAATAAAAATGTTCTTGAGGATGATGATTTGCGGAGGAGCGCTGCGCTGGCACGGTGCACATTGCACTCAGTTCTTTTCCCAGCAACCCTCCCCCCAGGGGTCTCGGTGGCGAGGATCTCTAATGAGACCTGCGTTATTAATCCTTGCAATGGGGTACATGAATTCACTCTGGAGCAAAGGCTTCAGCGGCCACCTTGGCCCATAAAACCTGGAATGTATTCCTTTCATGTGCTCTGTTGATGATCTACTCTGACAACAATATGGTAAGACTTCCCTTCCCCCTGTCGTGCAGGCCCAGGCTCGGGGCCAAAGAGGGTCATCTCAGACACACTTGGACTTTTATAGGCGGTCAAGGAACATGCTGACAGGTCACAAGTGGGAGCTCCTTTATGAATCAGACCTAAACATCCACCTCATTTGGAATTAGTTTATTTATAGGTGGCCTGTAAATCACATTTATTTTGTTTTCTGGCTTTAAAATGGCAACTGAGTCTTGGGGTCATTTTGAAAAACCAACATTCTTCAGACCGTGGCCATTAAAACAACAACATTAAGGCTGTTTTAGTGGGATTTTTTTTCCCAATCATCTGTGAAACAAAGCTGTAAAGTACAGGGGTAGCTGTGAAATCATTCAGAGAAAAGGAAATTTCACATATCTCGATGACAGATTGTAAAGCATCACAGAGGATACATCTATGCAGGTGGCATGAGAGCCAAATTTTATTTATATTATTTATTTATAACAATATTTCCCATGACATCATCAATCAGTTGCTAATCACGCACGGCCCATTATATGAGACAGCATTGTACTAATGAGGCGTTGACAGCTCAGGTGTGACATGCTTGACTTTTGTTCTGATGGTGGTTCTTATGCAGTTTCCCATGAACTATATATAGATTTACCCTCGAACCATAGCGTGACAGCCTGTAGCAACGGTGAAGTTTGATAGCAGCACCTCTGCTGTGTTTATGTGTGTGAGTGAGAGCAGATGAGAGGTGGAAAGAGAGGACATGAAAGTATATCGTGTTCAATTCTATATCAATGCCACAGACCCACGAGAGGTCTCATAATTCATATTTCCACTGGTTGTAGATTTCGGCTTTCATTGAGATCTATCTGTGCACATTCTACTCCGTCATGAGGCGTTCACAACGGATCGAGTTAAAATGGAATTAATGGCTTAGAGTAACCCTATTTCATGAGACCCAAAAGCTCCTCCGGAGGTATCATCTTACAAGTTTCCATGGGGAATTGTGTGTTTGTTGCAAAGAACAGAAAAAATAGGTGATTGGTGAAAATCAGAATTTGGTTATGATGCAGATAAGTGAGATTCTCTGCTGAGACACAGGTCAAAGCAAATAATAGAGCTGACTTCAATCAAATGGAGGAAAAACAGCATGCTTGATCTCAGTAGTCATATGCCTGGTGTTTCTGCCTCCGTGCAGTAATCTGGGAAGGGTCTGAGTCTTGATTGACAGACCGTGCGCTGTATGCATGTAACTCTGGTCCCCTGATGGCCCAATTGCCAGCTTTACTGTCCCATTTATGACACGAGCCAATCTGCCTCCAGCCGAGAGTCTCCCTCAGCTTTTCACAGATTTGTATCCCCATTTTCCCCAAATTCATCTCACCCCTTACTCCCCCTCCAGCTTACTTCAAGTCTCACATGTGCCCACATGCACAAACTACACACAGGCGCTCATGCACACACACACACACACACAGATGCAAGCACAGACACAAGCTGAGCTCACTGCAGTTGCAGCTGATGTAAAGTGAGATACAAGAGGAAGAAGTGAGAGCTGGCGGCCTGCATGCAGCTCTTTTACAGTGTTAAGTCACTTTCACATGAACAGGGATGGGGGCCAATATTAGCCAGTGATCCGTATCAGTCACTAGAGAGCGCTGTACCCTGTACCTGCCGGCAGACCCCTTCATCATCAGGTCCGGGTCCTGGACCAGCCACGTTTGTTGTCCCTTACATTAGTTTTGCTTTGGAGATTTCGACTCGCTTTTTCCGTCTGCGTGTGTGTGTGTGGGAGAGTGAGCAGCAGTTTTCAATTAATTTACATTCAATCAAAACATTTTATTTTTCTTCATTTGCTTTTACGGTTATGATTATTTTCCTGCCGTCTGTATTTCCATCCTTGCTCCGCCTGCATGCAGACTTCTGCAGGCTTAGTGTTACAGTGCACCCTCTCTCTCTCTGTTTGGGCTTCCCATAAACCAACAAGCAATCACGGCAGATCTTCCCTTTGAAATCCTTCCTTACTTCAAACGTAAGAAAGAAACAACTTTCTTAGTAATGCTTTTCATAACATCACCAAATGATCTGTCAAAGTGAAACTGCAAATAATCGTCTTCAGCTTCGTTCAAACGGTTTCTTTCTTCTTAAAAAAAGGCCAAATTAATTTCAGATTCATCTTATTTGCCCTAATGTTTCCTGTTCCTCAAATGAAAGAAAAAATGAAAAGAAAAAAAAAATTCGGTGCGAATTAGTTTAAAAAATGTAAAAATAATTTAAAAGTTTTATTTGAAAAAATACACCGATATTAAATAGTATTTTAATATATTATTTTTTTTTTAATTTCTCAAGAGAATTAAAGAGCTTGAATAAAACTGAGAGAAAACAAAGAAACGGGGAGAAATATTGTCTATATTAAAGATCCGCGGAGACTTGTTTTACTTTTATCTTAAAGAGCGACAAATAATACTGGTAATAAGATTCATAATAATAATTTTAAACGAGAGAGATTTATTCTTCCCTTATTGTAGATAAATCTATTTAATCACTTTTGACACTCGTTACTTCTCAGTGACTGTGGAACCTGGAAGTGGAAGAGGTGGCGTAGACCAATTATAGGAAATAAGGTGCACATGTGATTTTTTTTTTACGTGTTGGAGTGTGTGCAGCGGAGGGAAAGGTCCCGGTGTCTGCTGTTAATCGAGGGTAAATCCTCTGGGGTGAGTGTGAGTGAGGTAATGTGACAATGTGAATGCGTTTTTGAGACCTGAACTGAAGGTTTAGAGGTGACTGGTGTCTTTTTTTTGTTGTTGTTGTTGTTTGGTTTGTTTGTTTGTTTGGTTTTGTTTTTTTTTTTTGTGGGGGGGGGGGCTTTTCCCTTTCTCGTCTTTAATCTTTTGGGGGTAAGATGTGATGAAATCTTTGGGTAAAAGTCCAAAGCAAACCGAGGATCATTTGCACTTTTGATTTCAGCGATATAAGATGTTGGCTTTTGGCCGTGTGGAGCGACGTCTAGGCCCGAGACACGAGGGTAAAAATCCGCCCAAAGTTTCCCTCGGTGTGATTTCTAGCAGACACTTTGTAATTGAATTAAATCGGGACCAGTACAGGACTGGTGCCCCTGCATGCTTCTCCAAAAAGCTCCTCCCCTCGCACTGACAGCCAGTTGGGTGTGTGGAGAGCCTACATCTTATAAGAGCCGCTGATCGTCCCACATCCAGCCCATAATCCGATCTGAAAATCCTCAAGTGAGGAGAAGGTTTCACCTTCTTCCATCATCCGTCAGGGAGGGAGGCGAGCTGAGACACAAGAACCCCCCCCCCCCCCCCCGAAGGAGTCGCCTCCTCGGCCGAGATTCACTCTGTGGACTCTAGAAACAGCTTTTCTTATTTATTGCAAGATCTCACAACAATGCAGCTAGAGAACATCCTGCCCAGCGCCAGCATCAATTTACCCAAAACCTTTTACAACCTTTCCTCGTCGGACAGTGCCAACAACAGCCCCAGGCCGTCCTCGCAGCTCGACTTCCAAGAGATCGACCGGACGGACTCAGAGTCCAGCAGCGCGCCCAAGAAGTACCTGAGCGGGGTGGGCAACGGGATGCTGGGTGAGGGGGACGCTTTCTCTAAGGCCGGGCCCGATGGGAGGAAAGGCTCCCCGGTGCTGGGAGAGGACGAGCTGGCGAGCCGGCGGTACAACATAGACGAACTTGGCTCTGACAGATACTTCATCTCGTCGTCCCAGGCGAGTACCGACATGGCGAGCCCCTGCTCCCTCTTTCCCTACGCAGGACAGACCGGCTCGGTGTACACGGGCTCCGGCAGCTCCAGGTACCCGGCGTCGCTTCATTACGGATCCGTCCTGCCGCCCACAGGCTTCTCCTCCTCGTCCGTGTGCACCGGCCGGAGCCAGTTTAGCAGCGGAGGGTACCAGTTCAGCCAGGGCCCGGGCTGTTTGTACCCGTCCTATCCGGGCACGGGGACCGGGATCGGCTCCATGACTCTGTCGGGCTCTGCAGCCGGAGCCAGGGCGCAGGTGTATCTGTGCAACCGGCCTCTGTGGCTCAAGTTCCACCGGCACCAGACCGAGATGATCATCACCAAACAGGGCAGGTGAGCAGACGGGCTGCCGCAGGATTTAAAGGCCTCACATAAAAATAAAAATCTATTCCGTACATTTACAAATATGAAATAGTCTCTTTCGGTTTCGATTTTCAAGACAGGAGTCCTTTTATTTGTCACCATCTTTTACGCACGCCCGAAAATCTTACGCACACTATCAGTCTACTTTTCGGCTTTTTTTTTTCGGGGTTTGGTGTTCTGAAATTTAAGATTTCGTTTCTGGTCGATGGTAAAAAACACACTTGATACAACACATGAGCCAATAACTGCCGGATAATATATATAAAAAAAAAAATCTATTTAAAATTATACGCATCCCCTCAACATAGGAAGAATTTCACCGTCAGTGTTTAGTGTTGGTGTTGTTCCTGCTGTTTGAGCTCAGCTGTTAAATTAGTCTTGTTTGCCTTTTTTATTTTTCCTGCAGACGGATGTTCCCATTCCTCAGCTTCAACATCACCGGGCTCAGCCTCACGGCCCATTACAATGTCTTTGTAGAAATAGTTTTGGCTGACCCGAATCACTGGCGCTTTCAGGGAGGGAAGTGGGTCACTTGTGGGAAGGCAGACAACAATATGCAAGGTGAGTGAAACTACAGCTTTAAAAGCATTGAGCTTTTTTCTTTTCTTTTCTTTTCTTTTTTTTTTTCCACTTGTATTTTGTGTTTTGAGAAATTGACAATGTCGTCGATGCTGATGATGTTAGTCACGACATCTTCAGGATGTCAGAATGAAACCTGCGTGTAAAAGTTAAATGAACTGCAATTTTAATTGTTTTGGAAACTAACAAATTTTTTAAACCTTTTTTTTTTTTTTGAGAGGGAAAAATCCTTTTTGACAGGTTTTAGTTGTCAGTGTTTTTAAATCTGAAATATGGGGGGGGTTATATGTACAATTTTAATTTGTCATTAATGTGACAATGCAGATTTTCCTCTTCAAATGACTGCTTCTAAAGGGTTTTCTTTTTACACAGAAATATTATTGTTTCTTTCTTGGTGGTTTAATGGAAAAATATAATTCTAATTTGAGGTTTGAGTTATTATTGAATAGAACAATCAGAGCTCCTCTCTCATCTATTATCAATTGTTTCTTTTATCTGAAATAATTTTTCAAAGGAACAAATTTTCTTGTATTTTCATGTAAATATTTTCGAGAGCAAGCTGATAATAAAATAAACTAAGTAGAATAATAAAAAGTCTTTGGGGGGGAAAAAAGAAGTCAGAAAGCAGCATATAATTTTATCACACATTTGTTTCGTCAGAAGAGTGTGTACAGACACAGTCTTTCTGTTTGCCCTTTCACTGACTGAATTATTTCACTTTTAGGTAACAAGATGTACGTTCATCCCGAATCACCAAACACTGGAGCTCACTGGATGCGACAAGAGATCTCTTTTGGCAAGCTGAAGCTGACCAACAATAAAGGGGCCAACAATAACAACACACAGGTGAGATATTGGTTTCTGAACTGTTTAAATTCAGTTTTACCAACCGGACAAACATAATTTTCTGGTAATAATTTTGTTAATCTTAAATAATTATTTACATGCATTGACACTAAAATAATACTATCTGTAATGATATATATTAGCTTTAATTGAATCGATAAAGCATTCAAATGATGCTTTAGTGTTTGAAATTTCGCAGCGTCGTGGTATCACACATCTCCCCTCTGCAGATGATAGTCTTGCAGTCGCTTCATAAATACCAACCACGACTGCACATTGTGGAGGTGACAGAAGACGGTGTTGAAGACATGAGCAACGAGGCCAGAACTCAAACTTTCACCTTTCCAGAGAACCAGTTTATAGCTGTCACTGCTTACCAGAACACAGATGTAAGATTTAAAATGTTTTTTTAATTAAAAATATTTTTATCTATGAATTACTTGGAGCCTTATAGCAGTCATTACTATACGATAAAGATTGTGTTAATTAATTAAGCAGCATTGTAATGTCTTTTTTGTTTGTCTTTTAGATCACACAGCTGAAGATAGATCACAATCCGTTTGCAAAAGGCTTCCGGGACAATTATGACTCGTACGTATCTGACACTTAAGCCGTGCGGTTGATCTGTTTTTGTACTTCTGTGGCACACAACTCGACATGTCTTGGACACTGAACTTTCTCAGTTACTTATATATTCTTTTGTTTGTGTCTGCTTCTTTGCCTGTCGAAACAGGATGTACACAGCTCCAGAGAGTGACAGGCTGACTCCATCCCCTACAGATTCTCCTCGCTCCACCCAAATCGTGCCTGGGGCTCGCTACGCCATGCAGCCTTTCTTTCAGGACCAGTTCGTCAACAACCTGCCTCAGAACCGCTTCTACACGGGGGAACGAGCTGTTCCTCAAACCAACAGCCTTCTCTCCCCACAGAGTGAGGACACCAGCGCCGCTGCCTCTGCCCAACGTTGGTTTGTCCCACCAGTACAACAACCAGGTTCCAACAAGCTGGATTTGTCGTATGACAATGACTATTCCACCAGTAGCCTGTTGTCGTATGGCATCAAGCCCCTGTCGCTGCAGACATCCCACGCCCTCAGTTACTACCCAGACTCGGCCTTCGCCTCTATGGCTGCTGGTTGGGGCACCAGAAGCTCTTACCAGCGCAAGATGACCACGGGGCTGCCATGGTCCCCTCGCCCAAGCCCTCCAGCCTTCCCGGAGGACCAGCTGGGGACTACTAAAGACAAGCTTCCTGAGGAGAGCGCGCCAGCAGCCTCGACCTGGATCGAGACATCCCACTCACTGAAATCGGTGGACTCTACTGATTCTGGCGTGTATTCAATGGTCTGCAAGAGGCGCAGGATGTCTCCTGGGGGCTCAAGCACAGAGAACTCCCCAACCATCAAGTGTGAGGACTTGACTACGGAGGAGTACAACAAGGACAACCCAAAAGGCATGGGTTATTATGCATTCTACACAAGCCCCTAAGACTGTATTTATTGAAGCTATATATAATTCTTTTGTTTATTACTGAGTGCTCTCCGTTCCTTGTTAATGTCTTTTTTCTCTTTTCTCTAAAGGTGCCAAAGCTTAGTGTTCCCCCAAGCAAGCTGCACAAGGTTATTTTCCCAGGCCAGCCCCTCTCACATACCTGAGCAGAAACATGCATAGTGATTGTTGTTTTTGAAAAAGCATGTCCCTTTTTCTTCATTTATTTTTACACTTTTTTTTCACGAATGTGGTATCTTTTATCTTGCGTATTTAAGTCAATTTTTTGTTGTACAGTATTCGTGCACTTTAGAATGTGATGTATCTTGTAAAAAATGTCTTCATGGAGGTGTTATTAAATGGATAATAAAACAGCTTTTCATAAAGCATTGTTCAAATGTCTTTCTCTGTATGCTTTCTTATCACGTCAGGAAAGGTTTAACTGATTTTAAGATTGTCTATCGTTATTAGCTATATAAAAGATGCTGCATCTACTTTTAAAGCCAGAAAATTGCATGCCCCAAGCAGTCAATGTGTCGGAGAAATTGTAAACTTGCTGTGTTTTATTGCTTGTTATTGAAGGCCATGGATTAGGGCCTCTAAAACAGAGGCCCCAACTGGGTGCTGTCAAAAAGCTGACATTGCAACAAGTAGTATTAAAATCTACTCTGTGTAATACAATGCTTTAAGAAAGGATGGGGAACAACAAAAGAAAGAAAAGGTTATTTTATCATGCAGTTAAACAAAGGAAGGCCTATTGTTAATCAGTCTTTCTCCCATAAGCAAATGAGTTTAACTGCATCAATATTAATTTCGGAAATTGAAAAAGCTTAGACTGCTTTAAATCTTCCCTCTCCATTGATTAACCCCTGTTTAGTCTAACTTTTTAAATGACATGAGAAAATGATGGTGGCATTTGGAATGAAGGTGTCTCTCTTACAGGAGATTGTAAGATTTTTTATTTTTCTTCCCCCTGTAAATAAACCTTCGCTGTTGGTGCATCAAAAGAGCTGAGCAATAATTTTTAAGCGACAAACAAGCGTTACGAGTTCACACCACAGCTCACAATTCAAGTGAGTGAAGTGTGACTTAAATATGAGATTTACATGTCTTACATGACATGACTCACAACACAGGCCCAATTAGGTGAAAAGCAAACAAAAGCGCATAGTCCTACTATTCCTTCTGTTGTTGCCATGGTGTTTTCACACATTTTATAATTTACCTAATCAATGCAACTGAATTTCAAGCATGTGCACTTAGAAAATATGAAAACAGGCTAAATGTAAAATGGTCCATCAGCCATCCAACAAAGGGCAATGTACAGCTCAACACCTCTATTTATACTGTGGAATTATGGCCTCTCCAAAAGTGGATTAGTGAAGATAAAATCCACAAAAAGAGAAGTCATAATATTCACACAGACTGCTTGGCTCATGCTCTCAGCACCTGTTTTTCTTCAGTGAAAATACTTCAAATCCTCCCCCATAAGAACCCCAATTTGAAGTGATTTACATACTCAAATTCTAATTAATTCTTGTCAGACTCCTTGACAAAGTGAGGAGTCTGACTAACTCCAATTAACACCTCCTAACAAGGTAGAGTGCTTGATTGCCCTGGCCTCTCAGGAAAGCTGTAAGAAAAACGCTCTTCGGGGGGTTTCAGTCTGGAGAATAAAAATGTTTGCACTTGTACGTGTCAGCAAATTGTATTTCAGAACATCTGATGATGCTTTTATTCTTGTTCTCATGTTGTCTTGACCTCTGCTCATCAGTGGTTGGGAGGTGGAGTGTAACTGTCGAGGTTATGAGCGGACAACCAAAGCAGCTACACACATTAGAGAAAAGGCTGCAGAAAAGTTACACTAATTGATACAATGACAATTGCAAAGAATTTCTTTATGCTCCTTTCCTCATACTGTACTGGTAATAATTGCTACAAGATTTGTAACAGACTTTGTCCGAATTCTCTCAGTAACTTTTTGAGTCTTCACGTGTCAACAAACTGCTTTGCTTTTTTATTGATGTAATAATTCTGTGACTCTTCTATGACTCTGTAGGTGTAATCTCTGCACTGAAATAAAAATGTCTGTCCATGATGTAATGCGTACAACAGCAACGCATACTGAAACATGAACATATATCTTGTATTTAAACTGCAAACTCTCTGATGATTTATTTAATTGATTTCCAATGATTTTATGACAGAGGATCCTTGAGAAACTCCAAAATCCAACAACAAGTCGATAAATAGTGTCTTTCTCAGCCATTCATGCAAGAAGTACAGTAATCAATGGTCACCTCTACAGGATGCTTCCACGGATTCAGACCATGTTGACGTAAAGAAGATAGGCGCACTGGGATATTACTTGAGGAGCGCACTGCTATCCCCTAACATTGTAAGGTACAATCCATGGACGTGAATGCATTTTGTTTTAGTGCCAGTAATTCAAGGCCTAGGAGGACCAGTGGTTGGCCAGTGCTTTGCACAGTATTCGTATAACTTTGCTGCTCTGTTTTTCTACTTTTTGTTTCATGGGTGTGTGTGTGTCAACAGTCTGTGTCCTTCCCTCAGGCCATCCATTGGTGACCATGTTCAGAGCTCATGTAAGAAAGGCCGAAGAGGCTACAGAGACATTGTACCCAAGGAGGGCTGACATCTAAACACAGATGAAGGCCTGGGGCTGTTTCCTCACCTTCAGTCACACACTATTACTGCTCTCACTGACTAAATGCAGCCACAGGCTGGCGTGTGTCTGGGTCAAGATTTTTTAGACATCCGTTAACCTACACACAGGCAACACTGGGGCACTGGTGATTAAATTTGCTTTTCACACTACATTTCCCCTTTTGATATGCTAATAAATACCACCTCTCTTAAATGATTATCAAGCCACTTAGAGTTTTTGCAAAACTATCCCCCTGGAGTTGTCTTACGTGGACACTCTTTTGTTTTGCAATGCATTCAATTACTGATCTGACTTTTATTTCAGGAAGGATTTTGGATCTTGAAAGGGTGGCTCAAGAATATTGAAGATGGCAATGGAGAAAGGGACACGTGACATAGGAGTGCAACTCCAGTTGTCTGCCAACAGTAGCTCACAGGTGTCACGTCATATTGTGTTAGATGTTCTGTAACCAGTGAGTCATTTGATGTTGTTTCGTTCATCATGAGCATATGGTCTTTGTTTTGGGTGAAACAGTTCCGATGGTGACAAAAAGTATGCTTCCGGCTTTCCACCTGTGTTGATGTATACACCACGATGCTTTATTTAGTTTCATTGCCTCATTTGGAACTGGTTTGTCAGCAGGGGATTTAAGGAAGGGGGCAGCGGGTTGACTACAGTATGTAATGCTCACAGGTCTGTTGGAGTAAGACCCTGGTGTGAGCTGAGTCTCATGTTACCAGCGTCACAACTGCTTGGAGAAAGGGCATTGAGTGTTGGCAAAGAGCACAGAGGTGAAAGGAAGGGAAGGCGTGGAAGGGCCTTGTGTTGGTGCCTGTGGATGGTGCAGCGTGCAGACGGACCCTGATTCACTAGTGCATGGATAATGTTGGAGAGTATCCCGCAGCTAAGCTGCACTTAACAGCACATTGATTTCCAACCCCTGTGTTCCCTCTGGAGGGCAGTGGGATGTACCTCAACAGGCCGGACCCCCCCGTTTCCCCCTTGCCACTTTCCCCCTTATGACCCCCATGACCATTTACCATCTCCGCAGCCTTCCCCTCCCAGTCTCTACCCATCCCTCTGTCGATTTGGGTACACCATGCCGGTCACTAGCCCCCCACCCCCATGAGGTTTCCCCAAGGAGTTGAACAGGATTCAGGGGCAATAAGGCTCCCATAGGACAGTAGCCTTGAGAGCAATGTTTGGGTAGGGCAGGCACAGGCAGCCGAGTGGAAAAGATCTGTGGTCAAAATCAATGCATTGGCACTTTGATGGAGCGCTCCAACAGATTTGGGAATTTCACATTCCCTTCCTTCTCTCCTGGTACCCTTCGAAGGTCTCACCACTAGAGAAAAAACAACAACTAAATCCTCTGGGAAAAAGGAACTCTTAACTTATACAGCTTCTGAGACAAAAAAATTACACAGTCAATATTCATTTGGTGGCTTACGCTTTACATGGTAAAAACTCCAATCTGTTGCCTGAAGTTGCCCACAACCACAAACCCACTTGCCTGCCTTTTTATTGGCTATTTCACTCAATGTTAACAGACAATGTTTTCATTCGTCAACCACATTAAGTTCAGTGCACTTTCTCTGTTCTACCCTTTTCTTTTCTAAATCATTCATAGAGAAAACTTTCTCACCATCTCTTATCATCACCACACTTTGCAGTCTGTGTCTCTTTACATGAGTCCCAGCACAGGTGGAAGTCAGTGTAGTGATTTTTCCACTTGTCTAACTTCTGACTCATCTCCCAGCTGCATTATGGATATGCAGGTTTTAGGACTGGTACACAGCACACTTCTTTGTGCGCTAATGGGCTCTCAGCATCTTTAAGACTCGGGGTACAATTAAGAGGTGATAGTTTGATCTCCCACCTCGCAGCTCTATTTCTGAGCTGCCGCGTGATTATGCTGGAGGTTGCTGGGTGGGTGAGGAACTGGCTCTATTTAAAGGAAGACAGCAATGAACTCTTGAGAAAACACTGACTACTTTTGCTGTTTGCATCTGTCTGATTTCTGCCCTAGGTGTATTGTATAAGTTCATAATCACAAAGTGATTTCTCATTCATTTCCATATATCAAACTCAATATGTCTGTAAGAAAGGTTATACTAAAAAAATCTTAGTTCAATGTTATTAAAAAGGCCAGAGTATTGAGTGTAATTATATACATTTTTGTTGGTTTAAAAAATCATATTGGCCAATAAGCCATTTTAGAAATCTATGATATTACAGTTGGTTTAATTTCAGAATAATTATTTTGCCTAAATGACATAGGTAGACAAAAGAGAAATGAGAGTATTGCCTCTGAATTGTGAATTAGTCTTCACTTTTCACAGCCAACTGCTGGTGTCCCTTGCTAGTGAGGATTTCTCAATACAAGATTGCCATCTGCTGGTAATAATGAGTCATTACACGGCATTTGTTGAACCCACTTTCCAAACACATGAATATTGAATATCATTCCTAAGTGAATCTTGCTCTAATATGTGCCTCCATGCAAACACTGATCTTAATCTGACCTCAAAAGCAACTGAATATATAAAGATAAAAGAATAAATACTTTATCAAAACGCTCAAGCCATCAAGAATCCAGTGAAACTGCGCCTTAAAAAAGTAATCAGGGCTTTTGTAATTTTATTGTGCCATAACAATTCAAACTGGAAATTTTACTCAATTTAAAATCAAAAATCATGAGACTTCTAATTTTGTAGGCTCACTCCATTTGTTAATGCTACGAGCAACCGGACTACTTTTAAATGTAACACAGTTTTCATGTGAAATCCAGATTCCAAAATACAAATATAAGGCACTTACTAGCAAATATAATTAGAAAGTATGCGTCATTGGCTATGAACCATAGTAAAGATGGGCTCTGTGTGCTTTCCAGTGACAATTCCTCACTTTTTGGATAGTGAAATAAAACCAATTCAAAACCACTCTAGCTTTGATTACCTTTATAAAAAAACAAACTCATTATTTAAAGACAGAGACATACGTTTTTATTTTTATTTTTTATTTATTTTTGGCTTTAGGTTATGGGGGATATTTTACCTCGTAATGCTTGTTGTTGACGATAATTCTCGCTAATATTGTGCCATAGATCATTGACCGAATATTGCAAGCGTACGGATATAAAACGTTTATAAAAGTGAAAGTTTTGTGTATTTCATTGCGAGTTCAAAGCTGGCTGACTTACATTGGAGGTGACGGAAGCTCGGATCGGTGCACAAGAGTTAGCAACAGTTTGAACACAGAAAGCCCGCTTAGCACTTTGAGGCAGCAAGGGTATTTGTCCCGCCCCCCTTTTATGACGTCGCTGAATCCGATTGGCTTAGGCACACCGGTTATTGAAAGCTTATTGGCAACCAATTGCTGTCAATCATTGTGGAGGCGTGTCTTCGCGGCGTCGTTGGGGGAAGCGCAGCCCATTCACTCAGTTCTGCCAAGTGTCACCCGGCTTGGTCTGCTACGCTTTGACCGGCAGAGGGGCAAAACAAAACAAAACAACAACAACAAAAAAAAAAAAAAAAAAAAACGAAAAACAAACAAAACAGAGCTTACCTCTGACACAGCTCCGGCAGGCGGCTGAAATGGACGAACCCTCGGAACAAATGAGACCCCTCCTGAGAACGGTAAGTCCCGGTCCTGCTCGGTTAGCCGCTCGCCCACCATTGTATCAGCGTGGCTCTTTGTCCGTGTCTGCCCCTCGTTGTTTGCCAGCTGGCCGGAGGACTACCGGGGATGCTCCGGACCCAGGGGAGGGGGGCATTGTTAGCCGGCTTTCTGCCTCTGACACGTGGCGTGGGGTACAACTTGAGTTCAGCTCCCCCTTGTTAAAGTCGTTCCTTCAAATATTTATATTTCGCCCCTAAAAAAATATTTTTTTCCCCTTGTTTTCTCGAGTTAGCCTCGCACGAGCGGAGACGTTACGACCGTTAAACCGCGGTGGATTTTAAAGATGTCCCGTTAGCCGCATAGACCGGCTTGTGTTGGACCGACAACCTTACACAACAGAGACTGAGACACAAGGATTTGGCGATAGCTTCCTCTGCCCTTTTATTCGGTTCACATTAACGTTACAAAAATGAGTGGCTCAAGTTCAACAGGTTGGATCGTACTATCCAATGGAGCAGGCGAGTACGTTTAGTAAAATAAAAAGTCTATTTGCATATCAAATGTGCTCCAAAAATAGACACGCTTTCATGTGTGACATTTCCAATACAGGAAATGTTGTTGATTTAATAAGCTTTTGCGGCCACACAGGAATAATACACGGAGAACTGAAAGAGAAATACAATATCACAGACAGGAACCACAACAGCACAAATTGAGCTAACTCTGTATATGTTACATGATGTTTGGATGAGTTGTGGTTTACAGTGCAGACCCACATCCTCTATGCTGTGTAACTTTACAGTCTGTGATGGGATGGTGAGCATCAAACGTTAATTATTGTTAACAATCCCCAAAAAGAAACTGCTGGCAGGGTTAAGTTTAAAATGCTCGTTGACTTTTCTGACATCAATGCTGTCATGTAAGTCATTCACTAATGGGCATGTGTGTGTGTGTGAGAGTCCAGTGTGAATGTATGAACATGTGTGTACATCTGGTGAAACTTGAACCCCTGCTGTTCAATGAAAACCAGCTGCTGGATAGCTGTATATTCATCCCTAAGCATGACAGTCAAGCCAATTCTTAATTAAGTCTCATACTGTAATAAAGACCTTTTATACCCATCCAGACTTCCAATACCAAAGAATGTGCTATTGTGAAACCTTGAGTCTTGCATTCAGTTAGTTGTGCATGTTTATTAAACATGAATCTGGTTTAAACAAGGACCGCTTGTTATTTCTTGGCATGCTTGTTGCCCAGTGCATTTGTTGTGCATGTAGTTAGCTTAGACATAGCTGTATAGCCATACCAAGAATGAATTTATCTATTGTAATGCTATTGAGTAGTTGTTGTTTTGATTCCTTCAGGACATAAGATTATCTCTCTGCAAGGGCCTGTAGCTACTCACAAGGCCTTGACTTAATGTTTAAGTGTCCCAAGTTAGCTTCATTGTCAGTGATGGGTATAATTTAGTTACTTTGCTGGTGTGCTTTAGCCAGAGATTATTCCTACCACAATCTAATGCATCTGTAATTTACTTGGAAAGACTTGCTGGCTATGGAAAGGGTGGAGATCAGCAGAAAGCAATAATGCATTTAGCTTAAATGCATTATTTTCTAGTGAGGTCAAGTGTATGTAGTTTCTGCAAATTCGTCAGCCAAAAGCTCTCCATTGAAATCTTATTTAAACAATTATTAACCTTATTTAGTCAGACCAGAGTCCTGACTAAACTTGGAGAAGCAGAATTTGGCTTTTATGCTGCAAACCAGTGGAACAAACTGCAGGCGGAGGTTAAATCAGCACCAAATGTTGATATTTTAAATCGGATTTAAAAAATTCTTTTCTCAAAGACAAACATGCAGATTAAAGGATCTAGGGTTATACTGTTAAATAGTACTCTGCCTTTTTCTAAAAGCTCTTTCGATTAGAGGAAAACTTAAGAAAAAAACTCACCAACCCCAATATGCTAAGTGTGGTTGTGGCAGTCGCAAAACATGGGAGTTTGGTTTTGTGGTGGGTGGTGATGTAAGTGGGATGGATAATGGATCCAGTGCATTGATATGTTTGTTTTCCAAAGCTCTTTGTGGAGAATGCTGCTAACACTGGAGCAACTATAGCCATATATCAAAGAAAATCTTTCTGCCTTACCTTTTATGAAAAGGTGTAGCTGTACAAATAGATGTGTTCAGAGCTAATGCATTGAGATGATTATTCAATATTCAGAATAGCTTAAAGCACGTTTAATTCATATAATTGATATGTTGAGCAAACTAGATGACAGCCTAACCAAATGGTTGGTCAATTGATTTCAGCCAGGAGAGTAATAAGAAGACCAGAAGATTGAGTCCAATGTGAATAGAAGGGATAGATTTAGGTTGTTTAGTTCCATACAGGTTGTGGATTACTGTGGGCACTGGTCCAAAGAGTTAAGATGCTTTGTAACGGAGGAAACCTCCCCCAGTCACAGGTGGTGGGGATGTGGAGTTTGATGATTGCAACTCATCAAGAATGAGATTGCGAGAAATACTGTTGTCTTAGAAGGCATGTACAAGGAGATAGTTCTGCCAATACTTGTATTCATATTAATATTCATATTCAATTAACGGTTTCATAATTGTTTTGATAATTGGTGAGTTGTTTTTAGAGTTTTTTTCTTATGGGCTGTTTTGGACAGTGTAACCATAGCTGCTTACTGCAACTAATGTTAGACAGAATACAGCAGGATTCCTTTGTAAAGTCATACGAGGAAAACAGTGAAACATGTTATGTCTCATATAACAGAGCCATTCAGCTGTTGGCATTTAGACTGCTTTACCCTGCTTTACATATTTTAACCTAGACCTACAGTAAACCTATCACACGGAACTATGAATAGATAGTTTTTTGATGAAATGTTGGCTTGTAATTTATTCATAGACTGCATTTAGTTTTCCAGTTACCAGAACACAAGCATGACTCTGCTTTCTTATTCTGATAAATGTCATGTCTTCTGAACTAGCTGATGGCACACTGTACCAAGACAGTTGACTTAAAGGACAGCTCGTACCATCTGCTGACCTTAGAAATACGGATCTCAGGCTTCTTTAGCTTTAATCTAATTATATAATTGAACCAGTGTACACTGCTCTTTTATTAAGTTCTCCTGATGAAAAATGTTTGCAATTAAAATTTTCAAATAAAGTTTCTTGAATAAGTTTACAGTGCATGATTGGATTTAAGCAATAGTTTGATAAATTTATATAAAATTGTGTGTTGCTGCACTGTTCCCATTCCAGTGTTAAGTTGTACATTCTCCTGGAAATCATTACTCAGTCAGTCATCTAAAATATTTCACTAGAAAATTATAGTTTTGCTGCTTAATACGAGCACATCTAGCATCTCACAAAAGTGTACCAGCGTGGTTTCACCATAAACCTCACTCCTGTCTGCTTATATGGAAATTTTATATTCCTCACTATGAGTTGTTACTGAATTTAGGTGTGGTTTGACCTTTGTCTTGATATCTTGTGTTTGATCTATTTGGAGTTGTGCTGATATGGATGCCACATGCACAGGGTATCTTTGAATAGGGTTTGGGATCCTTTGAATTGCAAACGGTGCTGGTGAAGTAAGTAAAAGTTCCTGGAAAGTGGCTTTAATAGCCCACTTAGGTTACTGGAATATGTTGTTGTTGCTGTAGTAGTTGTTGTTGTTGTTGTTGTTGTTTTTTTGGTTTCTTTGTTTTACTCATGGAAACAGTTGTTACTGTATAAAGGAAGCAAATGAGCTGTCGTTCTTTGTAAAAATTACAGGGTGTTGAAAGACATGTCCAACCTTGATACTATGATACAGACTGTAAATGTCATTGTCAAAGGTGCACAGGAAATTTGAATCTTAATAAATCCTCAGCTATCTGTCCTCTTTCAATTCATTGCACTCTCCGAGGAAAGCCGAGCCCACATGTGCGCTTGTTCCTCTTTGTCTTTGTTGGGGGTGGCTCTTCATTTGTGCCCTGAATACCTCAGCGGGTGAACACTTCTGTGCCCTCCAAATGTGTGTGTAGGTCCTCTGTGTGGTTTTTGTGTATGTGTGTGTTTTTCTAAGCTCTTGGCTGGATGAATAAAATATTCATGGTGGCATGGTGGGATTTGCTGCCAAGCAAAGAGCGGGCTGTCAGGGTAGAGAGGAGCCCCGTGTATTCCGAAGCAGCTTGCTATTTCTCTCTCTCTCGCTCTCTCTCTCCTGCTCTCTGTATATAGAGATGACTGGAGGAAGAGGTAATAGACAAGTGCGACAGCGTCTCTGTTAGCAGTTAGCACACAAACACCTTTTACAACAGATAACCTTCAGAAAGAAGAAGCTCCCTTCTGTGTTTTCCTTGTGGATGTTTTAGTCTAAATGGATGAACAGAGCGACGGGGAGCATGTGCCTGCGGTACGTCTCATCCTCCGCGTTTGTTTTAATGTGTTCCTAACTGTCGTGGTGTGCACTCTAACAGGATCCATGTTATTTTCTTTGTCCTCTTGGCTTTATTTAGGATAAATTGTTAAATGGTGGACTGTACTAATGGCTGGTGCAGGGGGCAAGCGCATCTCACCAAAAGATAAATGGCAGGGGTTTCAGGATAAAGAGGATACAGTAAAAGGAGGGAGAAACTGATAGGACATGCCCCTTAAAATGGAAAAATTTCTTCTCTACTCCATAATCACCTCAAGGATCAGGAATGAGAGGAAATGGACAGAGGCAGTTATGGCTGCTTGAAGGAGCGGGACAAGGAGAACAGGAAGGAAAAGAGAGAGATGAGGAGTGTCTCGGAGAGGAAGGTGTAAATGGGGCTACTAAGGTAGCAGAATCCAAATAAGGTGCAGGTTGTCAATACAGATCTTGTTTACTGACTAAAGTGAATTGAAATTCTCATATCCTTTCAGTTTAGTCAAAGCTTTAAATTATAAGAAATCATAATGCACACAGTGGCAGCAACAAGATGCAAAATCAGTTGCACATACAGAGAGAGGAAAATATTTCAGGCAGAGCAGGGGCATGGTTTCCATCTTTCTGTTTATGAGTGAGTGCATGCCTGCAAAGTCTGTGTAGATTATATTTGGTGGAAAATATGTCTGGTATCCCTTTTGTTTTACAGTATATCTGAAATATCCTTGTTGTTTAAACTAGAAGATTGAACTCCATACACAAGAGATGGTAGATCCAGTATCCAGGCTTTGGAATACCTTTATAGTGCCTTATTCAAACATGGTGAAGCTCCAGTGAAGTAAATAATTGAATGCCTACCAAAGTCAGCAAAATATAACTAGTTGATTAATTTATATAATTATTACCCGTGTTTATTCTAGTTAAACTAATTATCAATGGATATATATATATATATATATATATATATATATATATATATATATATATATATATATATATATATATATATATATATATATATATACACACAAATACATCCGTACAGACTGTATAATGCACAATCTCGCAGTAGGCTCTTCTGTATATATTTCTGTTTTCAGACATAACTTATTTGGTTACATAATTTAGCATTAATTGGCAGTAAATATATGTCAATATTCTCATCTGTAATGTGTGTGTAATTGTTCATTTGGCAGTGTGAGACAGTGAGATATTCAGTAATCTCAAGGGACAAGTCTCTCACTATGTAACACCTCTCTTACGTCAGTCTCTATTGATTGGACCACGTCCCAGTAAAGCAAGGCTGGCAAGAAGCTTAGATTAGAGAGAACTGGGTTTGTTGGCTTGTTGGGTGGCTGGTTGTTTCATTCACTGTCTGGTTGGCGGAAGCAGTGTTTGGCTGCTGTGTGGATAAATTACTCCCACACAAACATACTTACAGAAGTGAGGATAACATATATCTTGTCAAGGAATGGGGGAAAAAAAATCTATCTATCTATCTATCTATCTGTAGCTTCACTGCATAGTATGCAGTGGATAAATGACCGATTCACTTATTTTACTAGCTATTAAAAAGTGTAAGCTGATGATCTTTTTACTGCAAACAAAATTAAGTAACCTAACTAAACTGAACTACTTGGATTGTAGTGCAAGGCATCAATCAGATCCAGTAGCATAAACACTTACCTTAACAAATATAGAAATTGGCTGCTGTGTTGATGTTATTTTCCACTACTGAGGACATTTACTGGGATTTTCTATGAAGTGAATTCCAGTTTTAATCTGTTGCACATCTTATTTTTAATTTGTCCCTCATGTGGTAAGATAATGTGACCTCCATCCATCGTCATCATTTGAAATTATATGAACTCACTCCCTTCATGATATATTTTGGAAGTGCTTGCACATAAAGTTTCTTTTGTGGGTACACACTTTGTTATCCTGCTGTATGGCATACTAGATTTGAGAATGGACACATGATATGACTTTTGTTTACGCTTACTTAAAAAATTCCCGTGAACCGCAAACCCCTTGCAATTGTGAATTACTACTTAAGTTGCTGCAAAAAGCCAGAGAAAATCCTCATAAGCTGACACATGTAAAGTTATAAGTGGGCTACCTATTATCCCTCAAGTATGCAGGGTAGAAACATTTTGTACTTGTATTTCAAATTAATAAATACATCTAATAAAAAAATTACAATAAGATTTTTTTTTTTATTACCAGCATTATTTAGTATTCATTCCAGCTTTGTGACATGTTGAAATAAGCTTGCTGCCAGTTTCAAAATACAGCTGATCAACCTTGTATTGTTTTGGCTTTTTATCGGCTACCAGCGCTTTATTAGCTTTGACCCAAGAAGCATTTGTAGGCACTCAAAGATTTAAAAGTCACAGTGCAGCTATTCCTTTAGAAATGTATCAGGATGTATTGACATTGGTAATGAGATTATTGTAACTGATGAATACATGAATACTGCTAACTGTGATTTCTATTGAAACAAATACAGCAATATTTTATGTCTGTTGTGATTTCTTACTCTTGTCCTACTTGGTATCATTAATCATCAATCAAAAGTTTTCATATTTATGGCTCCAGGATGATCTGGTTGAGAACAACTTTGTTGAGTTGAATATGTTGGGACCTTTGTGCATGGATGCATTCCCCAAAATCTTAGCATCTTGATCTTTCTGTGCCAATTCCTGACCAGTCAAATTACAGTTGTATTGATCCAGAGCTACTTAGATAATTTGATCTAGAGCATTACTTATCTCCCAGCAATTTCACACAGGTTTTTATAGCACATTTAAATCACAAATAGAATCATAATGACCACTGCTCATATGACACACTTGTGGCAGGTTGCATCATGCGTTCTAAAACTGTACCAAGCAACGTAGGGTTGAGGGCAAAGCTGATGTAAACAAATGTATATACACCAAATATACACCATTTAACAGGTATAACAACAGCACGTGTGACAACATGACCATGGATGTTTGTATTTAAACAGGTGTTTATACAGTAAATGAACAGATTTGTGGGAGTGGTATTTTAAGAAGCTTAGAATAAGAAACTGATCATGAAGCAGGAATGGCTTCAAACTAGCTCTATGTGTCCTGCTTATTAATATTCATGTGATTCTTTACTGGCAAATTGGCATCCAGTTTGACTCATGAATCAAATTGTTGTTCAGCCTTGACATGATTGCAGCCGAAGTGTTAAATCTGAAACCCAAGATATTTTCCAGTGTTTTTCAGTCACACAGGACAACCAGGAGTCCTGTTTTAGTCATCCTTAGTTGTGTTTACTTGTCCTCAGTCTGCTGTGCTGAGGAAAAACTCCAGTTAGTGGAGAGATGAATTTCTCATTGCTCTTTTCTCTCTCTGCAGCAGAAACATTACCGCTCCTCATCAACACACTGTCAAAGAAAAACCCAGCTCATTATCATGCAAATTCAAGAGCAACTGTAGAACACACAGGCTAACATGTGCACACACACAAACACAATTACAGATGGCATCTTTCATCTTGCATGGGGTTCAGGAGAACAGGAGAATGATTATGGTAATATATGTGTGGAAATCTAAATGCCATTGAAGACATATTCTGAGTAATAAGACAGTTATAAAACAGGGGTAGCAGTAGACAGACATAGAGTACATGCTTTCCCTCAAAAAGAAATTTCTATGTGGTCATGGAAGGTGGTATGTTACGCCTAAGACGCCAAGGACTCTGATAGCAAAAGCTATATCAAGTGTCTTTTCAGAATGTGGCTAACGCCATCACCTTTTGTTTCCATTCTGTCTTGCTTAGCGGCAGTGCTTGTTTGTGATTGGTTGAAGGGACTGAAAGGATCCTCCATTTGGAGACTGTGTTACATCAAAGTATTTGTCCATGAGGCAGGAGAACAGGAGATTTGTATTTGCAGAAAATATTTCTGATTAAAAGAGACTGAATGTCACAAAACAAACTATCTAACTTAATTATTTTAACAAGACTGGGAACATTTTTGGTTAAAAAACACAGCATGCCAAAATACAAGAGGACAGAAAGAATCAGATCTCCATTTGTGGTCATTCAGTTGTGTCAAACCCAATATTCACCTCTTTTGATTTGCCTGTCAGTCAAAGCCAGCATTAGCTAGCTGTGGTATTATATACCTCATATTAATGCTTATCTAAAAATAAGTTTTTCTCTAATGGTACGTCCTGCACATCATGCTTTGTTGAAATATTTATAGGTAATATTTTATTTATTCAGTCTGTATCCATTTATTTTCCCTTTATTGAGTTTACTTTTGTGTGCTCGTGTTGTAAAAATTGTCTGTTTTTGTTATTGGAATATGCATTGATCAGCCAATGTTTGCCAGATGCATGTTGATTCTTGGTGTGGTATGGTCTCTCATTAGATGCAATATGAGGGTTATCAAAGCTGCAAATACAAATTTTTCACAAATGTAATCCCGCAGTAAATCACAGGTATATTGTTGTTTTGTAGTTGTGTGTGTCTATCTGATCATTTATTTGGTTCCAGCTGGATGAATGTCGGTATGGTGGCTGAGTGTCAAGGATTTCTCCCAGCACATTTACTTCAGCTCTGGCCACAGAGACAGCAGTAATTGGATACAGCGTTTCTGTAGTCGCCTTAAATATCCATGCACTTCATGGCAGGGAGTCAGGGTACCACTAATAACAAGGTTGCTGATTGGACCACACTGGGTTTAGGTCAAGGAGGTTTATGGTTGTAGCATGTGTATGTGTTATGAATCCAGTTTTGAATTCCTTACATTTAAATGGCTGCTTTAGGGCTAAGAATTGGTTTAAGGTTGGGACCAGAATGAAATCTGTCTTTGGATGGGGGGTTTCAACACGACCATATCCTTAGGCACATAGAATAATAACTGTCTCAGTCACCTTTGCTTTTCAGCACCTCGTGGAATACAGATTGTGCTTGTAAAGCAGTCACCATTTTCCTACAGGTGTCTCATTGAATTGTGGTGGTTGAATAGATATGTTTGCCAATTCTTTTTGTGTGTGTTAGGGTATTGTAAAAACACTATCTTATGGCAGTATAATTTAATCAAGAATATTAATAATGTGTGCTTTGCTGCCATGTATCCTGACAGCTTTGTGTATCTGTTCTAATTGGATTCGTCTATCTCTTCATTGATCCATGGTATTGATATAATGTTAATTATTTTCTGAGGTTATAATCTCTTTTTTAAGTAGCCAGTTCTTTGATGTTGCTATGAAACTTTATTGCATGAACCTTGACAACAAGTAGAGATTGCAATGCAGACCAATTAATTTGTGGAAAATAGCAAACAGATAAACCCTCAGGAGCCAGTGACACCCTGCTGCTTTATATATATGAGGTTCTCAAGACAACCATAATTAGGTATTGTGCTAGGTAAACTATGCAGTTATGACTTCCTATGTATGCAAATTTCTTCTGTGCTACACCTCAAATGACATCAATTATCTTATCTCATTAACTGCACTTCATTCAATTTATTGTATTTTTTTGAAGATGGTCTCAACATTCTTTCTATATACTATAGATGAATGTTGTGGAAATAAGGGCTAACTGAAATCCCCCCCCCCCCCCACATTATATTTTGTTTATACTTTTGAGCATAACCCAGAGTTATGGAGTGATTTGCAATAGGGTAGATAGAAAAAAAAAAACAACAACAACAACCCAGGCTCACATCTTCACCAAATCCACAGATGATGGAAGAGCTCCTCTGGGTTTACACCTGTCTAATCACAGCCTGTCAGTTGAAAATACTGCAGTCTCTGCTCTGTTAGTTTGTTAGTTCCCCCATTTTACACACAGACTCACTACCACTCTCACCAACAATAAGTTGGACAAAAGTTTTTTGAAAGTTCAATTTTACCACAGTCAACTGGGTTGCTCAATATCTGTGGCAAGATGGCAGTTAATAAACAATGCTAATCAGCCATTCTTTTAATGTTTTCTTTCCTGGCCCATTGTGATCTCCTCAAGACCAACACATAAAGTAAAATGAACAATGATAATAATTCAAAAGAATACAAATTTGCATTTGAAAAATATCATGTTGTTTACCCTCCTTTTTGTCACCATCTCTTTTGCTATTTCTCTCTCATTGTTGTTCTCAGGGTCTAGATGAAGAAGCGATTGTTGACCATGGAAAGTCAAGCTTCACCACTCACACAAACTATGAAAAGGATGATTTGGAAAGTAAGTTTGAAGTCATTTGGATAGAAAGGTGGATAATTACAGTGACTACTTTTTTTTTTTTTTTTTTTTTAGATGGAAACACGTTGACAATTTTTTAGCAGAGTGGGAGAATGATTCAGTCACATAATTCTTTGCCTTTCAGAAAAATCACATCAGGATCCAATGTATGATGACATTTTTACCAATGATCTAATGTGTATTTGCATATTATAATGTATTTATACATGTTTTAATGTGAATTGATGTGTTATTCCTAGTTTCACAGTTGGCTTGGAAGTATTTCATAGAATATAATTGTTGATTATAGGATAGGATTTTGAATTGAGCATAACATCTGAAGTGCTGGTTCTGTCACTTGGGAAAAATGTCTTCCTCAGGCCATTTATGTTAGCAAACCTAACCTAAACCTAACCTGCCCTCTTTATTTGAGTATACACTTCATATCATCCATCCTCCATTCAATGATATCAATATTATCATTTATCCCATTACTCCTTTTTGTGACATCCCTGAAGCTTCTGGGTTCTCACCAGCTAAGCTGTAAGGTTTTTTTTTCTCTCCATCTGTTCATCTTGTGTATGTCACTGAGTGCTTCATCTTGGCTTCAATCATCCTGGGCTCTCTTTCATATCTTAGAATGATACTTGCCTGTGAAAAATGTGTATTGGCATTGAATGTAGGGCAAAAATAGGACATTTGCATCTCATGACATGGTTTCTGTGGAGCAGTGACCATAATGATAGGAGGTAGATAAAAAAGATGGGTGCAAATTTGAAATGCTCCTTCGAATAGGTAATGTCTAGCATTCAAATGAATGGGGGGAAAAAAGTGATTTGTTCTGTCTAAAATATCTGTGTGTCTGTTTTAAATAAGTTGTAAATTATAGTAATGCATATTCCTAGACTTGTGATACTGTAAATGCATTGTTTCTAACCAACAATGGAGTAATGGAATTCACTTTTTTGGCATTTTTATATTCTCCTTTTATATTGTATGGCTTGTGGAATTAGTAAAAGTAAGTAAAAGAATTTTACTTAGGACTTGCTTTCACATTTATAAGTGGAAGTTTCGTACAGAAACACAAAACACCAAGTGACTTCTGATAGGAACTTGTCACATTTCCCCATTAGATGGATGGAAGCTGTCATTAATGTTCTAAATAATATCTACATCATATTGTCTGATGTGAGCATGAAATGGGATAGTTTGGCGTTATGTTCGTACGTGGAGAAGATAATGTAGAAGTTGAAGCACATATATATATATATATATATATATATATATATAAATGAATGCTTCAAAACAAGTAACTGAATATTTTCTTAATTTGCATTTCATTAATATTTTTTATAGAATATCATTCTGGTTTCCCTTTTTTTTTCCTCTAATTTCCCATTTCCAATTTGTGTGAAAGAGAAATTTCCCCTCTTTCTTCCCCAGGCCACCGAGCCGTGTTTGTAGGAGTCCACGTTCCTTTTGGAAGGGAGAACAAGCGAAGGCATCGCCATCGAGGACACAGACACCACCGAAAGAAGAAAGATAAAGATTTTGAGGAGGGAAAAGACGACGGCAGGGAATCTCCATCTTATGGTTGGACACTGTTTTAAACTAATAACACCAAGCTAGACAGTGGAGTTAAACTTTGCGGTGTGATTTCTGGAATCAAATCAGCTTACAACAATACATGGATTACCAGGTTAGAGCACCACTTTCATTTAGCCTTTGAGAATCTAAGCAGTTGAATAAAATAATCAGCTCTAAAAGGCATTAAAGGCCACAGGGAGCTGCTTCAACCAAATGATGGCTATGACAATTTTAAGGGGTGTATGTGTGTGTTTCTGTGAGAAGCTGCTGCATACTCAACAACCAATGCTTTGTACAAATTATTAACTGCTTTATGGCAATATAAGATAACAGCACTTATATAGTCCAGTTATCACTTTAAGCACTTACCGAAGAGACAAGATACTATGATTTATAAGGCAATGCTCAGAAATGGCACTTTTTCATCAACTGAGTGGAACTTAAAGTTGATGCTAAAATCTTTATTGTGCTGGTCACACTGAGCAGACACACACATTCTTAATTAAGATCACGGGGATTGTTGCTGTAATAATTCAATTTACCTTCTAAAAATAGAATACAGATTTATGATTGGGGCAGACAGTGGAGAAGATTAACAAAAATTATTTCCATTGTTGTGAAATTAAATGATGAAATACAGTATCCAGGTTTTTCCAACTAGCTGTATTCATCAACCTATTTGTATTTGATAATGTAACCTTTATTTGTACAGGCTATAATTAGAATATTTTGAATACTGTGTCTTAAGTTGAATTTAGTGTCTATCATTGTTTAACTCTCTATCTGCTGCAGAAATGTTTTTAAGATCAAAGTTTGTGAATTGGGAGACCATCTTGATCCTCATATATTGTTGTGGAACAATGTTATTATTAGCAACAAGTGCATAATGCATACCAGACCACTGCACAGTGTACCCATGTGTTAACAGAAAGTAACACCCCCTTTTTGCTTCAAGTCATTCCAGTTCCACTGCTTTGTTATGTTTAGTCTTATAATCTTCCGTATCTATTTTCGTTTTCTCTCGTAATATCCGCCCTCTATTTCAGACGTGAAGAAAAACGTTTTGGAAAGTAGCCAAATTTTCACATTTACTTTTTGCACACTTCTTCGTGGATCAGCATTGAACAAACTGACAAAAGATTACTCATCCTACTACCATCATCTTTTATGAGCTGACTTAATCTCTGCTTCTCTGAGATATTTTCCATATCCTGCCCTATAGCTGAACTCAGAGAAAAGTAAGGGAGGAGACAGGAAACTTGCTAGACATGGTTCAGTAATGACTATGGTATACTTGAGATTAGGCCATCCACCTAAAGGTTCCCTGTGGGAACTTTGAAATTACCAAAAAACCAATTATTTTATTTATTTATTTACCTCCCCTTATTTTTTTACACTCACTTCTGTTCATTGGCAGCCTTCGACTTCCCTGATTTTGTTGGCCTCTTGCATTTTTTTGGCACACGAAAGCCACCTTGATATCCAATCACAGGAATGGATATCAAGTTGTCTGTGTTTGTGTCTGCGCATGTGCAAACAAACAAATTATTGCAACTAGAGGTCAAAAACCACAGAAAGTACCTTTTAATAGCACAAGAGGTTTACTGTAGCTATTGCAAACATTATATAAATTACTTTTGGCCTTTGATCACTCTGAACCCAGACACACCATCTCAAAGGGTCCAGTTCATCTTGGGTACAGAGGACGATGACCTTGAGCATGTACCCCATGATCTTTTCACCGAACTGGATGAGCTGTCCTTCAGAGACGGCAGTGCCACTGAATGGAGGGAGACAGCCAGGTCAGTAAAAAAAACTTGATGATTGAGCAAAATGGGCTATGATTAGGTATTGTGATCATGTCTATCCGCCTTATTATGTTCATTTACTGTACCTGCAGTCATAACTGAAAAATTACATTTTATTTATTTTTTTTTTACTGTGAATCCTTTTGCATGATATGCTACCATAATATGCCATTTTCCTACTACTTTTCCTTGTCTATGTGTCTGTATTTGGAAAGACTTGTCTATTTTGTGTTTTGGTGTTTGGTTTTGTAGCTCTGCTGCTATTACTACATAACCACCATTTGCTTGAGCAGCTGTTTATTTACCTACTGATAGATACCAAGTCACTGTAGCATCCAGTCTGCACTGTGCAGAGGGTGTGCATTATCACCTTGCCTTGTAAATGCAACAGTGGCTGAAGCTTTTGGCAAGATTGGTAGGTAAACATCTGTTAATGCCAATGTTGACTGTGTGGCAATAGCAAAACTTACAAATAGCTCCTATAAAATTGTTGTCAGAATAAGCCAGTTGTCACTGGAGTTCAATATCAAGGTCGAAAAAAAGCTGGAACAGTTTTGAAATTGTAAGAAACTTGGAATTTTACATGGTACATTTGACTTAACTTGGATGGCATTTCAGAGACTAAAACTGTTCCTTCACTGATTAAACTTGTTTGGTAATCAGACAGATTTCGAGCATGACTCACACAGTTCACAGTGCTTAATTGTGTGATCTGAAAAGTGGGATTTGAATTTGTGAAAGAAAAAAAGGAGCTGGTGTACATGAACTGGAACAGCATGTCCTAAAATTTTAATATTCATATTTATTTATTTATGAGCAATTTTTTCACATTTATAAATTCAATGTGTGTGTGTCTGTGTTCATGGTCTATGGGCTCATATTCACAGATGGTTGAAGTTTGAGGAGGATGTGGAAGATGGTGGGGAAAGGTGGAGTAAACCCTACGTGGCTACGTTGTCACTACACAGCTTATTTGAACTACGCAGCTGTATACTCAACGGCACAGTCATGCTTGATATGAGGGCCAACAGTATTGAGGAAATTGCAGGTATATTTTACTGTATGCTTAAATCGCTTCTTAAAAGCATGTCATGCTACTTCTGTATTTCTAAAGGACATCCATTTGTTATTCTTGTAATATAGTTTAAAGCTTCACATATCACTTCAGGTTTCTATAGCTGCATATTTATGGCCCTGCTTTTCTATGACTCAGACATGGTGATAGACAGCATGGTGGCTTCAGGTCAGCTGAAGGAAGAGCTCTGCGATAAGGTGCGGGAGGCGATGTTGAAGAAACACCACCACCAGAATGAGAGAAAGCTCAGCAATCGCATCCCTCTGGTGCGCTCCATCGCTGACATAGGCAAGAAACATTCTGACCCACTCTTGCTTGAAAGAAACGGTGAGATCCTGCAATGCACTCGCATTTCTTTTTCTTCCACATTTTCTACCACTGGGGAACGGTTCCTAAAAATCCACTGTTCAAATCCCTCAATGCCAGCATAGAAGGTGGATGGTAAAAGTGAGTAAAATCTAGAGAATCTATTGACACTGTAAGTTCCCTTAATGAAAGAGAAATCTGGGTGCAAATGATTGTGCTAAATAGTATGGCTGGCCTGGCCTGGCTTTGGGGTTTGAATAAATGACATGACACTAAAAAAATATTGCTTTACCTGCAACTGTGTTTTTTGAGGCGGCATGGCCGCAGTGGTGTGGAGCCTGAGGTTTTAAGAATGAAAGAGATTTTGCATTGCCCACTACTATGCCTGTGGTTGTTGTTGGTCTTGCATTGTCATGAAAATAAACATGAAACACAATCGTAAAAAGGTAAAAAATTATGTATTGTTTGGTTGGTGTGGATAATTGTTGTACTGCAAAAGATGAATGTCTTGTACCAAATGAGAATGTACTGTGACATATGACTGGTTTGTTTGAAATTGAGCACATGTTTGCTTACAGTGCACTGACATCGTGCTAACTCATCCTCTCCTGCATGCAAGCCTACCTGAAGTTAAACTGTGCCTCAGTTAAATCGCATTGTGTGATTTGCTTGGAATTGAATGAAAGAAGTTGTTTTGCCCCTGCAGACCTTCCCACATGCTTCACCAAATCATTCTTGGTGTCTTCTGTACACAGCCATGCATTTAGTTCACCTTTCTATAAGCAAAAATCTCTCTAACTACACCTCTGCCATGCTCCCTCCCCTTCCGGCTGTTTCTCCTCCAGATACCATCTTTGTTATGTACTCCTACTTCATAAGTTTTCCCTCTCTGCTCCATCCCTTATTCCTACTCCTCCTTTCCCTCTCCTCCCCCTCCCTTTTCCTTTTTTGCCATTGTCTCCTTTGTTAGGAGAGGGCCTGTCCTCTTCACGTCTCTCTCTCCACAAGCAAGGGGCATCTTCCTCTGTCTCCAACCTCACCCAGAGACAAGAGTCCCGAGTCTCCGTCCTGCTCAACCATCTCCTGCCCTCTTCTTCCTACAACACTGGGTCCTCCCCAGGTCCTTCACCCTTCTCCACCCCTCAAAATACCCCCACCTTCTTCCGGCGCTCCGCCCCAAGCCCATCATGCGCCCGGGGCACAGGGCTTGGCCCTCAAGGCATCCCTGAAGTGGTGGTATCGCCTCCCGAGGATAACGACCCACCAAACTCTGCAGAAGAAGTAGGATCGCCACAATTCATCCGGAGAGCATCCTCGGCATCCCAGGGCCTCGAGATGCTGCCCTTAGAAGGCAAATATCTGTGTAGCCTGCCAGTGTGAGTCACGGCTTGAACAGAGAACACTAGCACTAGCATGAAAGTTCTGCTCCCTGTTAACTTTCCAAACCTCCCACCCTGCGGCCATCTCATAAATAACCCAGCAAGGCTTACTTGCTAATACACTGATCCCACTGTATTTAATTACAAAACTTCTGATACTACTCTCACCTCCCTCTCATCATTTTCCTTCTGTGCCTTCAATCTTTTTGTCTATTCCACTAAGCCATTATTTTCCTCTTATATATCTTACTTTTGTTGCTATGAAAACCCTTTTTACATCTGTCTGTCTCCTTTCATATTCTTAAGAGAGTGTCTATGTATTGTTTGGCCCCTTTCCATTGTTCACACCTCTTTCATTGTGGTTGCATGGCTGCCTTAAAAAAATGTGTCTCTGTTTTCTTCCCTTGCTTCATCATATGTCTCATGATGCTTTTTCACTGTGTCAAGCATTATACCCCATAGCTTTCTTCCCAGCCAGGTTGTTTCATACAAGATCTATAACTGGGATACTGCAATCATATTGGTCCTTGTCGGTGCTGATCACAGTCTGAAGCATTTAATTGTTATCAAAGGTTGATTAGTTTATCTATTATACAATTATATAATAGAGAGGCACAGCACACGCTTAAGTTTGCATATAGGGAAAAATTATGAATTCTATGCAATCTAGATTGGTTATACAGCAGAATATCATCAACAAAATAAAACTTGAATCATAGTCTCCACAGAGTTATGTTATTGTTTACAACTAAATTATACATATGATATCCTAAAGAAAGCAGTGTAAATATTAACAATATTTACTTGTTGTAAAAAGGTTTGCACAGAATTTAAACAAAATCTTTTTTAAATTCTGCCAATACTGGCTTTAAAGGCTATTGTACTTGCTGTCAAACTCTGTCATTGTGGATGTCAAAATTTGAACTGCTGGCTGCTGTTTATTTATCTTGTGTAAATGTGTGGGTGTGTATGTACATATTTAAATATATATCCTAGTGGTTCCTTATTTATTTGGTATGGCATAGAAAGTAACCTAGGTACACAGCATGCTACTTGTGCTTTTCTCATTGCGTCATTTGGCATCCATACACTTCATACCGTCATCAATTCCTAAAATTAAACATTCTTTTACCCGTTCATGAGTGAGAGCAATGAGTGCAGCAGCGTTGCTAAATATAAGCCAGAGACCAGGGTGGGTGTGCTGGTACTGTATGTACTATCATAGTGCCACCTACAGTGACTCTTTGTTCTTTCCAAACCAAGCCATGTCAGTTTATTATTAGCTGGTGATGCACACGTGTGTATTTCCCTCTGAATATGGCTCCATTTCAAATGGGCCATTAGAAGCAATGATCACTTGATCGAAGCTGAATCTGAAAGGTTGGGGTGCTGTTATTACAGCTGAAGGGCTTCTGTATTTGTACCCCATTCTAGGAAAATATACAGATTTTCCAAGCACACTGATATCACTGTTTGGGTTATTCAGAGGGGAGTTTCAAGCCTCATCGTTACAGTTTAATTATGTGCTCTGATGTGAACTGTTGGTTGTAAAAACTGCACTGTTGTTCAATGCTGACCTATAATTGCTAACCATCTGTTTAACAGAGACAAAGTGTAACAGTAAAATACAATAATCTGTATTGTCTTACAGCTTTCAAATAATTATTATCAACTACTCATTGTCATAGATGTTTGTTAGACATATACTGTAATTGGAATGGGTTGTCCATAGGCGATTCACAGATTCAAGTCATGAACCCACTGAGTCATGAGTGAAATACTTGCGAATAGGCCATGGAGGGGAGTCACATGCACACATTCTCTATGCTATTATAAACCCTAACTTGAGGTATTTTCCTCTCCACTGTATAGATCAGTTTTATGAAGTAGAGGCCAATTTGAAATGTTAACCACTTTACTCAAAGTTAAATTGTGCCATTGCTCTTTAGAGTGTAAACTCAGCAGTGATTATCAGCATTAACTTTGTTTATTGTAAATAGATAAAATATATAGAACATACATAATTTCAGTAATTTATATAACTCTTTTGCATATTAATCAGCTGTCATTGTGGCAACGCTGTTTACAAGGTTGGTATGGGGGAGCATTCCAGGGCTTAGACTTGTTGAATGAAGTGTGTTGGCGGACACCACCTAAGATAATCCTTCCCTTATTCCAAGAGGCTTTGTCGGGTATGTGTGCAATCAGGCTGTTGTTCACCAGCCACAGCTACCCAGCATCCACAAGGGCTACTCGACCTACTCGATTTGTAGCTTAAAATGTAATTTGTGTTTTGTCTGAGGCTAGCTTGATTACTTCTGTAAGGCAAAATGAGAAAGATTTTGACAAGTGTGAAAATGTGAAAAACGGGGAAAAATTGGTAAAAGAAGTGTTTCTTCAGAATTTCAGAGGATAGTATGCATATGCTGTTCTTTGATTGAAATACATCATTTCCTCATTTCATCCCCCACTCTCATGTGATCTAAAGTGCTAGCGTTTCCTGTATCCGATATGGCTCAAACCATATAAACAATGTTGAAAGGGGCAGCCAGTTATGCACAGAAATATTTTTGCTTCAACACTTGAAAGTGGTGAAGCCTGAGAAAGGAGAACTGTCAGGAATGTCAAACACATACATGTTGAGCTCCTATGTTATAAAGTTGGCGTTCCTGATGGATCAACATACCTTCAATGCTTTATTTCTAAAAATTCAGTGGAGAGAACAAAAAAAATTAATAAAAAAAAATGTAATTTAATAATGACATCACACACGTAAAGCAGAGCTTCCCATTAACTCCCAAATCCTAACACATTGTCCATCGCTACTCTTGTCTTTTCTTGTGTTTCTCCCAGGACCGCTGGTGTCTCCGAACTCTGCCCCCAGCAACTTGGATGGCAACAAAGCAGCGGAGAGGAGACCGTCCAAAGTAGGGGTCAGTAGAGAAAGCAGCACTATCGACTTCAGCAAGGTAACCTGAGCGCAGCAACAGACCATCATGGTGGAAAGGCCCGTGACTAAGTCCATCCATTTTTTTCCTCAATTTTTGGACTTTGACAGACATTTCAGTGGCCTCTGTTGAAAACTGCCTCTACGAGAACCAACATCACATTCCCATTATAACCTTGCCTCAGTAGGAGGCATCTTCAGTTACGGCTCCACCAATAATGGGCTAAAAATTGATCAAAGTAAAAGGCTTATCTAGTTATGTAACTGTGTTTAGTTATGAAAATTCCTCCCTCACATGGCTGCTATCCATCCTACTATTTTGTCATTCCTGTTGCATTAAATAAAATGGCAGGCTGCCATAAATTGTTATCATTATGAAACCATCTATTATGACTGCCAAAAGTAATGTGCAGTGTTCATATGAGTCAGACAACACGAGAGGGATGAAGCAGTATTTCCTGCACAGAAAAAAATATTGCCATGGCCAGATTTGTAATCTCTGAACTCACTGTACATAAAATATACATTTACAGTGAACATGGGGAGAAAAAGCATCAAATCAAAGGACAATCTTTGCTCCGTACTATGAACTCCTTAATACAGATACTAACTTTCCTTTCATTCGTTAACATAGCTTCCTAGTGGCCTGCTGCCATCTCTTACATTCCCACATCTTCATCCCTATTTTCATGTGTGGACTTCTCTTCCATTTCCTGTGGCAAAGTTTCCTTTTTCCTACCTTGTCTCTCTTCATTTTCTTCTTCTCTGGTTTCCTTCTGTTTTATTTTCAGTAAGTCTGTATATCTGATTCCTCAGTTTGACTAGTTCCTGTGGTTTCAGGTGGACATGAATTTCATGAAAAAGATTCCTCCAGGAGCTGAGGCTTCCAATGTACTGGTGGGAGAAGTGGACTTCCTGGAGAAGCCCATAATTGCCTTTGTACGGCTGTCCCCTGCTGTCCTTATCACAGGTCTCACAGAGGTGCCGGTGCCTACGAGGTAAAATCATCATCTTTATCGAGGAAATTTCACTCATATGTTTACGCCAGCAGCATACTAGTACTGAAATTGATGGAGGGAGTATTCATCAATGGGACAAACGAAGCCTTGGCCAACACATTTCGGTTGATTTTATTCTACCAATCAGCAGTGGCAGCGCCACATTTCAATGTGTCTTTGTGGAAGAAACTTTCCCCCAAATTTCCCCCAAAAGTTTCACCTGTGCATGAGCGCACAAGTGTAGACGAATTGCTGTACATATTGCTCTGATTCGTATTGCTAGTTCACTGTGTATTTGGGTTTGATTGTGTACCTTGTTCAAGGTTTCTTTTCCTGCTTTTGGGTCCTCACGGCAAAGGCCCACAGTACCATGAAATCGGTAGATCCATGGCCACACTGATGACAGATGAGGTGAGAGTAAAAAAAAAACAAAACTGACATAAGGGAAAATTTGTGGATTGTGGGTGGTGGTGCTGGTGGGGTAATATGCCTGCCATGTATTTCTAAATATTTAATAACTCATAGTAGTATTGATTTTATAGATTTTCCACGACGTTGCATACAAATCCAAAGACAGAACTGATCTCCTCTCTGGAATAGATGAGTTTCTTGATCAGGTTACTGTCCTGCCTCCCGGTGAGTGGGATCCCACAATTCGGATTGAGCCCCCCAAGAATGTCCCATCACAGGTTAGTCACTTAAAATGCCATGTACAACAAACAAAAACTGCATGGCAGGCATTAGTGAACAATATCCATCTGCATACTCATCAATAGAGCTTACTTATTAGATAATCACTTGTAAGACATACTGTATGTAAGTGCAGTCCCTCAAATTGTAATATAGAGGTTGACTAAGTGTCTTCTCGGGGGGGTTATGCGATAACACTAAAATTACAGTGCCCCACTATGGATTTCAAATACCAAAACAGAAAAGAAAGGGATCACATGTAAGCACATTGTATTTAAATGTCCCTTCATTTGCAGATGAAGAGGAAGAGACCCTCACAGCCCAATGGCAATGCATCTCCAGCTGGAGAGCTAGAAAAGGAGGAGGACCATAACATCGGGCCTGAGCTACAGAGAACGGGGAGGTGAGTATAATACATTTTCAGTTTCTTGGCCTAAGAGCAAATTTAAAAGATCACTTCTAAAACAGATAGACTATACAGTCATTTACAATGTCATGTGTGTTTATAAATATGCCAACAAAGAAATATTAGATAATCAAAGCATCTCCTAGTGGAATTAACAACTTCATTAGCCACAAGAAACCATGTTTAAATCATTGTGTTAATTATATTGTGACAAGTGCCATACGTTAACAAGAGGCGCTGGAAAAGGATCATAGCTCATTTGAGAGACTTATAGACCTCTTTTGATCTTATTTAGATACAGAATTTTATTAATGAGAATGATGATGAAATTAATTACAAGACAAATTTTTTCACTGCGTTTTTTTAACAGCAGCAGATGGCAATCATACTGGCTCTGGAGACATATTCTTAATTACATTCTTATCTGAAAGATTTTTTTACACATCATTAAAGTAGACTAGATATGAAATCTGTATAGTATACAATTACTATATACAAGTAATGCCACTGGTAATGCTGGCCTGACTCCCAACCATCAACAGCTGTTCAAGCAAGCAACATGAAACACTCATTTCCAATAAACTGTAAAATGGTAACACATAGTTAATAATGATTTTTGCTAAATTACTGTTTTTATCACCTAATATATCGGGACTGTCCTTGGCTTCACCTTTTTTGTCACTTTAGTGGATTTCTGGATTAACAGACATTAAAGCAGGTTTGGTCATGTGTCTTTTCCCACTGTCTGAGCGTGACTTTAAAAAAAAATGATCGTAATCTATGTCCTACTTTTTTCAGGCTATTTGGAGGTTTGATTATGGATATCAAACGGAAGGCACCATTCTATTGGAGTGACATCAGGGACTCCTTCAGTCTGCAGTGTTTAGCCTCCATCCTCTTCCTGTACTGCGCCTGCATGTCTCCTGTCATCACATTTGGAGGTCTGCTTGGGGAGGCAACAAAAGGCAACATAGTGAGTCTCAAAGCAAATTTAACTAAATCTGTGCTTGCACATGTGCAGTGGATTCAGTGGTTAAATGCAGATGTAACAATCAGCATACATCCATTCCCATTACTGCCATTACTATTGTATCCCGAGGAAGAACACATTGTATCATTTAAAGATCAAATCAGACTGCAATTGCTATGAAAAGTGTTGATAATATTTCACCCACTTCAGTGTTGTATTTACATTCTCAGTTTTCAGTATACCATTTTTGACAGGCCAACAAAAAACCTTTACACTGTAAGCGCTTCTATACAGTGTCTTTTCTCTTTTTTATCACATCCTACTTCTGTCTGTCTTTCCTTTTTACCCACAAGTCCTTATTAGGGCAGCGACTGTTGGCATAGGCACAGTCTGTGTGCCGGTGTATGTGATGGGTCTGAGTAAGCTCAGCAAGCAAGCGCTTCACAAAGACTTTGGACAAGTCAGCAGAGTGGAAACATTCAAACAGTTTATTCAGCCTTTCAGACGCAACCAAGAATGCCTGCTAAATCAAAACTCTGGTGTTCTGGTGGGGCGCCTCTACCTCATCACTCTCTTTCTCTTTATCCTTCCCCTCTCTATCCTCCTATGCATGGTTAAATCTGCCTCATGCTTCCTGCCTCATTCCCTCACGCCCTCCCTCTTCTCTGTCTACAGAGTGCCATAGAGTCTCTATTTGGGGCATCACTGACAGGAGTGGCATACTCCCTCTTTGCAGGCCAGCCCCTCACTATTCTTGGCAGCACAGGGCCTGTTTTAGTATTTGAGAAGATCCTCTTCAAGTTCTGCAAGTAAGTTGAAGCAAATGTATTTTCCCAGTGATGCCAAAAGATTTAAAATATCAATAAGCCAAAACAGTCTGCATGGCATACAACATGTTATAGTAATTCTAATAATCCGACACGCTTATATTAGCATTATTGCACCCACCCATAGTATATGAATATACATCTAATTTCTCTACATCTTTGTTTTACACTTGCAGTGACTACGGCATATCCTACCTGTCGCTGCGGACCAGCATTGGTCTGTGGACAGCCTTCCTTTGTCTTGTCCTGGTAGCAACAGATGCTAGTTCCTTGGTGTGCTACATCACTCGGTTCACAGAGGAGGCCTTTGCCGCACTCATCTGTATCATCTTCATCTACGAGGCTCTAGAGAAGCTGTTTCACCTGGGAGAGCGCTATCCTATCAACATGCAAAACAATTTGGATAATCTTACCCTTTATTCGTGAGTTCTGAGATTTCATCATTAGTCTCTGTATGAGGTATGTGCAGTGGTAGACACCCTGAATCCTATTTGGCTTTTCAGTTACTACGCATCACTATGCTTTCTTTTTTTAGATAGGCAGAGACAGAAACAAGAGGATTTAATTTTTTTATGAAACCTCCATTTTACTGTGAATGGAAGAAGAAATAAATCTTTTATCATGTTTGGCATTATGTGTTAGTTAAATATGTATGATTAAGTATGAAATACTATGATTATTAATATTTTTGTTGTAAATTGTCAGATTAAATCCCTTTCATCATTTTTCAGTTACAAAATTGTTTTAACATACACACTTCATATGTGGATGTCATGTTAATTAATGCTTACACAAGTTCTGTTTCGCTAAGAATACACTGTCCCTGTTGCTGAAAACTGTAATTGTAGTGGGTTCAGCCTTTTGGCAACATTGAGAAGAAAATTACAACCCTGCAAAATAATTAATTTTGAAACAGCTCATGTCAGCAGATTGCAGCCTGAATTTTAGATTAATTTTAGGATCCTGTCCGGACTTTTGCTTGCCATTTGCTTACGTCCAGGTGTCAGTGCTCTCCACCAGCCAACGTGTCAGATCAGCTGGAGCAGGTCTGGAACCAAACAGGATACAGCCCAGACTCTATCCAATGGAGCAGCCTCAACGTTTCGGTGAGACAAGCTCATAGTGACCTCCAGTGTGATAGCCAGTAATTACACCCACACTCTCAGTCACATGTTAAGCATTAGTGGAGTAGAGAGGCACAGCCAGTATTTTACTTTGGACAGACATTCACACTCCGATTCATACAGATTTAATGACTGCAGCTGGTTGTACTGCTACCATTTACCATGACTAAGCTTACAAAAATGCAACTAATGCTGCTGTCAAAAGTGGAACAGATTTTAAATAGCTTTACAATACTAATTTACCTTTGCTTCTCTCTTCTCTAGATGTGTAAAAAGCTCCATGGCGAGTTTGTAGGTTCAGCATGTGGTCACCATGGGCCCTACATCCCAGATGTTCTCTTCTGGTCCATTATCCTCTTCTTTACCACCTTCTGCCTGTCCTCCTTCCTTAAGCAATTTAAGACAGAAAGATATTTTCCCACCAAGGTGATGTTTAGCTAACTAAAATAACTTCATATGTAAATATCAATAGATCCAGATTTTAATAGGTTGTTTTCCCACAACTCTGTGCGTGCGTGTGTGTATGTATATCTAGCTATAATTCCATCACTTTGTAAATCTTAACATTGTGAGAGTCATTTGTATGTAGGAGCTGTCTCAAATGTAGAGCTAGTTGTGTTCCTCCCACACTGTAGCAGCGAGTCTGATGTAACTTTGTGTTCCATGTAGGCATGTGTTGTGATCGTCTCATTTATCTTTTTACTGTTGAAACAAATGGAGTTATTACTTTAGTGGTTGTTGACAGTCAGCTGCATTAGATGACCATAGTTGTATTGAAGCAGCTTCTATTCGTTCAGTGTATGAGGATGAATTTGAAACTGAAATATTTGTTGTTACCTTTATGTGCATGTCTGTCATAGGTGCGTTCCAGCATCAGTGACTTTGCTGTATTTATAACCATCATGATCATGGTGTTGGTGGACTATCTGATGGGTATCCCCTCTCCTAAATTGCATGTTCCTGACCGCTTTGAGGTAGGCATTTTTTTCCCATTTGGTCAGTTTACCGTCATGCATTAATGGTTAAATAAAAGAGATGCCTTTAAATCCCACATTACCACATCTTCTTTGACTTTCTTCTTTAGAAAGCAAATGTCTGCAACTGCTACTTAAAAACTAATGAATGTAAAAGCATCATCAAAAATTCTGAAATAAATCTTTTATGCCTTGTACAGTAAATGTAGCACACCTTTGCCTTTTCCCTGCAGCCAACTTCAAAGAACCGAGGCTGGCTAATAGATCCGTTAGGAGAAAATCCCTGGTGGACACTGCTGGTGGCAGCACTTCCTGCCCTGCTCTGCACCATCCTCATCTTTATGGACCAGCAGATCACTGCAGTCATCATAAACCGGAAAGAACACAAACTCAAGGTCAGACTTGCCAGTGGTGATTTACTTTTGGTGGTCTTTAACTGTAAAAATGATAAAATTATAGAAGTCATCTATCATTGAGTCATATTTTAACTTATTATGTGTTTAATTTACGACCAATTAGTTTTGCAGCAGTGTAAAAATTCCAAAATACTGCAGAATCAGAGTTGGCTTAGTAACAATGGTTGTCTTCTAAAGTAAAAAGTGATATATAACAAGACTTAAAGTGGAGTCTTGTTTGATTGCATAGTTGTAGAATGAGGGACCATTTAAATTAGTCTTATGCTTTGTCCCCATTAAACTAAACCCAGTTTTATGTCACCAACTCTCTCCACCTGTTTAATTCTGTTTATTTTTCTTACTCATTTATGCTGCCTGCAGCTTGCATCTGTCTTGTTTGTTCTTTGCTATTTCTAGATCTCCTTGATTATTTGCATCTGGCCCAGCTCTCAGCAGTTCTCTCTCACTTAGTGTCTGTCACCCTGAATTATGCTTGAAGCCAACATCTTTTATTGTCTAATTTTCTGCTGAGTTCCTCACAGAAAAAAGGCATCTTTATGCCTTAGGGTGCTACTGCTCTGCTACTTGATAATCTCAATCAAGCTATAAAATTACAAGTATGGATGGATAAATGACATATTTAAAGCTATGCAGCTGTGCAGTTCTCTTGCTTTATTCTTTCCTGACATTTGCTCTGCAGGGGCAAACACTACTTCATCCATTACTACCTCAGCAGCTCTGAATAACCAATCATTTCATTGTGTATCTTACAGAAAGGCTGTGGCTATCACCTTGACTTGCTGGTAGTGGCATTAATGCTTGGTATCTGCTCCATTATGGGCCTGCCGTGGTTTGTGGCTGCCACGGTCCTCTCCATCTCCCACGTTAACAGCCTGAAGGTGGAGTCGCACTGCTCTGCTCCCGGAGAGCAGCCCAAGTTTTTGGGCATCCGAGAACAACGGGTCACTGGATTCATGATCTTTATCCTAATGGGTTGTTCTGTTTTTATGACTTCGGTGCTCAAGGTAAGCTGGCATAATCAGCAGTAAAATACAGTTCTTTAAAAGAAATGGCTTCCTCCGTGGCTTTTTGTTTCACATGTTGTGAATTCGACTGGTCACATTAATGTTTACATTGACAATATAGAAGATGTTGCTCATTTTCAGTTTGTCGTCTACAAAATGCATCTCCGTACAACAAATAGCATTCAAGTCGTTCCTTTTCCTTTTTCTTCCCCTCTCACAGTTCATTCCTATGCCAGTACTTTATGGAGTCTTTCTGTACATGGGTTACTCTTCACTGAAAGGCATTCAAGTAAGACTCTGCTGGTCTTTGATAATATATCCTTTTACTCTGTGCAGAGGAGCAGTCATGAGCTGATGGTACAGATAAGTTTGGCCCTTGTGCTCATCATTCAGAAAGTTTTTAAGCTTTCTTTGAATGCATTCCCTCCTTTGAACGATGTTTTGAATTTTGCTCCTTTTCTCTCCACACTTTGTCATTCCATTGTTTTCTTTTGCATTTCTCATCTCCCTTGCTGAGTCTCTTTGCTCTGTAGTTCTTTGACAGAATCAAGCTGTTTGGCATGCCTGCCAAGCACCAGCCAGATCTGATATATCTGCGCTATGTGCCACTGTGGAAGGTCCATATCTTCACCCTGGTGCAACTGAGCTGCCTGGTGCTGCTGTGGGTCATAAAGGCTTCTGCAGCAGCTGTTGTGTTTCCCATGATGGTAATGACGTCAACCTGAGTGACAGTTATTTTGTCACTTCACACAACTTCCACATGAGAGCAGATAGAGCCTCGACATTTTAATGTGTCTGCAGCTGAAATAAGAGTGTCATTGGAAAAGTTGTATTGTTCTTATTAGATTTTGTGATCTATCTGTTATGTGTGTGTAATGTGTGTGTATGTCTCCAGGTTCTCGCGCTGGTCTTTGTCCGAAAGCTCCTGGACTTTTTCTTCACCAAGAGAGAACTGAGCTGGCTGGATGACTTGATGCCAGAAAGCAAGAAGAAGAAAGAGGATGACAAGAAAAAGAAAGCACGTGAAAAACTGGTAAAGCCCCTTTTTTTCTTAGAGTATTTCTTTTGTGGTGATAGTCACGAGTCAGTGTATTAAATCAATTAATCATCATTTAAATAGAAAGATGACTGGTTTACCTCCAATCTAATGTATCAGATGTAAATGAACCCAGCCACAAGGAACGACACAGAGCTCCCAGTATTACTGTCAACATAATGGAATGTCATAATAATCATATACATGGCACATAAAATGCACTTCTGCTGTAACAGCTGATTTTTAATTTATGCTCCTAATGCTGCTTTCACCCAGGAGGAAGAGTCCAGGATGCAAGAGGAACAAGAGGAAATGCGACTGAAGGTCAGCTTTGAAAGCTCAAACCAGCTCAGCATCCCAGTGCAAACACTCTCAGCAAGGTGAGACGTCCCCCCCGGAAACCCCACTTTGATGTCCAATGATGGAAAAATGAGTGAGGCATTAGGTCTGGTCTGTTTATTGTCCAAAATGATACAGTTGTGCATCGCTCCACCTGTCATCTTTGCTGCTCGCATTTTATTATTCTTTTTTTTTTTTTTTTTTTTTATGATCAGGTTCTTGTGAAGCAGCGATGTACAGTTTGTCCTCAAAAGCTTTGTGGACTACATATATAATATAAAAAGTGAAAGTGAAAGTGTCACTCACTTCCTCAATGACTTAAAGTGAACATGTTAGCTGTAGTTTAAACAAGAAGTCTAAAAACACATCTTTTGTCATGACCCATCATGTTATGTAGAACTTGTAATGGATACTGTGACACTGGCAGTCAGCGTTGTGTTATTGTGTCCACCTTGAACAGACAATACAGAATAGGAGTAGTGGCCTACAGCCCCCCAATGGAAGAAGAGGTAGCTGTGTCTGATGCAGAACATCTGACCCACATGGCTGCTCTAACCTGCTCACTGATAACTTAGACAGCGCATGGCCAGAGCTGGCAGTCCTTTAGAGACACTGGAACAATACACACCTCTGTGTGCATTTTAATGGTAAAAGGTGAAGGGTCTGACCAAATGGGTCTTTTTGAGAAAAAAAAAAAATAATAATAATAACTAACTGTGTGTACAAATTAAGACTTTTTCCTCTAATGCCAAAAGGCCACGTTAACATTCAGGATACTGTACATCACCTGTCTACTCAGCCCTCGTGAACAAATTAGTTTTAAACTTGATTTATATGCATGTGAGCTTGTTTGAATTGTCCTGCACTGAAACCTTTACTGATCTCTTGTCGCCTGTCTTTTGTTTGTGTATGTTTGCATTTTGGCATGTAGTTCTGATTCTGGTCCCTTGGTAGTACAAGTCTCAGATGAGATGTAAATGAAGATTCTTATAACCAACCAGCTGTTTGATTTTTTTTTTATGTATATATATTTATATAAATATATATATATTTATATAAAGAGTGGGCTGACTGTATGTATTTATCCTGTGAGATTGTCTGGTTGGTGCCTGGGAGGTAGAATAACAGTAATTTTAATAAAGCAGGATGTAGAAACTGTAGATTAAATAAGCATCTGTCTTGTGTGTATTACTGTTTTAAATATTCAGCTTCTTAAGCTTTGACTTTATGTTGACAGAAATAAAATAATTCCTAAAATGTAATTAAAACCAATTTGACTTTCAGGAATATTTGAATATAATTGGACAAACTTTAGCCATGATTGTCCTGCAGAGGCTGCATATTTAAACATATGAACAGTCTCAGAATTGCAGATGCACTCATATTGTCTCTGTATCTTTATCTCTTTGTGACAGCCAAGAGAAAGTAGCCTGTGTTAGAGTCGACGTCAGCCCAGACTCACCTGGAGGAGCTTCCACTGCTGAGACCTTCCTGTGATAAAGGGGAGCCTTCCTTCCCGTTTCAACACTCCACCCTGCTGACGGGCACCATTTCAGTGGGAAAGGGGCAACAGAACTGGAGCAGAACGACCTGCCTGCACATCTCCCACCCCCCGGGGCCGTGAGTCCTCCTCCACTCAAGTCTTCATGTGGGCACTACACATACAAACAGCTGCCATGATGTACTGTAGAGCGCACATCTGAGAGGAAAGAAGGAATTGTGCTGTTACTGCCTGCCAACTCTCACTGTTTAGGAAATAGACATTTATCACCTGTTCAAATCCAGATTCCAAAGGAAGGGGTCTCAATGCTGGGGATTTCAGACTGCAAATTTGTATTTACTTTCAAGCCCCTAGATGTTTTAATCCGAATTTTACATCTTTGTTTTAACTGGGCCCAGTGTAGAACATTTTTGGTTCTCGCAGCTCATTTTATCCTTCACTACACTTTAGGTCAGACCTTTCACTGTACTACACCAGCTTCAAATCTCATTTGATCAAAGCCATTCAGGTACTGCTAGTGACAGATGATTATATTGTATAATTGGTCTGGCACAGTAAAAGACACAAACCAAACCAGATAAATACTGCAACTCTTTATAGATTTACCTACAGGTTTTTCTCCTTCATCCAGAGGAACACTCAGTATTAATGCTGCTGCTCAAAATTTGGTCAGTTGTATTATATGTGCTGTTATAAAAGTATCGTATGTATTGGTCTTTATTTTTTATTTGTAACACTATAGAGAACCTACTTCTGAGGCCATATAAAGTCTGTACTGTACAGTAAGCACTTTGCCAGAACAGTTTCTTACCCAAAATGGATCGTAGTGTGCTAATCAGAAGGCTCCTTCTCCTACCACATTATCTATAGAGCTGTTGTTCAAATGTCAGTCAAACAGTTAAGGAGTCTCGAAGGAGTTCTGACTGCTCACTTAATATTTTTGTCACAAGATGGTGAGGATTAACTGTCCACTGTATTCCTTTCATCACTGGTATCACAACTATTTTAATAAACTCTGTAAATCATAAAATATAGTTAGGTACAGATTAAAGGAGAATATTTGTGGCCCCAGTTAGTTGCACCTGTTTTATACTGTCTGTATTAATGTTGGTTATAGTATATATGTGCGTGTGTGTGTGCGCGTGTGTGTGTGTGTGGTGTAAAGATAATTTGGTATGTCTAGCATTGCAGATCATTTTATGCAAAATATTTCTACAGTAAATGTAAAAACTATTGTATTCTATGAAGTTGGTCTTATTTTGCTATGTGCAGTCCTGTTTTAGCAATAAGTATTCCATACCGTGCAAAGTATGGACCCATGAATCCAGATCATTTCCTCTGTCTGTGTGTAGCTACAGTTACTATGGACATTAGCTTATGTGCCTTGTGGAAGCTCTTAATGTTGAGTATTGTACTGATAATTTAAGTGTTCACAACAGATGTACAAGTACACGGCACACATGATGGCGCACAAAAGCCAAAGACGGCCCATCCTCACCAGATGGAACAGTGCCGGGCTCATTTGCAGAGTCTTATCTGGCGTAGTGTTCATCCGTGTCTGCGCTGATTTCCATTTACAAATGTAACCTTAAACTTCTGTCTGTGTGTGTTCTACTGTCACAGCTCTGGTACTCACATATAACATAACATATAACTCTGTAATCAATATTGAGGTTTTTTTGTTCAAACCATCAGTGAATGTCAACTTATTTTGTCAGATGTCTTGTTTCTTAAAAAAAAAAAAAAAAAAAAATTGTAATCTCAGTTTCAAGCTACATCATATGTGGTTAAAGTGCAACATAAATGGACCATTTAACATTAATGATGATCAAGTTTCACAAAGGTGTTTATTTTGAGTTTCAAAAAATTAGCCCATGCTCACATTACGTGTCTCAGTAAAGATATTTTAGCTTATAAAGGTGGATGAACATCCGCTCTAAGGAGTTTTTACTTTCATCACGCCACCGTCACCGAGTAAAAACTGCATTTCTTCTGATGTACCTGTAGATGCATCAGTAAAGCACACTGCATCCTGTTGTTAGCTTGAATGATGGCTCGTGTACGGGCCGACTGGTGCAAAGCAATAAAAGTACAAACATGTTGACTTTCTTATGCCTCCTTTTTAACCACTGAAACTCAGCAAACGTGCTTTAAGTCCTTACATTAGAAATAGTATTTAAATTAAACAAAATGAAAGACCTTCTTTAGAATCCTTATCAGGTCTTGAATGGTTTTGTTTGATTGCTGCTGTGAATGAATGCTGGACATTATATACTTATTACTCAAATTTTTTCAACTTGAAAATCAATTACTATAATATTCAATACAGATGTCAGACGTCAGTACTGGCTCCAATAATCCACAATCAGCTGAGCTTTAGTCAAAACGCACTAAGTGGGAGACTTGATGAAACAGAGAACATGATCAGATTAGTGAACAGTGTGGCAGCTGATGTTTTTTGTGTTTACAGACAAACGGTGGCAGCAAAGGTCTGCATTAGAAGCTGAGCACCAAAGGCAGCATCACTGCATCCAGACGGCCGCCAAAAGAGTCTCTATATCCCCCCGTTTGTTCAGAAAATGTTTTAAATCTGATGTAAAAATCATAATTTATGTTTTTGGTTTTTTTTAAACTGCCACTAAAACACTATAAAAAGTTAACAATTAAAGGAGGTCCCTCCTATTTGTGTGTTATTTATCCTGTGGGACATGAGTTTGGTCATCAAATGAAATCTAGAAGAATTAATTTTACGGTGTCCTTGACTGTTACATCAGAGAGCCAGATCTGAAAACAGCTTCAACAGTGAGTTTGCTGCTTTAAAAAAAATAATAAAAATAAAAAATATCGATTTGTGGACATGTTGAACAGCAAGCTTCTTAAATCATTCCTACACGAGTGTTCAGATCTCATGTGCTCTAATCTGTGACAGTGTGAGCAGTGCTACAATTTAATGTATGCATCTTGTTTGGCCACCATATGTTCCAGCTGACAACGAGCACGTTCTCCTCATCACGAATGTTTGAAATCTCATCCTACCTCCTCCTAGAAGAGTGAGTGGACAATGACGTCAGTCCTGGTGACGTGAGACTCTGGAAGAAAAGACAGTCTAACAACATCACTTCATGACCACTAAGGTAGGCTTGATAAATGTGATTATTTATTTATTTCTGGTACACGTGATAAATGTAACAGCAGCAGCCGGAGGTGTACGTTTCTTCTAACATCAACAGTAAGAAATTTAATCACCTGTCGGCTCAACATCACAAAACTTGCATCTCGGCAACAGTTGTCCTGTCTCGTCTTCATCGCTCATTTCTTCAACGCTGTTTGAGAGAATCAGCGGTTCATCGCGTCACTTTTCAGAAGCCGACATCACTCTGAGTTACACTTCAACACAAAACACATTGTGTCCAGCATATCTTATGAACACTCAGGTCAAAATCACTCATATCATTTATCACAAGTGCTACATGACTCAGCTTTTGGACTCCATTTGAAAACAGCATTACAAAAAGAAAATCAACCTCGGCAATTAAAACAAAACTATTTCAATGAGAATTGTAGTTTCTTACAAAGAAAAGCTCAAATTCAGGTTAAATAAAAGTGTCTTCTGTCCCTACACATTATATATAAATTATACAAACAATGCAGTGGCAGACACTCTAATTATTGTTAATATTATTTTCTCTATGTTTACAAGGAATCACTTGCAATCCCTGTTTATACACCTAAAAGTTCTTTGCATTTCACAGTTCTAACCAGTTTTGTCTCGGTGCAGACAAACAAGGAAAGGTCAGCATAAACTGACTTTCTTCTTTTCCTCACGTTAAACCAGTTAAATTAAACTAAATTAAACTAGTGGGGAATCTGTAACACTGGTGATGTTAGTCCTCTTAAAGAAAGAATATGCTCCTGTGGAAAACTGCGGTGCCTCGTGGTACTTGTGGTTCAGTTAGCAGCATTTGGCGGTCCCTCTGGGATGAGCGACATGAAGAAGGTTATGATGAACGACCACGTGGACGACAGGAAGCCTGTGTGGGGGACGCTGTTTGGGTCCTCTGCTCCTTCCTCTCCACTTTCGCCATCATTATCCGAACCGTCATCCACCGCTCCGTCCTGTACGTGATGAGGTCAAACAATAAGAACATGGTGTGTATGTTCTGCACTGCAATGGTGTCTCTACAACCACGTCAGCATATCAACTGTGAAAAGAACTAATAGTTCTCTAATGCAAAGTTACTTTTAATTATTTACTTTCAAGAAGCGTCAGTTCATTTTGTCCCTGATAATGATAGTTTCAATTTAAATTTTTATTTCTTGTTAAAGAAAACTTGAGGGTTTTTTTTTTAAGATATGAGTCTTTACTGTTTTTTTCATTGAGAGCTATATTTGCAACCACTGTCAGGATTTTTATAGTCATCATCTCATCTGAAACCAATTTCCACTTTCTCGATCTATTTGCTGAGCCCGTCTGTCAAAATCAATGATATGGAAACTGCTACATTAGACTACAAGTACAATCATTCTCGCAAATATAGATCCCATCAGCCCCGGGATGACGATATCAGTTGTAAGTGATATGGATGAGAAAATAAGTTACCATTTCCTGCAAGTCGTGATTTTGCAGCTCCCCCTCCACATCGTCCTGATTGGCTCGGTCTCCAGGGAGCTGGAGTTCATTCTCCAGATTGAAGGGAAACCAGCCAGCCTGGTGCCTGGAGACAGAAGAAGCCAAATTCAGCATGTTTCCAGTGCCAAACCAAAACTGCTTATCCAAGAAGCCATCAAAACGTACGACCTGCATATTGTTATACTATATTGTTTTAATGAATATTATTCTATAAGATAAAACTGCTATTAACTTGTTGATTGATTCAACAATTTATTAACAAAACAAAAAAAAGTATTTTCCTGTTAATTTACTGTAGAACTACTGAGGACATTCAATGGAGGAGAGAGAGCAGCAAGAGTTCATGCTGAGTTTTGTGTAGTTTTGTTGGTGAATGGCATCTGTTGTCAAGTTGGAGGTGGAAGGCTTTTTACCAATCCCCATTGGCCTGCTCATGTTAAAGTAAAAGGATCACTCACAGGTAAAGCACCAGCATGGCCATCATCACCATGACGAAGCGGCTGAAGGAGGAGTAGAAGTAGACTATACTGAGTAATATTGCAGCCCGTGAAAATGTGTACACCCAGTCCAGCCAATCCCAGTTCAGCTCCTCGTCATTCAGGATCTCCCCTCCCTGAGCGTTCATCTGGACCTCTGCGTTACCGCGGCGATCTGCCTGAGGTCGTTGGCTCTGGGGATCGGGCTGGTTAGGCTGAACTGACGGCCGGTCTGGCCTGAGGTGTTGAGATGATGCAACCAGTGCCTGACTGGAAAGAGCGAGACAAAGATGATGAGAGCAGAGCTGGGGGATTACTCATGTTTTCGCAGACGGGCTGAGCTGGAAAGGGTACGTTTTCAGTCCACCCATCTCTCCTTTAAATGAATTCAATGAATTTGTTTCACTAAATTGAGTAAATTACACTCAATTTAACTCACTGACTTTGACCCATTTGATATAAGACCGTAGTTAATTTAGTGTATTTGTTTAATAAATAAAGAAAAATTGTATTCATTTAAGTCATTTGCTCCAAATGATCCAATTCTTTTAAATAATTGAACTTAATTTTCTTTATTTCACTCAGTTAGGTTGGGTAAAAACAGAACACAGAAACGTGACGGGACTTACTAGTGCATGTAGTATTGTCGGGCGTACAGCTGCTGCCACCACATTAGTGTCATGGGGCTGTAATAGGAAGGCATGCTTGTGGGAGGGGTCGACTGTGGAGGGTACGGATACCAGCTGGAAAACAGATATCCTGCATTAGATATACGCTTGACCTGCCACAAGGTCATAGGTACAAGATTAGCTGAGGATGTGTTATCAGTGGCTACAGCATTAAAACAGCATAATTCATCTTTAAGTTGAGACCAATGTGCAATAACAAAGTCCTGAAATGATTGTGTTGTCCTTGACTAACAAGTTCAGGATGTACGGACAATATGACAATGCAGACTTAAACTGTGATGAAAATGGAAAATACTCTGTTACACACAGCTATTTTGAAAGCCGTTAACATCTGTGAGTCAGATGATTATCAAGCTTGCTCAAAGCACGTGGTGCTGCCTCATGGCTTAGATATCCAAATTTCAACAATAAATAAATTAAAATGTCTTGTCATAATATTTTCCACACCCTTTACAAAGTGAGATTTCTTGTATATAATATACGCATGATGTCCTACACGACAACACATTATAAACAAATGACTAGCCTTCATTTTCAGCTTTCGTTATTGACATGTCAGCTTGTGGTTTACATATTTTGACGTTAAGAGTCACTGTTCCGTAGTGAGGTGTATGTATTTGATGAATGATCTATAGGTTTGAAATAATGACTTGCCCAGACACTTACGTGTGCATAAGTTGCGGATTTAACTGGTGGTAAGGGAAGGATCCAATTCGCTGTCTGAGTCCATCAGTGCTTTCCACAGAAGACGGCAGCCGTTGATGATCAGTGGAAGGGCTATTTGAGTTTGTAAGAGGCTGTAACCAGAAAAGAGGTTCTGATTATTCATAATAGTTCTTGCTTCAGCTTGGACAAATGCAAAGCATTAATTAGCAAATCCTTAGGGAGGTGTACATTAGAGCAGGGAGCTGGATGATGAAAAGAAATGGGGTGATGATGAAATAAATGAAAAGCTGTGATGAGTGTGTGTGATTGACCCACCGTGGGATTAGCTAAATTCTCCTGAGGCTTGTTATAACGGCTTCCGGGGGGCTTTGGAGAGCTGGGAGGGGTTCGCGAGGCACACACAAGATGGAGCATATGGTACTCATCCTGCTGTAGAAACCAATACAACTTATTACCGCACAAAGTCAATGTGTTCCATGTTCAGGAAAATGAGATCAATGTCTAACATTTATGGCTGAACACTGTGCGATGTAACAAATACAGAAAACTTCAAAACACCTGCCATTTAGCATGTAACTACATAGTATGAGTTACATTCATATTTTCTTTGTACTACTGGTGAATTCAACGTAAAAACACATGCTAGGGGTTTTCTCTTTAAACTACCTCCCATTTACAAAAACAGCTGAATAAAAATACATTTGTTGCCAAATTTTAAAGTATTTGAAGTGTACTCTTATCCCTATGACTGTTGTAAGTGCATGGACTTCCAAACTAAGTGTACAGGAGACAGGATGCACCACACTCACAAGTTGGAACAAGTTGGCACAAGGATTTCTGGTATAATATAGTTCTATCACAGGGTTAGGGTTGTACCTATATCCTGACTGTACATGCAGCTGCTTAAAGCATGTAAACAGATTACACCAGGTTTGTTTGTTTTTTGGGTGTCTTATAATGACAAACCTTTCTCAAACAAGCAAATCAACTATGACACTAACAGAGAGAACCTACCTTTCTCAGCACATCTTTTAAGGTAAAATGATCCAAAAGCAGCTTCCCAGAATACACGAGCCTCTGGTCTTTGGAACTCTGAAATGTTTTACAGTGACAACAGCGTCAGAGGCAGGAGTCTGTAGTAGCAACACCAGTGGATGTAGTGATGCAAGTTAGAATATCAAAAGGCACAGATTTTAGGAGCGAGTAACAAGGATAAGATCATAGTATTGTCAACTGGGATAAGTGGGTCTTAACAGTGGATTAAACCTGCAGGAGAACAAGGTCACACTGTTCCCTCTTAAAGCCTACATTCACCGTTTGCTCCTTCAGGACTTTAAATTGCCTATTTTAGTCCAAGCCACATGTAACAGAGCGGTTTATTATGAGTTCAGGTTGCCCCATTGTAAGATTTTCCACAGTTAATATTTACTAAGTTACACTAACAAGTTGAATTCTTGGAGAGATTACTCTCCAGATTTACAGTCATACCAGGAACAAGCAAAGATTAGCAACACAATACAATCAGAAAATAACTGTAACCACAAATCTACACAAGACTACTGTGACTTTTCAGCAGCAATGTGAATCAGATCAAGTTGAGCAGAATTAAAAGTTCTCCCTGGAAATATTTTTTATGGCTGTGCCAACGCAATAAAGGTGATCAGCTGGCGTGGATGACACAGAAAAAGGATTACAGATGGCAGCAGATGTTCGTGTATCTGAGAGAAATACTGACTGGTTTACACGGATAGACATCAGACAGGTGTGCTTTGAGTTTCTCCACAGTCCAGTTCTGGTAACAGTTGATGGTCTGGTCGTCGTACTTCTGGTTGGGAGCCCTGATGACGAGGGTGACCGGACTGTCCACGACAGCTGGATCCATGACTCAAAACCATCTGCCTTCAATGGGAAGAAGGAAATAAAGAAAAAAGCGTGTGTGTTCTGGCTCCAGTGTTTCCCATCGCAGCCGGGCTGTAATCTGTTGTAGCTCAAACTGCAGAGGAGGAAAACGGAGAGTTGGAGTGAGAACTGAAGGCTCCTTGTTTGGATTTCTTGGGTGCTAGCTAAACAACTGTCGGGGACATTTAATAGCAGGCTAAGCTAACGTCGGCTAACAGCTGTTTTTCCGCCACAAACAGCCCGAAAGGCCGGCGGGAAAAGTTGACAGCCGTCAAATTTAACGAGCCGAGATGAAAACAGACTAGTTGTGCTGAGAAATGTGCGGTGTTGGAGCGGGTTTACCTGCCTGGTGTGTCCACTGACACCGATGGGTTTCCCACCTGGAACTCCGAGGCTCGGCTCAGCCTGGAGCTGGAGGACTTCTTCGGTGGTTTCAGCACGGTGGTCGAGATCCAGCGTTATGACGTCAGCGCCACCTGGTGGAAAATTTCCATTACAACACGTTTAAACTAGGACAGGAGGACAAAGGCTGAATAAAAAAAAAAAAAAAACAGCATACATGTGCATCAAAATCAGTATAAAAATGGTGTGTAATGATACCATTATCATAATCAATTGGAAAGTAGATGAAGGTCTGAAATACCTGCAAAAGCAACTTTTTAATAACATGCACTGATGTGGGCATATGTGATTTTCTAATCACAAAGCACGTTTTTAATTGAAACCAAACCCTAACCCCCAACTACAATGCATCACAAATGGATCATTACACACTCAAATGAAATGGTCAAGCACATAAAGTAACATCAGGTTGTGTATGGGGGAAAAAAAAATAAAAAAAGAGGTCTGCCATGACCTTCATTGAACTAAATGAGTATTCATGTTCTCTCTGCTCTCACAATGAGTTAGCACACTTCCGCCTGACTCATACAACTCAATAGATCTCTCAGGCTCTGGCGCATGAAAAGTTTCAGGCAACTGTTTCCACAAACACATAACATTATTCATCCATGTCTACTGTACTTGCTGCACTGCTCCTTGTGTGCAATATCACAGTTTAAAGGGTGTTTTGTTTTTTTTTTTTACTTTTTCTTCAGTTTGATAGCAAAAACAATTACACAAAGTCATGTGTAATTGCTGTGGTTTTTTCCTGGTTGCATGGATACAGTAATTTAATGCTGTTGAATAGAAGGCAACTTTTTCACCCAGATTTCCTGGCACTGCCAAACAAATCTTGAGAAGACGAATTGCAAAACTACCCAATATGTGAATGTGGATCTGGTCATATATCAGTCCTATCATAGAGTGACCTTTCCAGTGTGTACTGCGCCGGCCACTCATTCACTATGCTCCGTGACTGGATGAATTCTAAAAATGACAGATGAATTCCTCTTACCAGACCTTTTCTGCTGCTATAAACCGTTTTTTCCCTAAGCGTATTTGGCATTTTTCGTCTGCTTTCACTTAAATCTTGTTTAAATAAATAAATAGGAGGATATATAGCACAGCGTCGACCAGGTGACAGCCCACTAGAGTTTCCTTTAATAGCACTGCTTTAGAGATGTCCAGTGTCTCTCATTTCTCTGTCCCTGTTTGTGTAACTCTACAGTTACTCTACTTCACAAAGGCCTGTTTCACTTCAGCAGAAAGTGATATTGTGATATGATGTACTTCCAACATGTTGGAAACATGGTGGATGATTTTAAAGATCTTTTTGTATTACTGACTGTGTTTCATTTACTGCTGATGTCATTTTTGTGTTTGGACCCTGCTGCAGCCAAACTACTGTTATTGAGATTAATAAAATAAATGAATTGGACTAAAATGCACTTCATGGAAAGTATGAGTAAAGATTGTGTGTCTGTTTAAGTGGGAAGATACCGTTTCTTCTCTGACTACAGCCAGTACAGTGTGCTAGTTTACATTGCTGCTAAATCAATTCATTCTCTTGATCCATTCTCAGCTCCTGTATTCTGCCTTTTTCTTTCTCTTCTGGTAAAATGTCACCGTGCTCTCAGACTGCTCAGAGAGCATCCTGTGGGTTATCTCGCTGCAGAAGGATCCCAATTTATGGAGGTTACCCCATGTGTCATGTCACTCTGTTTAAAGGGGGCTTAAGCAGGGACTTGAAAGACAAGCAGCTTTCTCTGAGCAAGCTTTTAGAGGTTATCATGAGTCATGGAGTTTTCTGTCTGCATGGTGCCTTGTTACACATATAAAATGAAAAGCAAATGAAAGAGGTACTATAGATGTGAATTTTCTCTCTGACACAACAGTGTCCTTTGAGGGGCGTTGTACATGGAAGTATTGCAATTGTTGGGAATAAAAAAAACAGACATATCATAAATGACATTCATAATGAATGCCTACATTAATGAGTCACAAGTGTGAAAAGGTCACTGGAGGAGGTTTTAATTATACAGTACCAACAAACAATGATGAGCTGTGTTCTTGAGTTTGAGGTCGGAGTATAATTTGGGAGCCATCCTGCAGAGACTCGAGCAGTTTTGGACCTCACATCACAACCTGCAGGCGCCCCTGTAGTTTTAGGTACAGAGATAATCATGAAATCAAACATTTTCAGCTCTTGGCTCATTTTGGAGCTTTTATAGTTTCTCATTGAAAAAAAAAAGAACAGTTATGTATTTCTGTAATTTGCATGGTGTTTTCGTCACATCCATCAGAGCATTTCTACTTCAGAGCATCTCACACACACAACCGCAATTCAGTGAGTTCATTTCATAACACATTTAATCAACAAGCAATACAGTATACCTACACAGAAACCCACACTGGCATTCTCAACGTAAACATGGCAGACATCATTCTGAATTACAGAGATGTTTTGACAGTGTCAAGAATAATTATGCTCAGGCTGACTTATTTGTCTGTCACTCTCGCGAGGTTAGTTGATGTCAAGGTCTGTCTGTTGAGTGATTTCTGTACACAGCTCCATTGCTTACATACCTGGTGTGAGCATAAAAACAGACTTACAATGGTGCCATTAGCTCGCGCTGATCTTGTATTGATTTTGTATTCTAAGAAGTGATGCTGGAAAGTTTAATTTAAGGTGCGTGTGTCAATAAATGTTTTCCTTTTATTAATTAGAATTTAAGCAACACTCTTATTGCTATTAGAATTTTAATTTAATTAAAAAAAAGCCAAATTTGTGGGAGATTACTACAAAATTTTTATTTAGATTGTGTTGTTTTCCTCACTTTTGGCCTTTGAAATATTAGTCACAACAAAATCGTTTGGTCAACGCAGTCTCTGCTTTCATCAGAACTGTGCTGAATAGAGTCTGAAGCCTTTCTTCCCCCTAAGTTTGCAGTAATTAGTGATGGATGACTACTATTTGTGACTCAGTGGTGTGGAGAAAGTGACTGTTTGGTTACAAAAACTGGATGTGAATGTGTCAAAGGCCATGAAAGTTTTGTTGGAGGACGAGGTTTACAAGTACAGAGTGAAACTGAGTTTGCTGGTCTTCCCATGCTGACCTTTATTTCGCTATGATTCAATAACCTTTTCAGTGATGGTCAGTGATGGAAAATAAAAGGAGGTTAGGGGATGCACTCACAGCATCATTCAACATCACTGTTACATATATCGTCTGGTAAGTCTGGTGCAGCAATCTGCGCGCTATGTGTATATTTATTGTGGGAAATATATAAAGTTTTATTAACAGCAGACAGAGAAAATCCTTTGTTTCCTAAAAATTTTGTTCAACCTGATTACTATATTTTTTCTATTATGTAAAACAGTGCAATTTAGACTGCTAAGGAGAGATCTGTTTGACTCTAAAGTGCTTTTTAATAATTATCCGAAATTACCAGTATTCTTTCATCAACAGTTATGTCATATATTCTCACGCTTTTCCACGAAGCTGCTGCTGACACTGGGTGGCAGCATGCGCTCATTTTTAGTTACAGCCAAAACCATGAAGCAAATTCAACTGCAAGGAGCAACATTCCTTTATTTCCTGCACCAAAACCTCCAATATGCCCACTATAACATTTAATCAAATATATTTTCATGCTTTTGAAAGAAAAAAGGGTTCAAAAATTTTGAAAAATTGTAATTTTGCATTTGAATCCATGAAACTCCATTAATGATGATGCCAATTTTTTGCTAGGCTCGTGGAAAAAACTGTGGCAAATTACTCTGCAAACAATGTTGTGCATCACTGTCAATGCTCACTGCCAATGCAAAAGGCAAAACTGGAATCTGCATGCATGCTCAAAGCCCAAAATGGCAGCAGAGAGAGAGAATTAATGCACCCACTAACTTCAAAAGAAAGGTAAATATATATACAGCAGATAATGAATATATGCATATAAATGCCTACTCAGCCTGCTAACACTGATTCCATTTACTTTAACCGTTGATTTAGATGGATTTCATAGTTTGCTTGGAATGAGCTCTTTGGTTGAAACGTTTGGAATCTTTCTACTAAACTGCAAAAAATCTTCGTCAGTCAGTTGGATTGAAACTTGGACACTGCTCTCAGAAATTCATCATACGTCACCAGCCAACTATATCAAAGCGAAAACTTTTCTTTTCGAGCCACATGACCGTCTTACGCACATATGTCTAGCCAGTCTAAAAGACATCAGTCCCCATGGAAACAGGTTTCCTATCTGCAGGAGCTCCATAAACAGATTTCCTGACAGAGAACAGGGAGAGGAGGGGAGAAAAAGGGAGGGAGGGAGGCCACTAATTAAAATTTTAGCCCTGCGCAATCCATACCATCTATATGAAATAAATAAGGTCTCTCCACGGTCAGTCAAGCTATTTGTTTTGGTTTGACGGTGTGATTTTGACTCAGCTGTTATCCTGATGCAGCTCAGGTATTTTCTCTGAGTGCTCACACCATGTGTTTACCTGGTGCACCATAAGAGCAGCCATCAGACAATAAGAGTGACCCCACTCCACCTCTGTATCTAAGTGGCCCACAACCACAGGAAGGAAAGATGTACAAATTAGGCAAGGTCAATTGCAGGCTATTTGGATAACGACATCCCTCCCTGTGATAGCTGAAGATGAGAGGCCAAATTGCTCGCGAAGTTTCATTCACATGAATGGAATTTGTCACCTGTATCATCTCATGGTGCGGTTGCACCACAGGTATCGCAGGCATCACCGATGACTCTGTGCCACATCCCCAAATTCAATGATGTCTGTCACTGATGCATGAGCCACCTGTGGGTCTGTGTAACACTGTGCTGTGCCACTTTTATGTCTGACGAGTTCCTGATTCTCCCATACGGCCTATGAATAGGACAGTCAGCAGAAACTGGGCGTACACTGTGGCAGAGGCATTGTGAGCAACAATGGTTCCCCATGTGGGTAAATTATTAGTTGCACCAACTAAAGATAGTTCCTGGAATACACTCCCAAGCATTTAAGTTAATCACTGGTGATGTGCAACCAGTGGCTCATTTTCAACACACGTAGTTATAAGCTTTATTTATAGTAAGTAGAGACAACAATAGCCAGATATAGTACTTCAGCAGTTTAAAATAAGAACTTCTTACATCACTATATGTGCTGTTGAAAAAATAAAACGCACAGTTGGTGCCTTATTTAACTTTACCAAGTAGAAAGGAAGCAAAGATTTCTCCTCGAGGAAAGAAAACTTATTTTGAAAAATATTATATTCAAAATTCTTGATGTTAACAAAATGAAAGTAATGAAATAAACTGAAATAGATCAAATAAGACAGCCATTGTAGGTTTTTTATCTAACATTACCAGAAAAGCTGTCTGAAATTAGCTCGCTGCAGAAACTTGAAGATAATGAATGAAGTTGCACGGATTTCACTTATTTTGCCTTTTAAGTAACTTTGAAGTCCTCTGCCACCGTCTCTAATGGGGCTTGACTGACATAGAACATAAAGGTTTTAAATAAAAACAGTCCTGTATTGGCAAACGTTTGACAGCTCTGCCCACTAAATTACAATAGATGTTGTATTCTTTTTGATGTCTTCCCACCTTTGTTTTAACACCCACCATAGAAAACCCACAGCAGAAGTCTGAATTTTGACAAACTCAATAATGGCATGTAAGATTAACTTTAGAACAACCCCGACAAGTGTTGACGTGCCATTATTTGACACTGCCTGTCACACGTCCCCCAATGTGCAGGTATACGTGCAAGTTTAGTGTATTTATTTTGCAGCGACGAGCATCAACACCCAGGCATCACAACAGCCCCTCAGGCGCCCGTGGTAGAATTGGTTGGGAAATATGTGATCATCGAAGAAAGCACATGAAAGAACAGGAATCTGCATCTCAAGTTTTACTTCCACAATCTAATTCATTTGCAATGAAAATTGATTTATAGCTTTTAAACTGGACAGTAAGTGTCTGGTGATAGAATATATAAAGGTATCAAAGCCTTTTGCATAACTTTCTTCTGTGTCAGATGACAACCCATTCATGTTATCCCCCTTCTCTGGTTTGATTTAATACATAATATGCTGACAGATATGTTCGCTGTCATCCCACTGAATGCAGAAACAAAGCTTGAATTGACCAATATGTGTCAAGAACGAAAACATGAATGGAGGCAGAGACTCAGACATGTCAGCACTGTCAATGGATCGACTACTCACTGTAGGAAAAAAAAAACACTGCTGTGGATACGCGGTGTTGAAAATGGACTGTGCCTATCATTTTATTGTCAATCAACACTGAGATGGGTGCGAGGCCTCTGCAATAAGCAAGTAATGGCGAAAACTGCACTTAAGTGAAAGTGCTGTGCAATGCTCAAAGTGTGTTGTATCGAACAAGTTAGCACTCAAGGATGAGTTACCATAGTAACACATTCATCAAAATGCAGGAGACGTATTGTCAAACTCAACTTGAGATGTGAGAGAGGGGGACAAGCAGGTTGAATTGATGCACTCTGCAGTCACAAATGGTGCCATTAAGTTCAATTAGAAGGCATTTATCTGATAACTTCAGGCCGTTGTCTGAATAGTTAGTACTAACGCTTTTTAAACCACACGAGTCCTCCCTCGTGGTCCTCTATCGAAAGTCAGCAGCAAGATGTAAAACTTACACACCTGCAGCTTAACGCCTGGAGGTGGGACGGCAAACCCATGTGTTACTAATCATGTCTCCAGTTGTTTCAGCAGAAAACATGTGAATATAGTCCAGTTTGCTGGTGAGTGCAAGCTAGGGCAAAGTGTATGTGCAAAGAAAGCACATTGCAGATTGCAATATATGATATGGTTCCAATAGAAATGATCCGTTTTCTCTTTTTTACTTTCATTGATAAAAAAATCTCTTTGGTGATGATGCAATTTTAGTTTGGTCGAATATCCAACATGTTTTCTTTCCTCTGGAGGAGGTTGTGCGCTGGCCGAGTCGTCTCCGTATTAAAACTACTTTTATGTCACCAACAATGCAAAACTGTGAGCTTTTTGCAGGTCTTGTCATTTGCCCATCCTCATAATACAATTTAGATACCAAGTTACCACAATGTTATAGCAATTACAAAACTTTAAAATGAGGCTGATGGCATTTTACCCAAAACACAGAAAAGTTAAAATGAGACAATTCTGCAAAATCTGTTAAACTTTGTTTGGCCACTTGGAGACAACAGAAACACAACATTGACAAATCATCACTGTTGTGTTCAGCACTTGTTTTGATGCGATAGTTCTGTTCTTCAGTCTCTGATCTTTTCCAAGTCCTGAGGATTTATCTGTCTCTAGCCGATAAATGCTCAGCTACGTTGGCCAGCGAGTCGTTAACAGTGTCTGTCTGTCGTTTGGTGCTGTTCTGTGGGGTTTTTCCTGCCAATTACAGACCTGCATAGTTTCACAACTTTTTTCTTGTTGCAAGATTAGATATTCTTACCACAAAGTCAGTGTCGGAACCTGCTCGGAAAGCATTTCAAAGGAGATGGGAACGCTTGCAGGTAGTTTTTCTGTCACCTGTGGCAGTGAAGACCTCTAAAGACTTTGCACCACCTGACCCAGACAGTCTCCTTTGACCTCCCATGCCTGCAGTCATTGCAGCCGGTGCAGCCCTCTGCACCGCCCTACTGTTCCAGCTTCCCTCTCATGTCGAGGTAGAGCGCATGAGCCACCGGACAACAGCCACTAGAGCTTGTGAGTATCAGAGCGATGAATTCAGCTCCATTCTCTTGCCTCTCTTCAAGGGCAGCCAACTTCCTGTTGCTGGGTTACACTAATTGCAGCATTAGTATTCTGCACTGAGCCGCCGCCGGAAGCTGAGGCTCCACTAGACACTGATGGCCAGTGCAAGCCATTGTAATTACAACACCACAGAGACCTGCTGCACCTTTCTACCGTAGTTTGCCAAACACATGCAGCTTCCGTTTTGAATGAATGTGTTTTTCCCTTTCCTATTTCTTAACGTGACCTTTTAGCTAAAGGGGTACATGGGTCCTTTTTTCCACCCATTCTGTGGAGCCGTGCCATTTGGAGCAGGACATCTCAGCACCGATGTTTTTATGGGCTTTTTTACCAGTAAAATCGCAACAATCAGAGCCAAAATTCTGCAGCTTCTATCTGCAGTTGGCGGTAGTCCACTACCAAATGCAGCAGCTTCTCAAACTGGAATCTTGGCAATCATTTTCACTTTTGAATCTCTCTGAATTAGTTTCTATAGTCTCATCATCTAGACCATCAACTTGTCCTTTAGACCTGATACCCACCAGGCTATTTAAAGATGTTTCTCCACTAATTCATGTTCCTTTTTTTTTTATTTGTCTGCATTTGTCCTCATAGTTTAACACCACATGGTGTCAGCATTGTAAAGTTAGCGACGCCATTCTAACAGCTTCATACAACCGATTAGCCTCCATACTGGTCCTGTTAGATCTTAGTGCTGCTTTAGACACCGTTGACCAAAATATTCTCTTACAAAGGCTGAAACATGAAATTGGGATCAAAGGAGCCGCACTAAGCTGGTTCAAATCATACTTATCAGACGAATATCGCTTTGTTCATGTTAACAATGACTCTTCCTCACACAGTTTAGTTAATCATGGAGTTCCACAGGGTTCTGTCCTTGGGCCAATCTTTTCAACCCTATATGCTTCCCTCAGACAATATTATTAGGAAGCACAGCATCAGTTTTCACTGTTATGTAGACGATACTCAGTTATACTTGCCAATAAATCAGACTGAAACTAATCAGCTAATCAGACTTCAGGCATGTTTTACAGACACAAAGAGCTGGATGACCTCCAACATTTCACTGAAGTCAATGTTTTGGCCCTAAGCACCCTAAAGAAGCATTGTCTGATCATATAACCGCGCTGGGTGGCATTAGATTGGCCTCCAGTTCCACAAAGACTACTGTAAATCATTACTCATCACTCTAAACATGGCATCTACTTCTGGCAGCAACCTGATGTGTCACACTCAGCATGCATGTGCTCATGCAACATGCACATGCATGGGTCGTTTAAGAGGGCGCCATATGTAAAGGTGTAAGTGGTCTTTTGAAACATCGGAATTGATGGTGCACTCCAAGTGACGCAGGCAACCTTAATCCCTGACCTGGACAGGATTTGTCATTCACAGAGTGATGTATGACTCACACACAACCAGGCTGATTTTTTTTTTTTTTTTTTTTTTTTTGAGCACTTGAAAAAAAAACAAGCAAACCCTGGTGCACATGATAAATGCCTTATGCCTTTTTTTTCGACAGTAAACGATCAAATTTGGATCATTTTGCTTGCAGACATGATTTTAATTCCACAAGAATGAAAAGTGAAAAAAATCCAGCACAACATGAATTTCACATTCCCCTGTTGCCTTTATGCTTCACCAAGCGTACTGGGTTTTTTTTTCTTTTCCCCAGGTAGATGTGCGTCATTACACCTGCGAGAGGCTAATCTCTCTGCAGCAACATCTTCGCCTCAGTCAGGTTCTTATGACTAAGACTCATGCTTCTCTCAACATGAATGACAGACACATGCATGAAAGACATTGGTCTTGGTAAATTATTATATATAGAGATTCATAAATTGCAATAACCCAAAGGGGGATTAGTGATCTCATTTATGAAATAAACTAAAGAAATAAATCTACATTAAACACAGTCTTTTATGTTGCATGACAGGAGCATTTGTGATGTGTATTTTATGTTGTGTATTCACTTCTAAAATCATCCAAAGCAATCTCTTACAATCAAATGATCAAGCAAAGTTTTATTAATGCATCTACATGGTCTGGTTTGCAAGCAATGCTTGTGCATCAATGTCCCAAATGAAAATTTACATAATATTTTAAAGTAAGGCTGGGAACATAGACAGTATAAGCCAAATGAATGTTAATGATGGAAATGGACTACTTTGTTAATGGAACAAATGGGCCTTATCTTAAAAGCTTGGCACCTGCCGTCTGCTGATGTATTACCTCCCCCAAGTAGGTTATGTTTTCACTCATGTCTGTTTGTTCAAATTATTTTCTCTCTCTTTGGTGCATTTTGCACCATTACCATAAAAAAAATGTATGGCTACAGACACTGTTGCAGTATGTGGTCAAAGGCAACGAAACCATCACTTTAAAGCTGAACTAATCCATGTTTTTAACATTAACAATGGCCGTGGATAGTAAAATGCCAGCAGCATTGTTCCACGAGTTTCACTGCTGAATTTTCCTGAGTTTGTATATTGGCCTTGGTTATAACTCACTAATAATCTGCATCAGACACAAAAGTTGCAATTATTGTCATGTTCTGTATAGTACCTGTGGTCTATGTCTATGGTACCTACTGTAAATAAACAAGTGTCCCATCCTGTTTTCTGAATTGTGGCATCAACTTGCTGCTGATGTATCTGTTTTCATGGCATTTCATGTGTAATGTGGTTTCTTTGACCTCTCGGATGCACTGCAGAGCTTTTGAGCTCATAGTTTAGCTCTTTCTGTGAACTATGATGAACTGCTTTCATCAAACCACCCGGGCAGCTCTTTTCAGTAATTAAAAATGCTCCTATAAATCCAATTCATGTCAGCTGCCCCGCATCAAGCAGCAGACCTGCACAGTTAGCGCCTATGTGGTGAAGATAATGGATCATTTAGTAGATAAAAGGGCCACGCATGTCCCTCCGCAGACAGGAGAGAGCAAAACATAGATAAAATGAAAGTGAACATTGGGTTCACCAAAAATATCCAAATGAATCCTGATGTTTGGTAACAACGGCCACGAGGACCACTTAAATTACTCACAACATAACCTGATCAATTTACCAATGCTTTCAAGACTTTTAAGCATAATAATGAAAATCAAGTTTGTTGTGCATCACATCCAATGTCTCAGAGTTTAAAAGTCTATGTTTTCTGTTTGTTTTGGGCTCTTTTTAAATGGTCAGAGCTCTGAAATGATTAAAAACCTCAGTGTTTGAGGAAGAAAAGTAAATCTATTCAAAGAGGGACCCAAACTCACAAGTATAGAATGACAAGTTAGGTGATAATTTGACCGATACATAAACGTTCCTTAACGTCCACATGTCATGTAGGAGTGATATTTTACATTGTATCTGTATCATTTATTATACAGGAGGACTGTGGGGAGGGGGGAGACACCAATTTTGAGTGAAATTTAGAATGCTTTTCACCCAATTTTACCTGACCAAACAAAGTGAACAACAAAGTGAGACTAGAGAGGGCAAAAAGAAAAGAAATGAAAAAGGACCAAAGACCAAAGACATACATTCTTGAAGGCAGTGAGTAACCAACCTGTAGTGTACATTTCATATTCTGTTTGACTCACTCCTGTGGTTGAAAATTCATCAAATTATCACTCTCGCTGTGCTTCAGTGTCTTTGTCCCTCACTCTTTGTCTCTTTTCACCATCGGTGTGCAATGACGTCTGTTTTGGTTGAGTCTCATGGAGAGCTGTCATTGTGTTGAATAAGTGCAATCAACCCACTCAATTTGTTTTCTCTCTGTGTGCTCTATGTGTGTGATCGCATGTGTGCTTTGATAATTTTGGTCTGACTAGGAATGAATGGGATCTGCGAGAAATTGTTGAGGCTAGCTAGCCATTTTTATTTTTTTTTACTCCAGTGACGTCAATGACATTTTAAATGGAGGCAGCAACTGCAGAAAATTGACACCTACAGCAATCAGCTGTAGCATCAACTCACCAGGGCAATTAGAATGAAGTGCTGAGTGCAAAGACCAGACCTGTAAAAAAAAAAAAAAACAAAAAAAAAAAACCTTTCATTCACTGTAATTGTCAGGCTTTTCCGGACATAAACACCTTCAGCTACTTTCCTTCTGTTGGAATTGCCAACGGCAAAAAGGATATCCTGCCAGGTCTTGCTGACTCATGAGACAAAGCACAAAAGCTTCCACCATTTTTTTCCCTAACATTAAGCCACTGACTTATCGAGCCTTTAACTGTTTGAAATTAGCATATTTATACATGCTTCTGTGGCGTCACACACATTTAATAGCAGACATGGTTTGTGATTCTAGATCATCAATTGGTGTGTGTACTTACAGTACAGCCAAGCAAAGTCGGATTTCTATAAAGAAGCTGCACAGTGCACAACTAGATTTCCACAAACATCTGTGGGGTGATTTTTGCAACGTTGTGTACCATGTATGTGAGGGAATGTGTATTAGTTTGCCCCATGAGCAGGAGGTTCCAAAGTACTAGTAGGCAACACTTTCCTCTGAACTGAATTTTTTTTTTTTTTTTTTTTTAAATGTGTCATATTTTTGTCAGAAGCTTTGAGCTGTAGAGACACTCATCAGCTTCTTCTGAATATCTTCTTTGAGTACCAGTGACACAGCAAATACAAAAACCTTTAGATTCCTGTTTACGGTACTGTGTACATACTTTGGAGTCTTAACTGTTCAAGCTCTGAATGCAGGCACAGATGTCAGAGGAAGTCTCTGGAGCGAGAGGAGCCAAGAAATACAGCCCAAATGCTAGGGGTTGAATCTCCACAGCTGAGGTGACAGTTAGAGGTCAAAACTAGCTGCATCTTCAGCATCAGCCACTTCCTGTCTGTTACACAAACAAGCAGCTTTAATTGTGAACGAACAGCCTGAATCCTACGAAGCACCACTTGATTTTACCTTTCAGTTCATGCATACAGTACAGCTGTTTACACTGAGCTGTTTCACTTGAGGTGGAGCTTACGACTTTTGTTTTTACTTCAACTACATCAGGTTAGTGGGAATTATCCTTTTTGAAGCCTGAGGATACAAGCAGCTGTGCAATATAAAACTTACCACACGACTGTCTGTGTTATGGATCCACAGGACCAGTTAAATGCAAACATCATGATACCAGCTTCCCAACACTCCCAGAGAAGACAATGAAACTTATGAAAAGATCATGGCCGCAGGACACAAAATAATATTTTCCTTTGATAACAACACAATAGTGAAAATATCAGTCATTTGTCTTACAGTTTTTAGTTGTAGGTGGAAAAATATTGGACAAATTCAATTTGCAACCTGATCATGAACCTTGATGAAAATTACAAAAATTATCGCAACTTTTCAAAAGAGGATTGGATCCTTTGGGTCCATCATAAAATAAATTGTTCATAAAGTGATAAATAAATAAATGGAAGATCTGTAAGGAGGTGATGTGCAGTCGGCTTTGGCAACACGTAATCTAATGAAAGCTTTGCTAAAAAGAGTCCAAGAAAAGCTAAATGAATGCCACCATAATTACAATATTAACACGTCATGGCATTTGGAGAAAGATAAATTATTACCAATGCAGTAAAGCTCACTTATTTATTTAGTTGACTTTAGCAGCAGATGCTAATTTCAATTAATGCAAAACTGTCCTGAAATAAGTTTTAACATTTTTTCCAAAATCCTGGTGTCCCAAAAATAAACTGGTATCTTGTTGTCAGGACATCTGGCTAATTTAAAATTTTATTCCCCATCCAGCTTAGTTTATTCAAATTCTCCAATAAATCCCAAATCGCAGCCTGAGGTTATTCATTATCACAACTGTGCAGAGCAGAGACAGCGCAGTGACTTTTACCAATAGGCAAATAAAAGCCCCCGATCTGAAAGCGAGCATCACAGCATAATGTTACTATTTACCTGCCACCGCAGCCTTTTAACGAAAAGACTGCTGACAACAAGACAACAGTAAATTGGGGGAAACAAATCGTTTACCTCTGAAGGTCCCTCGGGCTTCTTTGCCTTCTCTGTTTGTGATAAGTCATGTCAATTGTTGTGAAAATATCAAATCACTCAGTCTACAGAACACACACTCAAGTTTAAAGGAATTCCATAACTTTGTGATGTCACAATAAAATTGCAGTATTTGAGTTCTTTGGAGTTTTAATCTGTTACATTTATATATCCAGCCAATCAGAAGGGAGGTTCAGATGTTGGGCTCATGGCATGTTGGTGCAGGTTTACCTGAGCCTCTCTAATCAGGAGCCATCAGTGCCAGCTGTGATTTGCCCTCAGCTGGAGTTAATCCTCTTGATTGGAGGGTATATATGGAAGGCGTTTGGGCTGAGTTTGGTTTGCTCTGTGGCTGGAGGGAGTCAGAACTATATAAGCTCTGCAATGCTTGTTTTTGGTGAGTTTTGTGAAGTTGTGAGTTGAGTATGGGTGTTCTCTGTTTCTTGATATCACCCTCAGTGACCCCCACATATACTTATTTTGACTCCTGCTGTCTTTGTTTGGCTCTCATTTTGATACAGTTTGTAGGCAGCAGCGGGATATTCCCCCAGCTACCTCTTAGAAAACATCAGAGTTGGACAGAGTACACAACTTCATTACGCGAATAAAATCACGGATACTCCTTGTCAAATGTTACTCCAACACAAGTAACGGTGTAACAGTAACAGCATGCTGGTATAGTGGTTAAAGATGTCATCACAATGAGAAAGTTGCGGTTTGATTCCAGGTGTGGGCACCTGAGCATGTCTAGATTAATTTGTTACTAGTAATTGGGCTAATGCAGATAAGGCCTATGGACCCAGACCGGACTAGACCAGAAACGGGACGCGGAAGAGACCCGAGAAATTGGACCTGTTAAAAACAGAATGAATCACACAATGAGATGACTTGTTTATGGAGGAAAAGGGACATTAAATCTAAGTGAAAGAATGTAATATTAGTTACTGAAGCTATCTTATTATTTGTTTTCTTCCTAATTGTCAACCCCCCCCCCCCCCCACACACACACACAAATGGTTTGGCCACCGATCCTTCGCTAAGCCCCGCCCCCTTTGGTTACTGTTGCTATGCTTGCCTGTTCTCTGCTGTCTGAAGTTCGGTAGGAAAATGTCCGGTCAGCATCAGTCCGGTGATCAGAAAAGAAATGAGGATAAGAAAATGAAGGGCTAAGACATTTGAATCTGAACAAATATATATATTTAAAAAAAAAGGCGGTGACGGTGAAGCGGGGACGAGAAACGTAGAACAAGGTAAGAAACAGCGCAGTTAGCTTGTACACGTAATGCTAACGTCCATTAGCCTAGCTTGTATTAAAGCTCGACACAAAATGTTATCTTTGACAGAAACAGCTGAGTTTGGGAGCTCCATTAGAAAGGAAGAGACAGAGGAGAGGGCTCCATCTGCAGACACAACACACACAAGGACCGGGACATTACTCATTAATAGTTTTGTTTAGTTTTTTATTTTTGGTGTTGAAAGACAGACTTGTATTCAGCTGTGAGTGATGAGGAGTTGGACCGTGTTGTTGTCAGTGATGTCCACAGAAGACATCCAAACTCTGGATACAAGCTAATGCATGTTCAGGTAATAATAGGTAGGATGAGGATTATACATCGTGGTCATATTCTTACCTGGAACACGCACAGAGGTGTGCGTGTTACAATAATTACAATTAAAAACAATGACAGTAATGTTAGACTAGTGCAAAAGCAGCGAGTAACGAGAGCATCAATAGAAATGTAGTGGAGTAAAAAGTAGAGTAGTAGTGAAGTGAAACAAAATCCCCCAAAAATAATACTCAAAGTACAGATACTCAGATACTCAGTATAGTACTGAAGTGAATTTACTTTACTGTCCACCCCTGGAAAACATGAGACCTTTTTAGTTTGCGATGGGTGCTATTTCTTGATCATCCAAGTTCTTGTTATTTTTGGAAGTAATAACCCTTCAAATAAACCACCAGGCAAAAGTAAAAATGTCACTTTTACCTGGTCAAGCTTTAGTTGCTCTCCTTGTTTTGACAGAATGTCAGTGCTATATAGGTACTTATGATGGTTCATTTTACAACAAACTCTCTGATTCAGTCACCCTCAGATGCCTTCTGAGCCTAGATGCTGACATCAGTACTGTTATTGGATAGCAACGGTGGTTTTAGTGGACAGATCCATGTCTCTGCCAGCATCATACTGTGAAATGGAAACGAGGACAGGAAAGCAGAGAATAAAAAAAAAAAAGGCACAGTAATAAGACCCAAATGGACAGATTTTGATTTTACATGTGCACAATTTATCAGCCTGTACTAGCCTTGAATTGTGGACAGGATTCAATTCTAGTGGGAAAGTAGAGCAGAGGCCCCGTGCCACATAAAATTTTTTATACATTTGGTTTAACAAAACATGCAACTATCAAACAAAGCTGTCACTTAACACTCATGCAGTAGAACTTCTCAGGGGATCAGGAAACATCTGAATATTCTACCTGATTTCCTTATATTAGCATGCTAATAAGAATCTCCCCGTCTCCTTGTAAGCACGGTTTAAATTTAAATTATGCGTTGCTAGATCTCCAAATAATTATGGAGAAGACGTTGCTGGGGGAAGGCCTGTGCATCATTACTGTCATCATTCTGTTTGGGTTAAATTGAGGGCTTGGGAGGGTACAAATGCTTGTTGTGTAGTTTGGATCAGTGACACAAGCACCCACCTGATGGCTCCAGGATAGCTGCCTACTGACACATTCACAAACAAATGTATGAGCAAATACATGTGCGCGCACACACACACACACACCAGGCAACACTGACTCACTTTTTAAACAGGCATGAATGTGCTCACAAAAAAGGCAATTATAGCAATGGTTGTAGTCACAAGCTCTTAAGAAAAAAACAAAATCCACAAATTAGTGGAAGAATCATACTGGCTGACACACCGTCTCATGTGGGATTTAAATTTCTGTTCAGTTCAAGTCATCAAGTGAGTTAATTATGTTGTGGACTTGACTATCGGGACTGAAAACTATGTAGCTCTCTAATGCAGGATCAGCACATTTATGCCGTCAGATTAAGATGAACAGGTTTAATTTCAAACTGGTAAAATTATTTTGATATAGCGCACTATGTGGATTTATTATTTGTATATATGATATATGCTGGTGAAGGTCCAACATGGTTTAAAACGTTGCTTTTTTTAAAATTTATTTTTTATTAATATGCCAAGGAAACAATTAAAAAATACTAGAGTGTTGAGACTTGGACTTGAATGTTTTCTCTTTTTGCTGCTGCTATTTGTTCTTGTAATGTACATACGATCCTCACAGTCAGTCTGGGTGTTTAATTAGATCAGGGCTAGGGTTGTGTTTTCAAAGCTCCTATTTACATAATGGTCAACTGTAATAGATTAAGCCAGAGGCTAATGATGAGCAGACATGCCAGTTGAGTCTTTGAATAGGGCTTTTGTCAGCTATTAATGAAGGTTAACATGAATCTCATTTACAGAGCATGTTCCACATATTGGTGATCAGGTAATGCTGCTCATTGTAATTCCCATTTTACACACACTATGATAGACAGAACAAGTTCAGCCTCTCTTTGAGGCACATTAAATAACGGGAGTGTCAATGAAAACAGGCTTCATGAAAAACAAGGCACAAAAGGGCTTTTAAGCATTAAAACCTGGCATCAATCATTGGTGTAGTTTGGGAAAGTGCTTTTAATAAGTGTAGTCTGGGGTTTAATAGTGGAAGCCTGCTAATTAATTGCCTGTTAAACTGGATGGTCCCACAAAAGGGAATTTCATCAATTTGCAGATTAATCAGCTGTATTTTGTGTGACATCATGCTAAGATAACAAAGTATAGATCTACTCAAGAGTTTAGCAAGAAATTAGTAAATTATGTTGTGGTGTCAAAGTTATGGTCTTATCTGTGTAAATCAAAATCCAACATCTACATTCAAGTGAGTTCTTCAACGAAAACCTGCACAGCATCATAAATAAAGACCTGAATCCGGAAAGAGATGGTTCAGAATTTTCCAATGAATACCATACTATCTTTAAAAATTCACTACTCTGTCTCTCATGAACAAAATACTACCGCTACTTAAAAGTACAGATAATTAAATTAGTCCACATTATTCTATTAGAAATAAATAACTGGGAAACTCATGTTTAAGAAGTCCTTCAGTGTTTAGTCTCAGCTAAAAGCCCAGTATGTTCTAATCCAGGGTTTTAACTTTTGTTATTGTTGCTACCCCTTGCTTAAATTTGGCTCACAGTTGAGCTTTTAAAGCATCCCTATGGTGTAGCACTAAAAATCTGGGCTTTTCTCATAACTGGAGATGCTTTCCAACCAAGATAATTGCCTGCACGCCAGGCTGCACCTGTCCATGAGTAATACCACTTACATTCTGCGTCATTAATTTAGATATAGTGTTGCCTTGCTGATGGCCAGAACGGGGGGGGGGAATCCTTCGCTGGCATTTTTTATTTATTTATTTATTTTTTGGGGGGGGCAGAGTCCAGGACATGTCTTTATGTACCAGCTAAAGCCAAGTCTGCTTGTTTTTTTTTTTTTTTTTTTTTTTTTAAAGAAGCTGTTGGGTAAGAGACAATTTTAAAATAACTTGTGTCACATGGAGAGGATCAATATGATATGATATGAATATGAACCACATTAATAGGTAGAGCCACTGAGTAAGACATATTAAAAGTTCAGGGAAGAGTGTGTGTGTGTATGTATGTGTATATATATGTATATATGTATATATGTATATATATATGTATATATAAAATTCATTGCTGACCACATCAGTATGAAGGAGTTGGCGTGGGATACATGATAAAAAGAAATGAAGTAAAAGGCCAAATTGAACAGAATAACTAAAGATGCCATTGGATTTCTCATATTCAGGGATTCTCTCTGAGTAGCAATTGAACTGAGTCAGGGTGTTTTTTTTTTTTTTGTTTTTTTTTTTTAATTCTTTTGTTTTTCACCTCTCCTGGTTGGTGAGAGATAAAAAGCAATCATCCACTTCCCCTCTGCCTTTGGAAACCCCAACCAATAATGACAAAGCAATGAGGAAGGTAGTGATTCACCGTCACCCCCGACCTCCAGCCTTCTAACGCGGAGCCCTCCTCTGCCAGTAACCTCCAGTGAAACAGTGAGCAAACGCGTCACACACTGATTAATTCAACCCTGCAGCACAACTGTGAGTTCATGCTGGCGTAGGTTGGAAAATGTGTTTATGTCTGTGCGCAGATATCGCTCAGCGTGCCCATCTGCCTTTGTGAGCAGGTGCGAATGTATAGTTTATAGAACAGTGTTGAATCTTGATGGCTGCTGGGGGATGGAGAGTATCCTCCCTTTGTGTCTCAGAGCCTGTTTGTGCAAACCCTGAGCCCTCTGTGTATATATGTGGGAATGTGCTGCATGGGGCACAAGCTCCAGTTAATATATTTTTAACTGTACTCTATATTGGCACTTGCATCATTGTGTACGTAAGCATAAACCAGTGAAAAGTCAAGTGTCTCTGCTGAATGACGCCCACCCATGAAATTCAAGTACTTCAATGCTTGTAATTATCTATATTTCCTCTCTCATTTATTATTCATTTGATGTGGTTGGCAAAATTTTCTCAACAAAGACTTTCTTGTTCCAGTGTAAAAGTCTTCACTAGTTTCATTCTATAGCCTTGAGCAAGAACAAAACTGAAAAAGTGGTGCATTTACATCCTCTGCCTTGCAGTAGAGTTGGGAACACCTTTTTTTTTCTTTTTTTTTTTAGTGTAAAACATTTAATTTGGTTTTTCAAGTCATGTAAGAAACTAATGCTCTGCTCAGCATCATGATTTGAAACCGTGGGAACATCTGGATGGCTTTATCCTGTGAAAGCTGCCTCTTAGCTCCCGATCTGAGTGAAGCAAACAAAGTAAATGGCACATTTGCCACTTTCACAAGGTCTTAGATTATTAGTTATTAGTTATAACTACTAGTTACTACTCTGAAGTAATTAGTTGGCATTTGAGGTACAGCAATATAAAAGTAAGTAATTACCATTAATCATATTTTTGTACTGCAGTATTTAAAACCTTTGAGGAAACTTTAAATCCAAAACTTGACCATTTCAGTGTGTAATGTAACGAGTTAAGAGCTGTGAAAGAAAAACTTAATTTGCTCCAAAGCTGTTACGTCTTGGTTAATTTGCAGTAAATTAAGGAACATAGCATGCTGCCTAATTTACCAAACACTGTAAAACTAAACAGCTCAAATCCTAAAGAGGACAATTGTACAAAATGAAACAAAAGACTCTCACTGACAGAAAGGTTAGAGCAACTTTGGATGAGGAACACAGACAGTATTAATGTTGTTACATCTACAAAGCATCTGGGTTTATGAAGGAATCTGCGACAGTGTTAAGGTCATACGATGCATCACTTCCTCTACGAGATAAATTCAGAGTTAATAAGAGGGGAAAAAAACAGACAATATCCATCTAGCCTTTGGTTCTCGAGACACATCCGCAGAGGAATGGAATAGAAAGGACAGTGGCACAGTTTCTTTTGCAAACAAAAATCCTTGTTGATAATTCAGGATTGCTCGATGATTCACAGTTTCATTTTGTTTAGGACTCTGAATCTTCTGGAGCATAATGAAAAATACCTGCAGGAAAAACTGGCTGTTGGCTAAAGAAGACAAATAAATCAAATTTAAAACTGAGCTATGAAGGACAGAGGAAAAAGTGCTATACAGAATGTAATACTCAGTATACTCGTGAAGCACAAGAAGCTCATCCACCTCTTAAGTGTTAACCTCGAAACCACTTACCTTTTTGGATTCTCAATTTCTGACCGAAAATTGAACAACACCTGTCACAGGTGACAGACAAAAGGGTGGATGGGACATGCACAAGTCCTTTCTCAGAAGCAAATTATGGTAATTGTAGTGATAAGCTTTGATCTAAAAGCAGAAACATCATGTGTCACATTAATGTTGTTGCTATAAACAAGTCCACCTTCAGTTGTGGTCGAACACGTCATTAAATGAATCTTTACTGACTTCGGTCATAAGGAATTTCAGCATTTGGTTTGAACAATATTTGTTCTCATTTCCTTGGTGGAATATTTTTAAAAGATATCTAATTGTGGGACAGCACCAATACACGCACCAAAAGTGGGGAAAACACAAAATGCATGCCCAAAAAGCACATTGGACCCCAGTGAGACTGCTGCATGTTTCGACGCTGCAATCTGATTAACTCTTGGCTGAGCATTTCTGTCCTCATCTGAATTGTACTAATGAGTGGACATTAAATTGTTCCATCTGGGGCCAGTGCAACTGCAGCTAATTTTACCATTTAGGGAAGATACCCAAAACGGGGGGCAGCACTACACAAAGTCATGACAAAATGGCTTTTGCCGATCTGCATTCACTCGTGATGCACTTCATGTAAAAGTATGGACACGCTTCCTCATTTAAATGAATAGGAAAGTGTGTGTGAAACTTCTGACTGGCAGTGTAGGCCACTGTGTTACCTGAGACACGTTATGTTCACCTGAAATGCTGTTTTCGTTGTGCGAAGCTCCAAACTTCTACCGCACTACATTCCAGGGATAAATATTACATTTTGCACTTTAGGCTGATTAATAGTTTTAATTTTAATAGTTAAAGTTCTTTTTACTGCAGGAAAGTTTTCATGCAGAACTTGTGTGATGCTGTTTTTATTTGTACTTAAGTTAACAATCCAAAGACTCAACTATCTGTTTTAGTGCTGTTAGTTTAGTTTATTGTCTTGTCATCCCTGTCTTCCTAATTGGAAAATGCGTCATAATTCTAGCATGCACGTATACTGAACACAATTCACAAATGCGGTACAACCAGGACCTGCAATGTCCATAGAGAAAGTTATGAAGTTTTGAAGACTTGAAGCTCAAAAAATGTCCTCCTTACTTTTGTACTGATTGATGGGAGAGGTTTTATTAATCAACACTATATTTAAACTCTCTGTCTAGTAGAAAGTCCTTTATTCTCCTCATTGAAAAGAAAAATGAAGATAATCTAGTCCTCCACAGACTTTAAATAGCGTCTCTGTGAATCATAGTTCATTCCATAGACGTTCTGGAGTGTGTCACTGTTTCTGTGATTGACATGACAGAAGAAAACCCGAAGATGACAGATTTGGAAACGCAGGCGTTGATGGACTATTAATAAATCAAGTGACTTCATTTAGTTTTAATATGATTATACTTGACATGCCAAAATAAACTTTAAGAACAACAACAGCAAAAGGTCTTGTCTGTGAATTTCAGCACAGAACTTGAACTTCCTAATAACTTAACAGTGAACTTTTTGGAAGTGAAAAAATAAGTTAGATGTCAACATTTTATCCTTTATCTTTGAGCTGATACACATTTAATGTCTTGTTATATTATTGCTATAACTACAGTGTGTTATTAGGAAGCAGTGTGTAGCTATGTATTATAATATGGACACAATCATGGATATAATCAGTTTTAAGGAAATAATTTACAACGTTACAACAAAGAGTTGTTGTTTTTTTGTTTTTTTTAACAGCATCCATTTTTTGCAAGAAAATGTTAATGGAACATATTTTACATCCAGATGAAAAGTTGATATTGGGTTTTTGTTTTTTTTTTTTGTTTTTTTTCACTGTCTGAACCGAGTGCTGTTGCCATAGCGCCCACAAGCCGTGAAATACCTCAGTGGCCGCTGACCTGCTGTCCATTCTGCTGTGCAAGTTGAAAATGACAAATGCATCACATCCTGGTGATATATTGGATATATTTTTTTTATCACATTATGACCCTTAATGATGCAAAGCGGAAAACAAAAATGCATTTTCTGAGCTCAAAACAAAATCTCACAGAGCAGGATGCAAAATTAATATGCCAAAGCAGTATAAACCTGATTATTTCCTTTCATTTGGTCTGCAACAAAACCATTGGATGTTAACAAAGGATTTGTGCAATTGTTTTCTCTTACATCATCTATCCGTGTAATGAAACCTGATAGCGACATGCTGAATGCTCCTTCAGGCTTCAATAACTTGTATTTGTATTAATTCTGCTCAGAGTCCCATGAGGCACAGAGGATGACACCACCCTGACGCTCATGGAGAGAGGACGACGTCACAGGCGGTCACAGACAAGCACACTCAGGTTACAAGCACATCCAAATAATCAATCTCACATTCAATATTTTTGTTGCTCAGGGTGTCCTAAATTAAAAGTGTCATTAGAATAAGAAGATGTGTGTATACATACAAACATAATTATGTACATAATTATTTGTGGGACTTTTTAAGACAACTTTCTGTCCACCCCTCTCACTTCTTGCATCAGACATCAGACCATCACTCTGCAAATTCCTGGATGAAAGTGCAACATAAAAAAAAAGCAATATAACCTTATGAAGTCATTATTGATATCTGTTGTAGAAATTGAATGTGCAGTAGTGTAGATTACTGTAAGCCTTGTTTTAGGACAAATAGTTTGGTTATCTGAGGATTAAATCTGCTCAAGAGATTTTTAAAACAGCACTAACAATTGAACAAACTCACAAACTAGCAAACTGTTTTTGAGGTGGACAAAACATGTTAGAGCAACCCTTATTATTCAGCTGAACCATTGTATCTCTTAACTGTAATTGCAGCTTTCCAAGCTAGGGGTAGGGACAGGGGCACTGAAGTATCCTCTCTAAAGCTGAGTAAGAGCTCTTGATGTCCCAGTCGATGACTCCTGGCTTTCCTACGTGATAAGACATACAAAGTGTCTGTTGCACGCCGCACATGGACACCCAGCATCTCACTGCTGTTACCTTTCTGGAGTGGATCTAGAAATCTGAGACAGGAGGACTGACCTTTGCTCAGCTGTGGTTGTTATCTGTTAACTGCCATTTCGCATCTTTTGAATTAGCCCTAACGTATTAAAAGCAGCACCGCCCCATGACACCAGTCAGTCTAATGTAATATCCTGTTTCCCCTGCTCTGATGGACTTTTGCATAAATCAGGACAAGGACAGCGTTAACCCAGCAGAATGGGTTCTGGGGGAGGTTTATCATATTGGTTGTTAACATAAAGGTTACTACATAAATTATTCTTGTTGTTTTTATGTAAATACTGCAAACTTTGTCAAAAGTTTAACCAAAGTGTTGCATTTTAGTGAATTTTGTGTCATTTCCCAACATTTCCTTTGGTCATACTGTAATGATGTCATATATAATAGTCAGCTTGGGAACACCTTTCTAGTCTTTCCTGACATTCGCCTAACAAATTACTCCCACCAGCTCAAGTAAAAGAGCAAAACCTGTGTTTATTCAACTGAGCAAAGATGCTCTTTCCTTTATAATTCTTATTCCAAATGGGCACTTTTTGGGTTTATCCTTGATAATTAAGTTGCATAAATTTATGGCCTCCACACCCACAAAGGGATTCTCATTAACCTGGCTAATTAGACCCATCAAAGGACCACAGAGAGTAATTAGCTGAAAAGTCCTCAGGAGACAGTCCTCACCCTGATGAAAGACTGCCTGATGGATTATGATGTTGTTGTTGTTTTGTTTTTGTTTTTTAATTTAGAGCATTTAAGCAAACAGTTAAACACAATTTAACATCGTAAGTCTCAGGATGCCGTGTGTGTGTGTGTGTGTGTGTGTGTGTGTGTGTGTGTGTGTGTAGGACTCAGTTTTTTGAAAGCACCCTCAATGGAAGTAGCTCATTCTGACAGTTTGCTTCCCTGTTGTCTTTAAGAAAAAGCTCTGTGAGATTTTTCATTTCAGGACGAGGCTCACAGTGATGTATCCTCAGGCATAAAAAGGTGAAATAATGTCATGGCTGAGTTCTAGTGGCTTATGGGAGTCCAGGAAGAACAAGGTGAATTTGAGAAGTTGGCTCCATGCTTATCACATTATGTTCACATTTTTTTAAGTCTTTTAATGCTTTTCAATTACAAACTATTACAAACTGGGTGATGTACAATGGCCTACTGAGGAAAAACTGGGGTTTTTTAATTCTGAGTAATCAAACGGAGCTTGATGGCTGAAATCGTTGAAAACATGCATTTGAAGTAGCTCTTGTTGTAGCATTTTCCAAGTGGAGCGAGCTTTGATCTTTTACCCAATACAATCATCTAATTTGAAGGAGCCTTTGGATGTGATGTAACCAGCATTTGAATAATTGGAACATGACATATTTCATGCTGCTATTCACTCTCTCATAGCTGTCATAGCTTTGTCAAGTAGCTAGAGAGATGATCAATAACAGCAGAAACATCAAATGAATACGAAGCAGCTTAGCAGGCAGTGGAGGAATTGAACTTTCAATGGGCACTTTGGGGAAGATTTCTTGAATTGCTCTGCTAAATCGTATTCACCATAACCCTTAGAATCTGCAGGGGGCGTGCCTTTGCCAAAAGACATTGTATGGGGAGTATCTCTTCTCTCTAAAGTTTTTGTTTATTGGTATGAAAGGTGGGGAAAGGGAAAGACACACAACCATTCAAACAAACATCTCTTCACATGATTAAATTGCTTCTACACATAACATTGTGCAAATAGGATCATTTGCAATTAATTAACGGGACCATTAGAGGAAGTTTTGCTGCCTCTGAACATAAAATGACACCATTATCTGTTTACAGCATTACAAATTCATACCATGGAAGCTGCTATAGTTTTCAAAAGGATATGTCTGGCTATGGGAGTTTTGTTTAGCACGCAACTAGACAGTGTGGGTTTGAATTAGTCAATATTTCTGTCAAAACCAGTGACAGGAAGGAAAGTGATTGATTATTTCAAGGTGCAATCTAAAGATTTTTTGTCAGTACGGTACTCAGAGTTAGTAAGTTGATCATGGTCCTGTGCTACAGTGTTTGTGTGTTATTTTCCTTCATCTAAACAACATTTTTGTATTCTGTTTCCCACATGGCACAAAAATGCGTGGGATGATCTGTGACATGTAGTGGGATAGCCCGCCCACAAATTTCAACCAAACCAGCATCCGAACATACTTTGTGATAAGCTGTGACAATGCTTCAGCTTTTAGCTGAGTTAGCTGAAGCAAACTTAATAACACCCGAAGTAGTTCAAGAGCTACTCAAGGAGTGCATCCCCAGGAGACTCTCAACTCACCTCAACAACTCAACAAGCTCAACTTTTTTTTCACAGTGCTGATAGTTCAACTTTGGTAGCGGTAACTATTTTAATAATGTTTAAATGTTGAATAATAATTTTCAAAATTTCTCCAACTCCTGAAATTAACTTGCCATTTTTCACATTATTTATAAACGATTTCACCAAATCAAGCCACCAATAATATTTCATGTGTATTTTTCTGGCCGTATAAATTTTTCACAAAAACTGGAAGTAAGCCTTATAAGTCATGTTATACAACAGTCTGGTAATTCAACACAGTCCAACTGGGAGAGCACAGCCGCCCTGCAACTAAGTTGAACTTCTATATTTAGGACAGATAGCAGGAATATTTACAGGTAATTAGTTTGCAGCCACAAAAAATGCTCTTGAATGAATGTCTGATATATTATTGTGTTTTATTTAATATATTTCTGTCTTCCTGTCTCATTATATACAGTACATTTATTTACAGTTTTTTTTCTGCACCATGCCATCCACCCACTGCTGTGTTCTCTTTTGCACCCTGTCCATAAATCAGATATTTTCTACTGGTAAGAGAGAGGAGGAGGGCTGCCATGATCCCGTGGACTGAATGAACATGTGCTGCAAAGCACGTGCATCAGTAAGATCAGAGCAGTGGAGCTGGTTATTGATTCCTAACACAGTAAGACACCAGTGACACCATTACCATTCAGGTTTCAGAAGGCGGGAACAATAAAGAACTACAGGAGAGTCTCCCGGGGATGCACTCCTTAAGTAGCGACGAAACCTGAGGCACTACAAGTGAGGGGAGAGTAAACTTTTCTTCTCAGACTTTTGCCTCTTAGGTCATGTTTGTTCATACCACACAATAACTCCAGTCACAAGTGCTTGGTGTACATGATGTGATACCTGTACAGGATGCTTTCAGAGATCTGCTTAGGATACACAGATTGACAGATGCAGGAAGGCTGCACAAAAAGGGAGGACGAAGGTAAACTCTGTCTTTGAAAACATCCCCTGCACTATACCAACCTGATGCATCCATGGATCATCATTACACTTGATTTAGTTACCTCAAGGTAAAACATGGAGTTTTCTCAGTATTCTTCTGCTTCGTCAGAATATGTAACACCTCCTGGGCTCACCTTAGAAAGAAGTTGCAGTGCATTCATTCATTCATGCATTCAAGTATTGATTAAAATTCAAATGTGCCATCTAATACTGCAGCAAAGTGCTTTATATGGATGCATACATGTTCTATAATGGAGCAACCACTACAACATAATTTATGTGTTCTGATTATTAAAGCATAGTCTCTATAGGTTTCTTTATGTATCTGTAATCTAAACATTACACGTCTGCATACATGTACTCTACCTTCACTTATGTTTATGTGTAGATAAGGCACCTTTATAACATCCTGTACATGCGTGGGACTGTTTTCAAACATTACATTTTGAAACTCTATTAAATTTAGATGAGGAACATTAAAGTGCAACAGGCGTTTTTCTCACAATGCATGTAGCTCTAATTTGTCTTTCACTGCCGTCCATCTCATCTCTATTATCACTGTTAGTTATTCACTGAAGGTGTTAGGTGCTCTCTTTGCTTTTGGCAATCTGATTTTTCAGCAGCACAGTTTCTGGAAAGATTATAACAAGTTCCTAACATTTTGAAATTGTAGCTTTTTGTGCACAAGACTGCTCCACAACTCTCAAATGTATTCACCTGTGCATTCATAAGGTGTTGTGTTTGGTAAGCAACCTTGGAGTCTCTAAAATGTAAATCTATTAAAAATTAATCAAAATTTTCATTTCCTGATCAACTTCGCCACTCACAATATAACTAAGCATCCATGTGCCTGTGTGTCCAGATGTCTCTTCAATAAAACTGTGAGAGGGAGGAGGACTGCACCATGAGAGGAATACAAATGATGACAACCGGAAGTCCTGCTGCACCAACTTCAGCCTGAGAGAGGCAGAAGAGCACCGAAGATGCGTCCTCTGAGCCAGCCTCATGCACACTGCCTGAGGAAAGTACAAGCTGTGAGGTTACTAAAGGACATCTCAGCTGTTTAGTCATACAACTGCAATCCAGGGATTGATCCTCGTGGTTTCCACAGGTTCCTTCAAAAAAGAACAAATAACATTGATGACTGGCTGCCTGCAACCAAGCAAAAACACAACGGTAAATGTTTTTCAGGCAACATATAAAGCATTTTGTTCCCATCATGCATGTAGGGTCAATATAAATATGTAAATGTACATGTAGAACGACCCACGCTGTGTGCCAGATGTTCCTGAATGAAACCATGACGCACTTCTTTCTCCATAGTGAGATTGATATCAACAAGTCACATTCTGGCAATGATTCAGCACATCAAGGTCCATGACAGGAACAACCAAAAAGTATATCAAAGCCTCCTTTCCTCCTTTCATATTTCTCTGGTAGTGTGGAATAGTTTGTCAGTGGAGCTAATCCAACTCTTTAATAATGAAATAAATGTGATGAAACAAGCTAGTTTTGTTAACCTATTAATATTCTGTTTGTTGATGTCAAATTTTATTAGCCTGGCTAATTTGCCTGCATTTCAGTGGTAATATAAATAATATGAACTCTTTCACTGAATGCAGTATAAACAAAGCTTTGTTAACTTGAGAGAGAGAGGAAACAATGAGGAGGCAGGCGTGTGCAATGGTGGGGGCGAGCGCTAGGCTGCTCCATCTTTGTGTGGGGGTGTGTGACAGTTTTTGTGGGTCGGACAGGAGGTGGGAGCCCATTTTTAGCCCTGGAGCCTCGTGCTTCAGACCGGACCAGTCCACAGCCTACAACCGGGGCTGAGGTGGGAGCAGACTGTGTATCACCAGTTGCTCATACTACAGCATGTAGTGAAGGCTCAATTATCAAATAGGAACACAACTCGTGGTTCTTATTTTGTAATCTGTGTTGTGTTCCCCCTGCATTTCATCTCCCTTAGTAATGATGTGATAGTGGGCTGGTGGCACAGCTAATTTTTGCATTTATAATGTCCCAGTATAAAATGAACTGTCTGTGCTCAACCATGTTCCGTGGTACCAAGTGTTAGTGATTGGTGCCACTCAGTAAAGTATCAGCGAGCCCCAGACTGAAGTAATTAACTTTTGTGCTGCAGCGGCAGTGGCATCAGAGTCTCATAAAAAGAGGATCAAGGTGCAGGAGATGGAAATGCTCCCAGCAAACTGTGTTACTGTCTGAAAGAAAGCGGTTTGGTTTAGAAACTGTCCATTTAAAAGTTTCAACTGCACCACGCTACGTCAACGCCAGGGGATTAGTCAAACGAACAAATAGCACACCTTTCAAATGTATTAGCAAATATGTGGTGTTTCTGTAGACAGCTAAAACAGCTTTTAGGGTTGTGGTTTTTATTTTGTGGTCCTTTTGTGTATTTGTCACGCTGTGTACATCCTCCTGTTTGCAGAGACTTCATTCTACATTCAGGACTTTGGGCTTCTGGTAAGGAATTGATTTTCTCAGTTTTACTAAAAGAAAAAAGTCAAATGTGGCATAAACTCCAGAAGTCGAAGCCTGGTGCTATTGACGGAACAATGTGAGCTCACAGTCCATTCAGCATCCGCCTGAAAGGTTTGATCACACATCACCCATCTGGATGCAGTTTGAGTTATCTTTGAATTGTTGGTGAAAAGCATATCCTTTTGTCAAACAGAACTTCTGATGGGAAAACCCTTATTAACTTGCATCTCGAAAAAAACTTGTACTGTAGTTTCTTGTTTCAGTTCAAATGAAATCCTGTTTAATGGCAGTAAAGTGTATACATATCATTTAGCAAATATGCATAAGTTTGTCTGACTGATTTATACCAGGAGGGGGATTTTCCTTATAATGAACATTTTAGGATCCTTATCATCATGAATGTGTTTCCACTAAGATCGCTTTGCCAACTTTGGGGATTAAAAACAATGCAGTGGAATCCCTGAATTCATCCTCTGTTCATGTCTTCAAATTTACTTTGTCAGGAGATGGGATTCACAGTGTGCCAGGAGGCCTGCTTGGTGTGGGGACAGATGGCTTACAACTCCTCCAAGACATCTGTTTACTGAGGGTTTCACCATCCGCGGGCGATGCTGAGCAAAATGGATGATGGACAACCCATCGTATTCATCTCCACCTGTTTCGATGGGTGCTTTTTCTCCCTCAGCCTTACAGCAATGTCAGATTTGATTTGGTTTTTATTTATGCATTGAATGTAACTGAAAGCCTATTCTGTTGTTCTTCCTGCACAGTCAGTCCTGATGTTGCAGCTGTAGTTGACCATAACTCTTATCACAACAGTATAGCAGAAAATTAAACAACAGTTGAATGCATGTTTTAAGTTGAGTAAACACACAAGTTTTAGTTCATATATTTTCTGTCAGTTCTGTCAATGTGTTCACAAAACATTTATTTTCAATCCTAGCTCAAATGATTTGTTAATACACGTTCAGTAGTTGGGCAGCTCTATGGAAAAAGTCACAGCTAGAAATATGATTACATCAATAAGGGATCAAACCTCCAGGTGTAAAGTGAAGGGAATCACCTTTAGTGAGGAACCAACAGGAAATTATCTCCCAACTGCACTTCCTTTTGTCACCCACAGGTTGACTGAATGTTTTAGACATAAAACAGGGCAGCTACAGCTCAGGGAAAGAAGCTGTTCTCTCGTCTGTTAGCTCAAACAATGATGATTTAGCCTGGATATCTCTTCCCCAATGGTACACTCTAACCTGAGTGGTTTGGATCATTTCAGGCTTTCCTGTGCGGAGAACAATTACACAGTGTGTTCAGCTTTGGGAACATAATTCCCAGACAGATCAAATCCTTCCAATTGTTTGCAGGAGAATGCAAATATGGCGGATCCCAGGTTGCTGAGTTTGCTCCCCAGCATAACTGGAGTATTGGTATTAATCACGCCATTTCAACCACATAACAATGCATACCATTTGTGACGGTACCTCGATTAATTACTCATAGCTATGCTTAATTTTTCTAATACTCATCTTCAGGTGTTAGTGCAGTCCATCCTGTAGCCAGTCCTGCAAGTAGCATCATAACCCCCGAGCAGAAACCATACGTTTTTGTTTGCTTTTGAGATACGTAATGTCTCAATACACAACTTTATGTAGGCTTTGACTGGATCAGGCATTTCTATTTCATATAATTGCACATCACTGTTATGTTTATAGCTTTTTCTTCTACCTCCAATTGATCAGAATCAATTCTCGGTATTTATATTATTGTAATGCATGTTTGGGTTGAATAATGAGCATCTTATGAGGAAAATAACAGACAACGCACACAAATACAAATATGTTAACACTTACATACAGTATTACATAAAGAATATCCAAAGAAATCAAAGAAGTAATTTGAGTTCCCAACATGCTGTTTAATGCCAATTTACTGCAACTATAAACTGCTGCAAATACTCCCCGTGTGCTTGTTTTTCTAGATTTGTGCTGAAATGGCCAGTCGGCAAAAAATAGCTCCTAAATTATGGGCACCACTTTGTATTTCAATTTTCACAGCAGAATCAATTATGTTACATTTATCTTGGCTGAGATTGTTTGATGCTAAATGAAAACAAATACAAATGCCAGTCAGGTTAGTGCTTCTATAAGTGGCGCAATCAATCTGTTTTCGAATGTAAAATAAATAAAATCGTGGAGGTGACTGTTTTCTTCAAAGAAAAGGCCATTTTGATGAGAAGCAATTGGATGTCATGAATTTGAAAACCCTTTCCCTTAGAACCTGGCAAATGAACTCTATTTTTGCTGTCTTGTAGCTATGTGTGTACAAATGATTGTCCTCATCATGCAAGGTCCATCGATGTAATCCAAGAATACAGTTTTAATGATAGGCCACTGTTGATTTTCGGTTCTAAAAATATAGTTGTAAGAACATGCTAGCTAACAACTTCTCCAAGATTTCTGATCAAAGCCAGTGGATTTGGACTAAATCCAACAATCAATAGAAACTGTTGGTTTTGATCAACAGTTTTTCTGGGATGATTTTGTGGGCCAAATTGTAATTTTCCAGATAATGTGTTGAAGAGAAGGAGCAGATGTCAGGATGAGTCACAAATGCTTCAGCTTGTTGCTGGACCATTGATACAAATGGATTTGGAGAAGCCAAAAGGAACTATTAAAATTAAAAGGCTGAACAGCTGAGCAGCAGAAGTCAAAGTCTTGCATAATGATGACACTGCAAGAAATTCTTCAACTTCCCCTTTGAACAGACAGAAAAGGCATAGAAAGCATGAGACATGAGAAATATCTCTACAGAGCTGTTACCTGCTCTTTAATGTAATTAACACTGTAATTTGAATTTGCAAGTGTTTCTTGGATCAATCAACAATGCACCAAAATCTTCAGAGACCGCGCTCTGGAGAAAACCAGCGGCTACCAAAAAAAAAAAAAAAAAAAAATCTATTACACTCCTGTTTTTGACACCTATGGCTTGTCTTCCTTTTTCAGCAATATCAAAATTTCATGCCACTGTCATCACAATTCAAATCCATCATCCAACACAACCTATTTAATCACATGACATGGCTTAGGCTGGAGGGAGCCCTTTATTGCATTTTATTTGGTTCTCATCGAGGTGAACATTAAGTGCAAAGATTCCTGTATTATAAGAGCCAGGCATTTGCAGCACCACCGGTGCACTCTAACAGCAGTTATTTCCCTTTCTCATGAATGCTTGCTACAGGCTCTATACTGTGTGTTGTAAGTCAATGGAGCACGGAGACATAAAGGGCGGGAAAGCTTGTCGGTAATAGTCAATACACAGCTAGAGTGGCTATATGATTGGCAGTCAGGTCGAGCACCTACATTTTTCTTTCCTGGCATTGGAAAAAGAAATTGCTTGGTTCAAATGAAACAGAACTCAAGCAGCCTTTTTCTCTTTTATTTGGTCAAAGTCATTTGGGCTTATCATTAATTGTTTGCATGATTTATAAATAAATTATTATACAGATGCAGTTATTAATGCATGTTCTATATGAGATTAACACCATTGATTGCCTTCTTTCTGTCAAAAGAAGGTGTCTATACATTAGTACATTAGATTTAACATGAAGAATATTCTAACTAGGGCTGAATGATATACCAAAAAAAAAAAAAGATATTTCCAAACTACATGCTCAAATATTTTCAATTCAATATCCATTTTACTAATAAATTGTATTGGTATTATACATAATGTGCTGAGGAGGTAATTAAAGCTAAACACTACATCTCAAAGGCAAAGCAGAGACCTATTTATTCACAGTTATTTATAATATATTACATTTATATACATAATTAGATTATTATCTATGTATATATATATATATATATATGCATATAATGTATACATTTATGTAGGACAGTCATGTCCAATGTCCAAAGGGCCAATTGTGCCCCCCCAGTCAAGTTTCCTACGGTCCGCAGCCTCTGTCAGAAATTGTATAATCTTTGTGTAGCAGAAATGCCGATTATAGTGTTAAAATACAAAAGTATGAACTATAATTTTGCTTCACCAGAAGATGGCCGCCTTCTGCCTTTCTGACCCTCGCCGTGACCCTTACCAGCCGATTCTCAAAATGGCGACGGTCAATATTAAAGGGAAGGTTGACAGCGAGAGTCGCTTCTTCCAGGACGGGACAGGTGGAAATTGTGCTTTTTTTTTTTGCTGAAACGAGAAACATTTGTGTTTGGCTCATTTGCTATGAGACTGTGGCTGTTTATGAGGAGGTCAATGTCACGAGACACCACCGGACGACACATCGAAACATGCTAACGGCTGCGACATGCTAACAGCTAACAGGGAGCAGAAAGTTGAGGCGACCGGAGGAAGTTTCAACGCCGCGGCAGCTTTTTCACAAAAGGGCCCGAGAGTCAAGTTAAAATGCCGGAAAGGCGAGCCAAGAGGTGGCGACACGAACTGATCAATACTGCAGTTTTTTATCAACTGACTTATCAACATGGCTTCTCTCCGTTAGCCTGCCATGAAACCAGACTCCTCTGACATTTCAGTTACTGATTTTTTTTTTAATTTATCTTTTTTTGGGAGCTGACGATGAAATGAAGAGATACTTGACCTGCAGAGCCAAAAGGACCAAAAAGGGAAACGGATTTATTTGTTTCAGTTTGTTGAAGAAACTACGGTGGACTGCGGCTGGATCACCTGGCATGGCTGAATGATCAACCCTGAATCTGTCAGAAAGTCAGCGAGGAAACAGGTAAACATGTTATTCACCACGTTATCTGCGCTGAACTGCTCAGTCATGATCCTGTTATGGATGTCAGGCACCTCATCAAATCTGACCCCTAGACACAGCTGAGTAGAGTTTCTCTTTGCATTTCTCTCTGGCTCTTTTGTGTGAGTTTTATTTCCCGTGAGGGCAGATTAGCCTGTCGGAAGTAGAGAAACCTGTGCTTAATGCAAATCCTTAGCGATTCACCAGCTGCAACTGAGTGATTCTCCTCCGTCACCATGGAAACCTGATCAGCTGAGAGAGAGTGACAGAAAGAGGGAGAGGCTGAGATGGAAATGGAGCAGGAGAGTAGAGTCACGGGTCTGTCCCCGGAGGCTTTCACTTAATCTGTCATTGATTCAGATTGTGAATGTAATACATCACTATCTAATGAAACAAATGCTTCAGTCTACACGCTTTTTATCAGATGATGAAGCAGCGAGAACAAGAGGGAAGTGATGTAGTGCATGGATAGTTTTAAGGACAGATTAGGAAATCTGACTAAATGTAAATAACGCTAAATATGACTGAAGATTGGACTAAACAGGAAACACAGCCAAAGTGCTTTGTGCTGAAGTCACCTCATGCTTTGTCGTCAAGTAATTTTTTTTGTTTGTTTGTTGTTTGGAGTGAAATGAGTTGTTAACACAACACTGAGAGCTGCACGATTAGTGCAGACTTAACTTACAAATACAGAGGATGTAACATTGCATGTCACTAGATTTGGATTTGATTGCTTCTGCTCATGCGGGTTAATGCAAATCTTATTCTTATATAATAAGACCAATATAATAATTTCTACAAGGTATTTCTTTGTGCTTTTGTATTCAGAAACTTCCGCTTTCATGTCTGCAAGGCCCAGCACTCCCTCCTTGTTTCTCCTTTTCTCAGCCCTCAATGTCTGTCGCATCTGCTACTGAGAATGACCTCGCTGTTAGTACACTGCTGCCTCATCATCGATGAACTCTCTGTTTCTCTTATCACTGCTTTTCTATCATTCTTGCACAAACTCAGCATATTGTCTACCACTGCCTCACCCACTACTTCCGCTCATTCCCGATTGCTCTCTCCCTCCCTCCTTACCTGCCTTTCTCTCTCCATGCATCTCTCTTTTCACTTTGGCTCTTGTCTCACGGCCAGGTTCACATCAGCATAATATGAGGCTGTTATTTTTCCACTCACAACTTTGTCTTTCTGCTTGTCAATTTCTCTCTTAAATTGGCTATCGTATCACTTTTCCCTCACTGTTCTCTCTCTTCATTCTTTTTGACAATCACTTCATTGACGTGTGAAAAATTCATGCCTCAGAAAACCTATCAAGCATATACAGGTCATCAGCACTGATTGCTTTCACTGAGACTGACAGATAGAAAAGAAACACCTCACCATGTTTCATTATGCGTTACTAATGTACAATTCCTTGTGGGAATTTGTTTGTAAATTAAGCTGACCTTTAGTCTTGATGGGTTACCTTTTATGTAAAGTGAAAGCAGGACTGATTCAACAATATTCAAACACCATAAAATAATAGATAATACACCTCTTCGTGTATAAACCACATCATTCTTTCTAAACAGCCTTAGAGACACTTTTCTCAATGTGAAGACGAGGTGGAATGTTTAATTACTTACTACAATTACTCATCGACTAAGATGTGTTAAACAAGCAAACTAGAAAATTTCTGATTCTGATAATATATTCACCATTGTTTTGCAACTGTTAGTTGCACACAATAGGAACAAAAATCATTTGTGCTCTTCTGTGACTATTCTAAACCGGGGCACAATGAAGTACCACCCCCACCCACGTGCATGTCAAAGTGCAGCCAGTATTCTCCAGTCTAGAAGTAAATTTTCTGCAAGCCTCTTTTGTTTTTTGCTTCTATTCTAATACGATTTAGAGAAAGACAGGAAAACTACAATATAAGAGAATGAAGGAGCCTAGTTTAGATTCAAACCTGTGCTGACGTAGCCAAAATGATACATGCTCTCCCAGGTTTATGGTCCCTTCTATGGAGTTCTGTGCAACAGGTGATTTTAGTGGCCATCTGAGGAACTTCAGATTTAGATACATCAAAGCTGGAATCATTGCAACACACTGGTGGCTGCTTGTTCCATCCTGAATGAATACAACCAGATCAAGAACACAATAATCATACTCTTATTTTACTCCAACATTGAATAAAGTAGGAAAAAAAGTTTTATAAAGTAATATTATCATAATCATCATATGAATTACAAGCGATCAAATATAATTATTACCCTTTGTGAAGCTGATGATTTTTGTGACTGTATTGCAGTTTGATATTACATTACATAATCCTGCAAAGAGTCCTCTTTGCCCACCCATCCCCATGTCTGCTAATTGTATCTAGAGCACAAACACCGTGCATCATTTTAACTATTGGGTGCAGTGAGTTCAGTCAACAATATTTTGTAACTGCCGCAACAAAAATGTCAATTATCACCATTAGTAAGACTCCAGTACCTAAAGTGGACTAGTGGTGGGTTAAATGCACATGCAACCATCAGTTTTTCTTGCTTTTTAGTCAGATGCATATGTCTGCAAGGCCACTCCTCGTCTTTCTCTGCTATTTTTGGAAGTGGCACATTTTGTCTATATTTTGTCCTAATGGATTTCAACAAGGTGTGTATTTGAACAGTTACACTTCCCTGACCACTTTCCTGTGCTGCCAAATGGAGGAAGGGAAGAGATGAGTCCACATGAGCTGAATGGGTATAATGGAGCTACTTATTGGCCTGTTTTTACAATGAATAGCTAGAGTACAGTATAAACAGGATGCAATGTAGGAAAGGTTAGATGAATGACACCATATTCCTTTTTCGTTTATAGTTTTATACTTTACATTCTTTTTTTTACTACAATGGGCCAAATATCTATTTTGAGAAAGCATCTGAAGATGAGTCAGATTTGAGTGCCACCTCCTGATTGTTGTACTGTACATGTCTTCTTCTGATGCTCCCCATTTTCCCTTCACGAACAAACCCACATTCTGTTTCTGTATGTTCACAAGTGGAAAACTGAACACATCTGACGTCAGTAAGATTTGCACCTCTATTTCTGTCCAATTCGCAAAACAACATTTTAGCATGTTACAAAATGCTCTGTTACTTTTTTTTTTTTTTTTTTAACAGATTAGGTACATTCAAGTTCCCAAAATAAGGTATATGGCAGTTTCAACACCTAGATATATATGTACGGCAGGTGTGAAATTATGCATTAATGATGGCACAAACGCTGACCTTCTGGTGACATTCTCATGAGGGGGTGTGGGTGTGACACCAAGACAGTTTCCCTGCTGTTATTCACTCCCAGAGTTGGGGTTGTGTGGTCCTGGTGTAGATTTGTTCCTCTCTAGTTTGAGTGAGGTAACCCAAATAACCTACATTTCAAGTTCTGTTCAGACAATGGATGAGAAGATCAATGCATAAATTGTGGCTGTTACCAATTCTAAATACTGCTGCCAATGAAGCAATGGAAGTGGTTACATTTTCTCGCTATTTTGTTGGATCCAGTTCTGACTAACAGTTGGAAAACTATCCTTCCAGGTAATATCCTGTCTTGTGAGTGTGATGTTAGATTGTGTTGTTGAGCCCTAAACACAACTTAAAGCAGTTTTATTTGAATAATCACACACAAAAACATTCAATAGATGGTTTATTTTTATTTACCACATAAAAAGACAAAATATGTTCTTGTTGTGTTGATTCCGATTTGTTGCCTTCACAGTGGAGCGATAAGAGGCTTGAACAAAGTTCTTTCACCTCATATAATATTTCACACCTCCTGGTCTGAATATGGACCATAATTTTGAAATACTTGTGAAACTAATAATAAGTTGACACCTCATTACAGTTATTCTGCACCGATAAAACACAGGAAGGGCTGAGCATCACTCTCCAATGTTAAAACAATGTCTTTTTCAGCAGCTTGATTACCTTGTGATCACTGCTTTGTAAAGTCAAATTTTAAAAGACATTAAGTAAGAGTTGAAATGTTTATGATGTACCTACAAATGATATGTCCAAAAATGTGATTTCTCCCTTTTTATTTTTTTTATTCAAAGAACGAATGAAGCAACTTACAATTTTTTTATTCCACTGTGTCTACACTCATGTCTGAGATTTTAAGATCAAGTCCCTTATTAATTGGCCTGGGAAGAGAAAGTCCGTTCACTATGAAATAGCTAAAATTTGAACTGAGAAAAAAATGCTGCTTCATAGCAGTTTTGATTTTGTTCATTTTTTTTTTTCTTTGTTAGAGGGCGAAAGCAAGTAAATTCATGGTAACAAGTGCAAATGTGCAAGAGAGAGGGGAAAAAAGAAAAAAAAAAGAATGAAGGACGCTTTTTGCAGCATGGCCATTTAGTCCAAGATGCATAAAATTCTTTTTCTGTCACCAGAAAGGAGTGAAGAGGTGAGCCAGAACAATAAGCAGATGGGTTATGTAAACACTGGTAGCACAACATGACTCTGAAATGATCCTGCGGTACAGTATCTGAGACTGCCAGTCAGTCAAATGTCAAAGATCTTTTTGTCTCTGTCAAACACCCACATGTGGAATAAAGTGGCAGTCTGACTAAATCCACCTTTGACAAGATGAGGCTGCCACTACAGATGACTAATCAGCTGATAAATATGTTGAAGTTTTGACCTTTATAGTGTTTTGTATTCTGAAGGCTCCCTTTTTCTGTGCCTCAGAAATTAGTGCTACTGTATTGCATTCTTTGTTTTTCAGGGAGGGGGGTTTCTGTTTTGTTTTTTTCTGATTTCATTTTGTGGCAAATGCGCAGGAATATTTGTTAATCATTTGAAAGGAATTTAATTTCTAAACAAAACTTTACTTTTATAACAACATAACATACAAACATATTTATTTGATTAAGAAAGTCACAGTCTATGCCGAGCACGAGTTTTAGTCAAGCTGGGTTCTTTCACGTATGATCCATCTGAACTTTTACAGATGGGGAATGTGCAGATGGGGAGAAGAGCTGATAAGAGTTACTCACTGGGAGCAGATTGGGCTCGATGGTGGTGCGTGTTTCTGTGTGTGTTTGCATTGACATGCTTGGCTGCAAATATGTTCACATATATAAGAAGAGTTTAAGTCATACCCTCAAACACCAGTATCGTGATCTCACGCATACAACCCCGCCCACACACACACACACACACACACACACTCTGTATCAATGTACAGCTGCTCAGTTGTCTGTTTTGGCATCATGGTGCATTTTAAATGAAGCAACATTGGCTTGCCATGGAATCATTTCAAATTCTAATTGATATGTCATTGCCAGCAACAGTATTGCATAGATTTTGTTGTACACCAAAGTGGAGTGTCCATGTAGCGGGATATGGTAGCAGTGTGTGAGGGTCAGCATTCACAATGTTCACATTCACATTGTTGAGTGTTTGTCTCCAGTTTGTCTTTCCCATCTGGTCGTTTGTTTATGTCTCTGAGACTGGCTGTGGCTGACCTACTTCGCATTATCCTTCCATTTAATGTGTCAGCCATGCCTTGTTCTTCCTCCTATATGACCTGGCTTCCTGATCAACACCAGGGTCTTCACCTGCTCTCATCTGATCCTGGTAACAATTTCAGCTGTCTTTGTGCTTACCTGTTCCTGCTCAAGTCTCTGAAACCAAGCCCCACCACCAGTGAGACACTTCCAACTCTTCTCCCCCGACTCTCTCACAGCTCTTTTATCACTTATTACAGTTAATTGCTTAAACTATTTGGTGGTCTCCTTGGTCTGCAAGATGGTTCCAGTACCTGGTTTACTTGAGCGTAACAGTATCAAATACGTTTTCTTGTTAATGGCCTAGTTTTTATAAAACTACTTTTGACCTTAAGCATTTTTGCTCTGTTGGGTTTCATGCCATCTCTCTCACTGTCAGCTCCACAAATGCATCTTCACATTTTGGGCTTACAGGTCCAGATGACTATAGGACATATAAACGCCCCACCAGCTCCTCAAGTGCACTAGCAAACACAGCAAAAGGATGACACTGACTGAGCATATATTGATGTACAGCCAGTTTTCTCTTTGCACAGGTTGCCTTGACCTTACTAAAACTTTCAGCGTTGCACAGTTTCTGCTAGCATCACTGCTTATTGGAAGGCGACATTTTGGAGGCTGTATCATTAACACCTCACAATGTAAGCTACGTCTAGTTTCTTCCTATATTTTAGAGGCCATGACAATGTGAAAATCTACCTTATCCCACTCGCCTCGTCATCCATTTAAATTTATGCACATTTCTGAGGGAGTAATCCCATTATACATGGCAGTTTCAATCTGCTGAGTACTATTTTCAATATATCTCAACAGCAACAAAAAAAGCAGCATCTCAAAATATACAACCATAATTTGAGATCAGGCTCTGCACAGCCGAATGTATCAGGCTGGTAAATGAAACTTGGCAAATTCAGGAGGCATTATGTTAATGCTAGTAGATTACAGAACAAACAGTGGCATTGTTGGCGAATGATTTAGTTGAGTTTGTTTTCTTTTGTGTGGTCACAGCAAATGAACGGAAATCAGGAGGTGGTCCCTTTAACAGTAGTTAGTCCAACAGTAGCTCAACAAAGTTCATCCCAGCACTGCTGCACATGAGCCGGTCAAACACAACTGATGAGCTGATCAGCAACAATCAGCCAATCAAAAAAGATGGAAGGAATCTGATGGTGTGAGCCAGAGGCTGTTTGTTAGTCTTTAAACAAGAAAGCTGAAGTGGGGGGAGGGCCAAATGTATTTACCATAAACATAACATGATCTGTTAAAAACTGAACTTTGAAGTATGATTCATTGCAAAGCAGCTTTTATCTGCAATAGAATGCAAAAGAAACTGATGTAAATTTAATTTGATCCTGAATCCATTAAGAAAGCCGTTGTCTCTATGGTTTTTAGTCGTATTGGATTATGGTTATTGGTATGATTCATGCCAGCGCTCAATATGACGCATGTAGGCTCCGTAGAGCGGTGGGACATTTGGCAAGTGAATGGTTCCCAGGCTGTAAGTGGTAGCCTGGTTTTTAAATTAGATACAAGCTATTTCCAGTTACCAACACAAACAATGTGCGTATGTGTGAAGAATTAAGGGAAATGATGTAAAAATGTGGGCTTTCAAATTATGTGCTGTTCCTTATTGAAGCCAATGTCATCTTGGCTGGTATTTGTAAGAGAGACTAAATGAGAAATAGAATGGTTCATGCGGGTGGTTGATAACACACAAAAATGCACAGAGATAGCATGGTGTCCTGGGAAAGTAGGCCACAATTTTTGGTCAGTTTTTTCTTTGTAAGGCTATGACATCATAACAGAATAGACCGTGTAACAATTATGCAATAGTTGTCACACATTTAGCTGACTCCCCCCTCTGATGATGTCAGTGTGTGAAACTATCACATTTATAAAGAAAGTATGTTTCCAGGTCTGTGTGTAAATGTAAAGTAACTATCTAAAGTTCTCAGACATTGCCTGTGTTGTCATTATGTCATAAAGTCGATTTTATCTCTTTTCTGTTTCACAGTGTTTTGTACTATTTATCCATAAAGAGGCATTTTGGCCAGAACTAAGCACACATACATGCAACTCATTTCCATTGATGAAAAAACGATAAGATTAAGTAAGAGAACAATAATCATGAATAGTGTTGTCTATGCTGGGCTTTAGTTTGAGAATTTTATTTAATGATAAGGTTCTCCTGGCTGTCAGCTTCTCTTCACTGACACAGCTGCACCAGTCAGTCTGGTGATCTTCTCCTTTTCTCAAATGAAAATTCCTTGCTTGAGTAAACAGTCAGGGCCAAGTTTGCATTGATTTGAAAGAGAACGCTGCAGCTGATAATCAAATGGATTAAGCTGTTTTGCTGTCAGACACCTGCTCCTCAACCTAATCACTAATTTTGTATAACCTCTCAGTGATGCACAAGATTAAAAGATGTCTCTGTGTTGTCGGGTCTTAAGATAAATGAAGATCATGGTTGTGGTCACAGATTAATTCATGAAGCATACATCACTGCAACACAAAAAATTAATATCTTTAGTGAATGAATACAAATCGAACTTTACAATTTAGTGTCTGAGTGGGTTGTATGCTTATGGTTAATTGGCTGTCTTTTGCTGTGTGGGTTGAATTTTTTTGTGTAACAATGTTACTTGCTTGGCTTGTTAATCCAAGATATGTCTGCAGAGCCACTGTTGTCATTTTTGTGTTCAACTGTGGACTTGGCCTGTGGTTGATGTTCGTTTTTACCAAAGTAAATTCAGTATCAGTGATGATCACTTTCTTCATTTCATGGTCTGTATCATAATGATCAACAAAGAGGGGGAAAAAATGCTAATAAAAATTGTTCCGTGAAGTAGAAGACTTGTTACTGATAAAAAAAGCGTGAATGTAGCTTGCACATCAAGGGCACCTCTGAACATGGCTGTCAAAACTGCACGAGAAAAGAGCAACAGCAGAAGCCTCTGTTTTTATTGCACTTTCTCTTTTACATAATAACTCAGAAATACATTGTGCCATTTTGGTTTCAGAGGTATTGCAGGAAGTCATTGATGTCACCTGGTTGACATCAATGACATCCTGCCAATGTCAATGTCCCTGGTACTCAAAATATAATTAGTTTGTCCCTAAAAACACTTTACCCAATCATCTCAGTGCTCCATGCTTTCCCTGAACAGATCAAAGAGATAAATAGTAAGACCCCTCTGCCACGATCATAATTGGGGAGGAAAATGGCATAGTGGATATGAATAGCAGTAGAATACATTAAGGTTGTCCATCTATCCCAGATGCTGTACTTACTCACCAAACACACACCTTTATCACAGGAACACAAAGTGGTTAAGTGTTTTTGTCAGGCCAGTGAGCACCTCTTCAGTCTGCATGTGCTGCTATGGGAACATTTAAAAAATTGCCTCATATATTGAAAATATAAATTTCAAATTAATTAAATTATGCTAAATGATATGAAGTTTTTCACCCTTAGCTACCATTAAAGTTTAAAAGTTTAATTAAAGCTTTATCCTGCAGACAAATATGTCATGTAACATTAAGATATATTATGTACTGAAATACAAACTAACTAATCAGTTTTCTAAAAAGTATCATGTTTGTCATTCAGCTCAAAATTTCCCATAGACATCAAACTATTCCCTTAAACCTTTCAATTACACAGATAAAAGCCCAACACACAACATACTGTGTACATAAGCATTACATCAGTCCAAATTCTAATGATGAAGAAATGATGAGTGATCTTTTTGACCGACCCTTCAGACACTTCTGTTTTAATCTCGATGTTTCTGACCCTCCCTCCTCCTCCCTGCCATTGATCTTGCAGTCCTCCTCGTTGCCTCGCCCACACCAAGGGCTGTGTGTTTCCCCCGCTTCTGACTCATCACACGGACTAGCCGGTGGTTTGAGTGTGTATGAGTGGAGAACATGCACATGCATGCCTTTTTTTCCAAATGAGATGGATCAACACAGTCCACCTGGCTGTCCCGTTCTTTGTTATCAGCTTTGGTTGCTTGTTGACCCAAAGGCAGCAGCATCACTGACGAGGCTCCTCTGAGCGAGGATCGGGCTCAGCAAATTATAATGAGCAATACCAACAAGGGGAAGCAGAGAAAATAACAGGCTGTGAAAAAAATATAGAGACAGCACATTAAAACTGAAAGGGCAAACGAGAAAGACATGAACATGAGGTCTTAGTCACTGTGCCCCTTCTGCCACATTAACAATTAGGTAGGAAAATGAGATAATGTATATAAATTACAGAAGAATACATTAAAGCAGCTCATCTATCCCACACACATGAAAGCAAGAAGACAAAGGTGGTTATTCAGTGTTTTGTTCTGTTAGGCCATTGTGTGTGTATGTGTGAAGGGCATGGGAGTTGGACATTGAAGAGGCCGACCTTTTTGATCTGTGTGTTTATCTAAATGCCCAAAATCAGGGAGGCTTCAACAAACTATTTTCCATTTTAATGACAAGTAATGAGCTCGCCCCTGCACACTGAATGTGCTGCTGTATGCCATTTAAAAACTGTTTAAGCAGAAATTTGGCACAATTTTTCACTTTTACATCTTGCACTTTGTATCTCTGTGATATTTTGATTTAATTAACATCAGTTCCATGAAGAGTGGCAGCATTGATCAGGTACTATATTATAGCACAGATTCCTCATCAATAATAGGTGAAGGAAAAGCATCCAGCTTTGTTCTGAAGTCTTCTCTCTGCTTTCATTTTTATAGATTTAAAAATGTAGTATTGAAACATTTATCAGCTGTAGTTGTTATACTTTAGTTGTGAGGGAAATGTAGATTTTAGAGTCTAGGCCAACTGACAAAGTAATTTATCTATGGTCCTGGCTGAGATACAGACACTACAACGTAGTTTTACTGTGCTGAAGACACTTCTATTCTGAAGTGTTGATATTGGTGACATGCAGGTTATAAAGTAAATGGAAAGTTCTGGTTCTTCTATTGTAGGATGGGCTTGTTGTGATTTTACTTCTTGTGTAAGTGCGTATGGCCCACAGTCCACAGCAGGTTTGTTTCCTTTCCAGAGTGTCCCCCTGAATTTAACGTCTGTTTTTCTGGGCTTTTTCAGAAGTGAATTTGAGAGATTGAGGTATCAGGAGCAATTCTTCAGGTAACAACATACAATTCCCCGAATTTGTAAACTGCTACTGGGAAAAGATGAAAGAGCTGAGATGAGTGTTAAGACTGTGTGGTACTTTCTCAAACTTTCTGTTTTGAAAACACCTGGATTACCAGCGGCTCCTCATTTGCAATTTCTAAAGTGTACAGAGGCCAATGCTCACTAGCTTGCTTCTGTAGTGTTTGTACCCTGCCCCCTGTTGCTGATACCTTTGTTGTCTGGTGGTTTTTGAGAGTTGTTTATCTGCCCTGAGAGCCATCCCACTGGCAGTCTTAGAACTGTTTATTTGACATGTTCATTGAACTCTTTTAAAGCTCTTTAGTGTGCCAGTCTAAGGAGAATTCATTTGGGTTTTCGCCCCTTTGGCTAGTAACCTTTGACACAAGTTCTCCCGTGGAACAAAATAGAAGGGGCATTACAAGGAGCTTGCATAACTGTTTTGATTCATGTATTTAAGAGTATTTTAAGAGTATTTTTAAAAGACTGAAAGAAGCTGGAATGTACATGTACCGCTTACAGTCAGGAATAGTCACTTTATATCAGTTTTTTACGTCTGTCATCTTATACTGAAGTGGGGGTGGGGGTTAAGAATATCAGCAAAAGTTCAGTTTTCCTCCCTCCCTCATCCTGGGGAGGATCTTTCGTTTTCCTACTGTACCCAGACTCTGCTTGTTTACTGGATTGCTTCCTGTGTTTTCTTTCTTTCTGCCAAATTCATTAAGCTTTTGTATTCTTCAGAGCTTCAGAGATTCACAGGTTTTGTGTGTACAAACTTAAAAAAACTGCGTCCAAAATTGTGCGCGTGTAATTTATGTGCATGCAAGTTTGACTGAAATCAATGTTACCAAGCCAAGCAAGTCTGACATCAGGTGTGGGACACAAGCATCTGTGACAGTCAACCAACTGGAAGATCACATTTGCAATTGGCCGCAGTTCAGATTGAGGGGGACCTGAACTGTGAGTTTCAAGTGTTAGTCTGAGGGTGGGAAAGCTGTTGGTTCTCCAAGTGAGTGTGAAGGGTGAGACAGCTGAATATGCAGGAACTCTGCAGTTAAACAGGCAGAGTGTGAAGGTCTTGTGGGAGTGTCCAGATGTTACTGAGGAGCTCAAGCCAAGTCCCACATCTTGACATTTTCTCAAAATTGAGTCTTCTGTGACATTCTGTGACAAAGGTCCAAAAAGGCATTTCTCAGAGAATGATTATCATGTTTAAAATTCATCTTATTCATCACATACTGTAGTGGTCTGGGCAGCATGCTGATGCAACTGCTCATGTAAGTGTGCTATGCAAAATAGCAGGAACACCATTCACTGTAAGTCCCACCACCGATATAATTATACATAAGCATGTACACGTCAGTGCAAATGCACAAACAAGAAATCTGACTCCAGTTGAGCATTATATTATTATTATTATTATATACTAACCACATGGTAGTGTAATCAGTAGTTGATGAATTTTAGAGCAGAGATTTAAGGATCAATGGCAATCATTACAGACTCTCCAGGATTTATCAATGAATGACAACAATTAGTTATTGATCAGGATTGCAAGTGTAACCTGGAAAATGCCGGGCCATAGCTATTCAGAAACGGGTCCGTATACGTGGCCTAATCAAAGTGACTCCATTCCTTTCATGCCTCTTTCCTAGCTCTTAAGATTATAGCATGACTCAAGGCGGAGGGCAAGCTTTCCTTTGAGAGGGGGGAAAAAGTTATTGCTGTGAGGCATAGGGACATGGTTGACGACATTTCGACGCAGATGCTTGGTGTTGTCATAGCGACAAAGGGATTTCCTGTTCACTCGGAGCACAGCATGTTTTTCATCTGATGAGATCTACACCTCCACAGGTGAGCCCTGAAAAGTTGCAACCTACATTCTCACAGAGAGAAGGACACTTTGCTAGTTTCCGTGGTGCCGAGTCTGCTTTTAACTTTATTTTAAATGCATTACCTTACACCCTTCTGCTGCACTTTGTTCGGAAAACCAAAGCTCATTAATGATAAATCAAATTTTGTAGCTTTGTTTGAGTCATGCCTAATGATGAAAATCATTTTAGTCCCTCCTAAGTAAACTCTGCTACCCTTTGTAATCACAAATGACCCATTTAATAGTTCAAAGCTTTAGTCTTATTACTGCAAAGTAAGATAAATTATGCACTTTACTTTCAGATACTTATTGTCCCTTTTGCTGCATACCATTTATTTGACAGCTATAATGACTTTTCAGCAAAAGATTTTACATAATAAATAAAACACACTCAACCTAGATATCCAGCCAGTGGTTTGTGACCATCAACAGTAAAATAACTCAAATGTTTCACCTCTTAATAGTTTCCACCAAAAAAAGTTTTCTCGCTAAACTTCTCTCTTGGTTTAATTAAATCAGCAATATCAGAAGATAGGAGATCTTCTGATATTGCTGATACACCTCTCAGCAAGTCTTTACTCCCTGGTAAAGCTGCCCACCACTCAATGAGCTACTTGGGCCTACTGCATCACACTGATGCAGTGTGTTAAGTCAACAAAACTAATGAAATAAGTTTGAAATTCTTTTTCTTAATGAGCTGCTTTTAAATAATTCATTCATTCATTCATTTATCTTCAACCGCTTATCTGTTTCCGGGTTGCTGGGTGCTGGAGCAAATCTTTTTAATCTTGTAAAAATAGAATCAACTGAACGTTTTATTGAGACTATTACTGCTTAAGAGGAACTGGATGATACAACTAGAATTCTTTCCCCTTTATCGATGCGTTTTTATTTATGCATTTAATCAGAATAAATATTGAAATTATAGATTCATACTTTTGTATTCAAACCCATCTGTGTTTGGCTTGATAACCAGGATTAATACGTTGAGCATCTCCCATGTATTGCATAGAACTGCATTATCTCATAGTATGAGCTGTAAATAAACATCCTTTAAAAAAAAAAAATGCTGACTGAGCAACTCTTACACCACCAGTGTTCTGTCATTGGTGGGTTTTTTACGTAGACCCAACATATCATCAGCAGCAGGTTTTGTCAAACTGGAAGTCAGACATCATTTGTTATTTTGCTTTTAATAAAAATGACATGAACCGTTCATATTTTTCAGAAGTTAACTTTGCTATTCCAGGAAGCTCTCCCGCAGATACACATCGTCATCAAGTTTTATTTTTACATTATTTTTGTCCCGGTTGGCTTAGCAACTGGATTATGAATAACATCCCAGCAGTTATTTTTAATGGACTTACCCCAACGGTATTATCCTGTTGCCTAGCAAGAGGTTTGTAAAAAGGGGGATGTGAATCATTTTTTCTCACCAGATGAGATCTCAAGAAACTGAAGTTTCCAGATGATAAATCTTTTGTGTCTACCAATGCATTTTAGCAGCTCCATCAATGTAAAAACACTAGGTGAAAAAACTTAAATATGTCCAGTACCTCCATTTATGTAAGTTATGACGACTGAAACTGATTGAAACATCATGACATGGTTTCTGTTACAGAACTATTCAGTAGTGATGTAATTGGCTGTACACTGCCTATAAAAAGTTAAGCTATGTGAAATGCAGATAATAAATCAAAGTTTTCTCTTCTCACCAGGAACATGAAGCACTGATTGCTGCTTAAGATGTGATTCAGTGCTCATTGTATTTTTAGAGGTTATAAATGGATGTTCTTTGAGGAGCGCCTAACTAGCTCTTTATTTCAAAACAGCAAAACATAGCTCTCTAAGGCAGCAGTATTTTAGAATTACAATTGGTCGAATGAGTATTTTACAATAAAATTAGAGTGACTACAAACTGTGTCATAACATGATAAAATGATTTAAGTGTGGAACAAAATCCGACAATTTTGGATTTGAGTGTTTTTAAAGAAAAACCACTCTGCTAAATATGTTCTGGGAGGGCTTCTTATTCTTCCTTTGACCTCTTGCCCATTATAACCTGGCTCGACCAAAATTATTCATTTTCGATGTAAACTTTTCATTTCAAAGATTTCTCTGAAAGAATTTGCAAAGTTGCCATAGAGATGCTATTGACGGAGAAAAGATTATATTTGTTGGTGCATTTGAAGTTATAGTTGCGACACATTCATTGGCAAGAATTATCAGTGGAAAGTGAAGGAAGTTAGAAATGAATCACCGGGAAGCTTGTTTGCTAAGTACAATTTTCCAATGATGCCATTAAGAAAGATGACACCAACATGAGATTCCATGACAGACGGCGGAGGGTCATCTCCCCTTCCCACAGCCTCTCAGCCTCTTCTCTTTCTCAAGAGGCGCTTCACACTACTTCAGCAACTTCATGCTGTGTCCTACACAGAACATGGACACTCTGTGTGACATTCACTACGACGAGAACTCAGAAACCCCCCTCAACGCATTGCAATAGAAAATATGTACTCTCAGCAGAAGCCTCACTGGCAGTGACATCCATATCTGGAGCATTCAAAATAGGTTAAACCTCCTAAGCATCCTGGGTGTGCCCTTTTTTAACCTCTGCCTGCTGCTCGCATTAACCCAGTATGGATTGCCTAGCACAGTATGGATGGTACCACGTGATCGATACCCACACATAAGCACAGATATAACAAACATCTATGATGAATCACAGAGCAGACCTAAACACATCTTATGATAAATGTATGAATGGAGGAGGATGAGTAGAAAAATAAAAAAGAAAAAAGAAAAGATGTATCACAGTGGAACTGGTTCAAATTTGTATGAGCCGGATATCTCTTTGTATGGCTCAGTCTCCTACACACATTCTGCTTTCTGAAAAAAGAAATACTCCCATGTGTCTGTGTGTGGGGAGGGATTCCTAAGTGACTATTTTAGGTAAGCGTGTATCAGATAAATCACAAGCACCCATATATGAAGTTTAAAAGACTCAAAGCTGTGGGATGTTATGTCAATGAGTTGGTGACCTAAAGCAAGTAGGGTGTTTCTATCACCATTACACCACAGAACGCAGACCCAAGGATAAAATACTGCCCCTCATAGAGACCTCTATCCCATCTATAAAAACAGGTTTTTGTGATTACTTGGACTTCCAAGATTTTTCCTCTCATGGTGACTGTTAACTAGGAAAACAGCACATCCCTGGACCTGGATCTGTATCTGGAGCAGTGACATGAGCCCAAACTATTACACTGGTCATGTTAATGTCAGTAGACAGTGTTGGGAGGATCAGAGATATATTGTGTTTGTACAACCGTTTTTTTGGGCGATAATGGCTTTCCTGCCTTTTGCTTTATATAATAATTTGTGAAAAATTAATTTATTGCTGGTTTGGTCTCTATTTTGGTAAAACATGAACACAGTGTGATGATGAGATGATGTCGGTCTAAAGCTTTAAAGAAGAATTAGTCCAACCATGAATGAATATGACTGAGCCACTTGTTTAAAAAAAAAAAATAACTTAGGGTTCAGTAAAGCCGTATTTAAGAACTGGAGTAAGACAAATCAAGACGAGTTCATTGTCAGCAAAATGAAAGCATAAGAACAGATTTCATCCTCAATTCAGAAATGGAGTGAAACGCTGAGTGAGTCAAGGTGGCAGCAGATGTGAATGACTCAGGCATCAATGGCACATTAACGTGTTTGCTACTGTTGCATCTGGCTCCTTCATTATCACCTGTTAGGAACAGATTTTAGTGCCAATTGCACAGATCACAGCAGATCTACGTCACATATTAAGTCTTTGAAATGGGTTTGTTGATGCATTGATTGGAAATTTGGAAAAATACAGCAACCAGGTTTGGATGCATGATATTCCCAGCAATCCGGTATGGCTAGACTAGCACCATATGCACACTGAGTTATTTGTTTCATTATGTGGAAGGTTGGTGGTTACAAGCAGTTCAGAATTTATATTACTGCTGGTTGCACAACTTCTAGAATAAACTCTGAACAAGCTCCGGGAAAAAAGAAAAAAAAACTCTGATCATCAAGACCACTGTCAGACATTTACTTCCATTGGAAATAAGTCGTGATTCCTTCAGAAATAAACAAGTCAATTAAAGAACGAGCACGTCACAAAAGGCCAGAGTCACGAGTCCGAGAGAAAGTGGGCACCCAGGTTTCAAGTCATTACAGGTTTTGATATCAGCTTCACGACCTGTAATTTGAACACACAAAAGTGAAATCATTACAGGTAATCTGAGGCAGTCACCCTCACAAAGTCCTAAATCCACTGATTTATCCATTCTAGTCAACCAGAAAATAATAGTAATTATTAATCTGGAAGTTATTTGGAACATCAATTACTTTGTACTGCTGGAAATTCTCAGAAAAAGATTTGCTTTCAGGCTCAGACATTTATGACATTTATTTGCTATATGATATTTGTCATTTCCGATAGCTTCTCAGCTTTTTTTGATTTGTCCATCTACATCTCTGTGACTCCAGCGAATGTGATTGCCTATTGCTTAAGCAGTTGGGGAAATCGTGTTATATCCACAGTTGAAGCATCATTTAGGAGAAAGAGCAAGAGACAGAGAGAGAGAGAGAAGAAACAGAGACAGAGCAAATAAGGGCAGCCAGCTGTGGTAGAAGCCGAACAGATTAAGTAGATTATGTTGCTAAGCTGAGTCCAACTGGTTCTTCTCCCAGTAAAAACAACCAAATCAACACTAAGTCTCTCCAGTGATGGCCTGAAATCTTTGCTTCAGTGCTTGTTTGACTTGACTCTGCTTTGTGTGTGGCTGGTTGCATAAGTGGCTGTAGGTGAGTCGTGTGGATGTGAGTGTCAGTATGCAGGCATGAACAGGTGTGGGTGGACAGGTGGGTACAAATAAAGATTTACAAACACTCTATATTCCTTAAAGCAAAGAGGAGCGGCTGACTAAGACCAAAACAAGGGACATTTGTTATCGTTAGGTCTTTGCAATGAATTCCAACCTGGCTGCACAGCTGGAGTGCCAGGCTGTGTTTGACACTAATACATTTTCTATAGACCTTCTTGTCCAAGTTAGATGAGAAGCCTTCACGGTGTGTACAGTATACATGAAGCCCTGACGAGCAGACAGTTAAACTTAAAAAGTGGAAACTGGTATCAAACAGTTCCTCTCATCCTCCGCAAGAAAGCAAAGACTGTTTCCTGAAGTGATGAATCATTCGTTTGAAGTCTCGTATTTCTCAGACAGTGCATGTTTTTTTTATATCTGTCTTATACATAGTGTAAGTATTTCTGACTGTTGCTCAATATTCTAGGGTTTATCGATGTCCCAACCACTGCTTGGCTGATGGGACACAACTTCACAGACTGCCAATACAATACAAAGCTACATGGAGATATGTATTTAATAATGTACATTAATGTAATACAAATATGCGTATAAAATGTTTATTTGCAGGGGAAAATTCTGCTTCTTGGTCATGTCTAATGGCTCAAAAAATGTCTGCGACATGGAGTAAACCAGGATTTTGAAAAACAGTAGAGAGTACAGTATGTGGTCCCCAGCTATTGTCTACTTAAGTCCTAAGTGGAGCCACTCAGAGTGATTTTGTAGGTGGCAGGCCCTGCCACTGTGTGTAAAACCCACTAATGGTTAAACCCTCATGGAACTTTCCAAAAGGAGGAAGTCTCATGCTGGAGTCTTATAGCTAACCTTATACCTGCCACCAGCCTGTACTGGGCGTTTGGCCGAGTTTTTCGTCACTAACCATGTGCTTGGAGTGATGGTGCCTTGCAATGTGTCATACAAACGGTATTCTGGCTGGGGTGGACAGCGACAGTCAGGCCCGAGCCCTGAGCTGTGTGGGAAGAGGTGTAAATCATCATTAACTCCCCACTGTGGTGTTTCATCACCACACACAGCTCGTGGGGCAGACATCTTCGTCACTGTGTGTCTGAACATCTTCCAGTATGGGCATACTGTTATTTTGGGCAGCGATGGAAGGATATTCCATTTACATACTGCACAAACAACAACAGCAAAGAGGAGGAATTAACAGGTGGGAAAATGACGTCACAGTTACATAGGACATCACGGGGAGGGAAAGATAAGCCTTCAAAGGCCTCAGAGTTACAAATCATAATCATAAAATGTTGAATCTTTTGAATATTCTCTATCTTCAATAAAATCTAATTTATCATCAACTTATTCATATTTACTGCTGGCTTCATTGATTGCTACAAAAAAAAAAAAATCTTAATAACATATATAGATGTGTTACAGTCTTGACAAGAAAGGAACATTCTGTAGTTATGACCCTTAATTAATATTTTAAAAGATTTTCTAACTGTGTCATTTGTAAATGAGGAATCAGTGTAGCGGTGTTCATGAGTTAGCAGCGTTTGACCCTGACAAAAAGGATTAGCACGCGGCACAATGATTTTTCAACACTTCAAAGGCAAAGGTGTTTTGTTGTGTTTTAATTAAAGGCCTCTAACTGAACAATAAATGTCAATTAAGCTTCATAAAGACTTTGTAAAAGTGCTACCATAAAATAAATTCCCTGACATACAATCGAGTCACAGATAAAAATGTATGGATGTTTGTCAGAGAGAGATTTGGAAAGGCCCACAAAAGCAGATCAGGAGAAAATCTATTTCATTTCTAGGGAATCCTTTCTGTATTTTGGTTATTTGTTTCAGTGTCTCACACAGCAGGACTGTGTGAGTAGTCTGCAGTGTGCTGGCCAACACACAATCCATAAATGCAGGTGTTAAGACAAACGCAGAGCTGTCTGTAATGAGATGTCTTTTCAAACTTACTCGGGATTTGCTTCTTTAGTTTTGTTTGTGTTTCTCCAGGAGTTGGATGTTGCAGTTGACTTTCAGATTTGTGCTGGTTTTTATGTGTTTGTGTTCGTAAATGTGTGAGTGTGTGTTGAGCTGTTCTTTAGACCTGTTGTCTGCAGATTAGTTACCTAAATTTGAAAAAAGTGTTTTTATCCAGATAACATGCAAACATTAAGTGTTGAGAATGGCCTCCTAGGTATGTTGCGAACCACAAAAATAGTCCCACGGTACTCAACCCCTGGCTGTCTGGTGAGTAATTTCTCCTTGTCCCTGCTGGGAGCCGACAGCAACCTTCACTGATTGAAACACTGAAAAAAGAGGGAACAACCCATTATTTATTTTTTTTTTTTTTTTTTTTTTCTGTAGAAATAAATAATAGTTCTGTCATGTTCAGTGCCTTTAAAATTAAATATATTGGCCACAGATCAAGTAAAGGAATTTGAATTTTGGGACCTTTTGTCTTGAAGGATTTTGACCTTCTCTTTGATTGTGTGAAAGTAAGTTTAAGACAAGATCCTGGTATTATGAACTGTTCACTGTGATCTGGAATATTTTAGATTTTAGAAAATTTGGCACACAAATGGATGGACATTTTCATGAAGCACTTTTAGAAATGGAGAATATTCATTGCAGTACATCAGTGATCAGACTGAGTCTGAGTCTTGAGTCTGGATATGTTTGACACATCTGAAAAACACTTATGTTGAAAATGACTGGTTGTGACTGCACGAATGCTGACTTAGTTTCTTAGAAGAGCACTTGTCTTTCCCTTCTGTAAATTGAAGGCAAAGAAATCTGCCCTTAATGGGATGTGATAAAGTCTCTGACGCACATCTCCAAGAGTCAACGGTACCTTTTAATTTGGATGTTCACAGTGAAGTCCATCTGGCTGCTGAAGTGAAGTCCCCTCTGGGTTCATTTAAAAATGCTGTCGTAGCACTCACTGCTTCTGCTTCAATCAAAAGTGTTTAATGGTTGTAGAGATTCCCACTTTGTGCGTGAGTGTATAAGCTGGGGAGCAACTGAGTGAATCAGAGAGGGAGTGAGAGAGAAAGTACACGGAAGTACCGTTTTATTAAAAAGGGTTTTCTTTAACTTTGTTCCTGTGCGGATATGAATGTGGGTGGACAAAATATTAGAAACATTTTAAAATATGGTGACTTTTAAGTATACCACCTCCACCACTGTCTACATCCTCAGAATTGGGACCTCTCTCATTCTGTATCATTGACATGCCTTGAGGTTATATGTTGAAAAATCAAATTCAAATTCAAACCAAACTTCATCAGAATTGTCCTTCATTATGATCTACTGAAGTGTCACTACATGGGGAATCATTTCCATTCGTTCACAGGCCATATGCTGAGGCAACAAAGGCAAATGTTTGCCAAAAAGTCTCTTATTAAATTAAGACATCAACGCACAACATTTTCAGATTCATCGCTGGATAGTAAAGACATAACTGCCTCGTGTTTTCAGCTAGTAGCCCTCTCACCTCCCACCCCTGTTTTTTTTTTGCCTCACAACTGCATTGGTACTGTTGTTTTTCTGTTTTGTTTTGGGGTTTTTGTTGTTGTTGTTGTTTTGTTTGTGTTTTCTACAAATTCCAACATGTCATCTAATGTACCAGTTTCAAGGAAAAGCCTATGACTGCTTCGAGAAATAAGTATAAAAGGTAATTGGGTTGCCATCATTTTGGGTCATGAAGAATAATGTTTGTTTTTAGTTTCTGAAAATAGACAGTTTAAGGGATGGCAAAACATGATGGGGAGCTGTTGACTACAGATGAGTCAACAGCTCATTGGGACTAAATTGACCTTGATTCACCCATTAAGAGATAAACAAATCAAATGACCAAGACCTTTCCCTCCAAGACTCACATACACACATATAGTTGTAAGCAGAAGTTTGAACACCAACAGCATGTGCTTGATTCTAGAACAAATAAATCCAAATAACCTCTGCAGGGCATCTTATTTATTTTTTTTTTTTTAATGTGATATCCAGTTTGTTTTTGACTGAGCTTCTTCTTTTTCCTTCTTCCTCTGTTTGCCTAATCTGAGTACATTCGGAGCCAAGTATGTGTTGAATTTAACATTTAAGCTTAACGACACAGACAGAAGTTATAGACAGTTTCACTGAGCTTGTTGGTTTAAAAACATGTCAGATTAATCAAGCAAACGCAGAGAAGTCACGAAAGTGATCTCCCCAGTGGAGGCTAACAGCAAGGAAATGCAGTGGTGAAAAGGGAATGAGAGAATTACTAAATAAACTGTTTGGCTTGGTCTTAAGCAGTTTTTTTTCTTCTTCACCCACTCGACACGAGTATGTATGAGTGGGTTCAGCTACTTATACTGCCAAGAAAATGATGCTTTTACCACACAAATGCAATATGATCATTTGACTAAATGTGATATAATTCCATTGAGGAAAATTTTATGAAATTTCGTGATCAAGCTTTCAACTTTATTGGAAAGCTGGAGTGCTTTGTAGTTAAAAAAGTGTTGCACATACAACACCCTCTGTGTAAAACAATGCGTAAAACAATGTGTACAACATGTTCTACCAACCAAGCAGAACACTTACAGTCTGTGGCACAGTGTGAGAGGTACTACCAAAAAGTATATATGCTTTGGCAGGACTTTGTCTTAATCTGAAATTCAAGTTCAATAAACTGACCCAACTTGGTTGTTCCTCTCTAGAAGCACTTGTCTTTGCTTGCTCTGCTCTGATAATCCACATGAGTCAATTGACAGGCAGGATTAATCACCTTGGAGGTAATTAACCAATACTTCTAATTACTTTAGTAGAAACTGTGATTTCTGCTCAGGAAGTCATTTCAGGTAATTAAAGTTGGACTTCTGCAAAAAAAAAATCTGTCTGAAAACGCCTATTTGAGTTAATCTGGTTTAAAAGAAAGCTTTATTCTAAAACCAGGCGTAATCCCTTCTGGAAACTGGCCCAAAACATTTGCGGGAAAGATGAAATGGAAGTATATTGGCAATGTCTCTTTCTTTCTCTCTCTAAGTTTAATGTATTCATTTTCTACTCCTGCTTGATCTGGTGCTGGGTGACAGCGAGGATGCAGTCTGACCCAATATACAACGAAACACAACACACAACAAGCTAAACACATAATAGACAATTTAGATGTTAAATTTCCCACACATCCACCCTCTTCCCATCATGCATGTCTTTAAATTGGGGTGGGAAAGTGAAGCACCATCATTTTGCATCAGATTTTTACCAGACAGAACATCCCTCATGCAGCTGGCTGGAGATTCAAGATACTTCCTTTTGATTTTGTTGCTTTAAATTGTCTTACAGAAGCCTCAAATCTGTAAACATCAATGTACGTCTGGCTCTGTACCGATCGAGACAAATTGACGCTTCGATAAAAACACCATAACACCACCGTTGACGTTTTTTCAGGGTTTCTGCCACAGTCAGAAGCAGCTGCTGCTGTCTGTTCCACAGGAGGTTGTTTGTCACAGCAGCAGCTTTTTCTCCATGGGGCTGGATATAATGGATATTTGAAAGCACTAGGAGCTGATGACCTGCAGGAAGCAAGTAGAGCAAACCTGGCAGGACACCGTCCACCCGATCAAAGTATCTGTGCACACAGGAAACACCAATATGCCCGAAGGTCTGAGGATAATTTGAAGAGGAAATCCTAAAGTGAATGATGGAAAAAAGTGAATCATTCGTACCAGAGGGCTCTGTGTGCTATTCAGAAACTGCATTTGTGCAAAACACTTTGAGAACTTATTGTTTCCCTTTCACATCACTTCCTATTTATTCATGTTTGCGTATGTATTTCGAACTTCATCTCATTTCCTACTGTGTGCACACTCACCAATAACATTGCATAAATGCGTCCGGTATAATCTTGATATGATTTGCCATCAACAGGTTTTGCAAGGGGTGCCAAGAGTGGGAGTGTTAGCAATATAGACAACTTCTTTTGTCTTGCTTGTCTGCCCATTGAGTATAATATGGTATTATTCATCAATAGTGGCGGGCGGATTTATACAACACGCATGCATTGTATAAATGTGTGGTTTTTTTTTGTTTGTTTTTTTTTTGTTTTTTGTGTGTCTGACAGGGACAGAAAGATAACACTTCAGAAGACGCCTATACCCATGCCTAATCCTTACATAAAAAAAAAAAAAAGTATGAAAATGTTCCAGATTAAAGACAAGCCTGAAATGCCCTTGTAATATTTGTCCTTGTGATGATGAAGGTACCGCAGTGTTAGAAGTCCTTGGTCTGAAAAATAACACTCAGAAATAATTCTGTCTGCATCGCCTGCTCTTCTCCACAACAGAGTGCACAGAGAAAAAAAAAATAAAATAAAATAAATAAAAAAACCATTTCCGGGCAGCCCAAATATGGCCAGGCAATGACGAGGTGTGCAACAGATGAGTCATCCCTCAGACTCCCACACTCCCCCTGCCTTGCATGTGTGCAAGACGAAGAGGGAGGGAAAAAGGAGTGAGGCAGCCTAAGAACAAAGACATGAAAGCACTGCAAAAACTATGCAGCGCTAACCTGCAAATCCAAGTATTGGTGTTCACATTGTGACATTTTCACATTTCCACTGAGGAATTAATGCGACCAGCAGAAAACAGCAGCAATGACTGCACATAACGTTACTGAGCACCGATATGAGTCGTTTTGCTCGCTGCAGATCCCTGCACTGAACTCCTAACAATCACTAAAACGACCATAAAACAAAGAATGAATGTCTATTTTCTGTTTGCCTGCCTTTTGTCGTGCACCGTACAGAGCATTAGGATGCACTGCAAAGACCAAAGCAGTCTTTACTGTCCTTACAAATTTTGCCTGTAATGGTGATTTTTAGAACCGGAAGTTTGATATGCAGCAATGCTAAAAGTTTTCCCATGCAAATGATTTGCTCCTGATTGACATTTGGATGACAAAGTGTAAGGTAACTTCCCTGTTGTTCCAACATCTCAACACTGCACTTTAATCCCTTCTGCTCCACCTGAGTTTGAAAACTGGAGACTTTTCAAAACTACTACTACTTGACCCATCTTAGTTTGACAACCCTGAGGTAGTGCTGTTAATCTGCAGAGCTGCTCTGAAAAGATCAGCCTTGTCTACTCCTGTTTGGAAGCCGCACAGCAACAATGTCGCTGACCTTGTTGACTTGGCTCATGATATTGTTGTTGCTCATTCACGGTCGTTCTCCAGTGACTTAACAACAAAGTAGATATCAGCCTTCTGATGATGCCAGTTTACACATTGCCAGGCTGAATTTTAGCATGAGATAGTCCAAAAAGTTTCACCTGCGCCCATTTTTGTTTTTAAAATGAAAACATATTACTGTACATGAAACAAATATTTAACTACTCTTTTCATTCTCTGGTGGTTTGCATCAAATTTAATTTGGCAATCTATTTAAAGTGTCAAACCCCGTGGCTAATATTTACATTCCTCTGCCATCCTACATGCATAACTAGCATGTTAGTGAATGTTTTATTGATTCGAGGTTAAATGCAGAACCACCTAACACTTAACTGAAAGTAAAGGGTGAATACTGTCTTCTGTAATAAATATTATATGATTATATAATTCTAAAACTCCGTATAGCCTGCAGCATCACGGAGATCGTTCATCTGGGAGCAAATGGATATAATCCCCCTTGCGCCAGAACAGCCCATCTCTCTGCTTCTTTTGCTAGAGGACAGAATTTATATTCGAACAAAAGTGGGATATTTGCCTATCACAGGGCTTCTCTAGGTAAGGTAAAATTTAAGCTACACATGCAAGAAAAAGTTTTTAATATTTTAAATGGATATGCCCCGCAACCCGGAAACGGATAAGCGGCTGAAGATGAATTAATGAATAAATGGATATGTCTCCATTTATGTTTTGAAGAAATCTTCTTGCAGTCAGTCTTTCGGGATGGCTGCCAGTCATCAAGTGACTGACTGCCAAATTTAGGGTTCGTTTGAAGAAAGGTGAAGCTGCGTGGGAAAAAGTCGCTAATGACATTCATACCACACATTTATGTCTAGATATGTCTACGTTATTTTTATAACCTTCTCCACTGCTAGTGCTAGTGCTCGTGCCAATCTTTATATATTTTTGCTTTAGTGACGACTGTGAAATTTGAAGGATCAAGTACTTCGATACTCAGAAGCAATGTGGGCTGTTTCATGTAGATTTCCTATTGAAATTAAGACTAAAACTTTTCTCGTACTTTGTCTTCAAACACGAACAATCTTTAAGGTGAAATAAAGGATTTCGAGAAAATACACTTATTCACTTTCTAGGCAGAGAGTTCATTGAGAAGATTGATGCACCTCTAAATATGTTAACCAGCTGCAGTTATTGCTCTTATCTTACCTAAAAGAATGACTGCCAACAATTTTAAAGCTTACAAATTAATATGCTACATTTGAAGTATTTAATCTGTGAAAAAAAAAAAACATAAAAACAGCCTTTAAAACTTTAAAATTTACTTTAAAATTGCACAAAGAAAGAAGACCTTAAACGAATTGCTGGACTTTAGAGGCAGATTATCTTACCTCTGCTCAGAGCTAAACTAGCTGTTTTATTACTTAACCATAAGCCACGCTAATAGGTTGCTGGCTTAAGTTTTAAATGGAATGAATAGTTATCGAAAGAATGAATAGAAAGTTATATCTACCCAGTATCTCCAAAAATGTCAAAGAGATCAATTCATTTATTCATTTCTTGTTAGTGAAATGCATTCACACCTGGTTCAAGTGTAAATCTTTTATGTCAGTGTCTCTTTGGTTCTCCCAAGCTTACGTCACTCATTTCAATAACTAAACAGTGACTCATGGCATCAAGGCCATCTTAGCCACAGGCACATTTCTCACACTCTCTGCAGTAGATTAGGTATTACTGCACTATTCATCCACAGGTAACACCATGTATGTCTTTCCTGTTGCCATATCGGTTCTCCTCCAGGAACCTGATGGGGAGAGGCCTTCCTCTGGCACTTAGACCAGAAAAACTCCTGTGACTCATTCTGCTAGATGCCTACATTTCTCACTTGCTGCTGTTTATTAAATTCAAACCACCTGCCCCATTGATTCCTAATGAATCTTTTCCATTTCACAGACATCATGATGAGTAAGAGGAGTTTGGAGTGTGCTGTCAGCTTGCTGTTGTTGTTGTTACTGTTGGTGAAAGTGGTGAACAGCAGGGAAGCCTCCACTGGATTAAAGTGTTCTTTGCATTCTTGGCAACAACCTGGCCTTTCTGGTTTGATCCAACACAAACTCAACCCAATAAGAAGGATTTGCCTGCAAATCTTTTTTGGCAGCAATTGTGTTTGAAGTCTCCACTTCAACTTGATCACAGGATGGTAGATGGTAATCTCATTCCTGCTCTTACCAAAAAAAAATCTGAGGGTTCAGGTGAGCTCTGCTGGAAGTTGCATTAGAAAAGATCGATCTGCCTCAAATCAAATGGCAACATTCAGGCCTCTTTTCTTCCCTGCATCGATATTGATCACCAGTGCAATTGCACATTCAGCCAGGATCTTCAGTAAACACAGGGAAAGATGGAAAATTGAGACAGAGTTTATCAGCCCAGCTGGACATCCATTACAAAAGCAATGCTCCTTCGTAGTGTGCGTTCTTCTGAGTCTGAACTTTGAGAATTTTGAATGCTCAAGCTAATGCATAAAACACTATACCTCCCTGATCTCAACCCTGAGACCAAGAAATTCTGCTCAACCAATGTGTGATGTAAAAGTAATCTATGGGTAAATCGCCCACTGTTCAGAATTTTGCGAAGTGATAGAGGAAGTCACAAAGGAAGATAATGGCCAAACTGTTTGTGATTGCTTTATTTGTTCGAAACTGCTACAAATTAATTTAGGCCTAATCTGTTTCAGTTTGTGGTGGTTTGAACCGGTTAGTGAGCTACAGTAATACGTCTTGGTGGAAGGAACTATGATGAGGAGAAGTGCTTCTAAAAATATCAACAAGTTAGTAAAAGTTTTGTCAAAATGCACTGCATCATGACATGACAAGTTGCAAATAAAAGATGATTGCTTGTTAGACAGCCAAAGTGATGTGCAGCGTTCCCTGGCTTAAAGACTGGCCTGACACGCCGGACCCATCTTGACACTGGATGTCAGCGGCTTTTCCTTTTGCCAGTGGATGAGTGAAGAGGGAGAAAGGAGAGCTCAGAGGAAAGTCACGAAATGATGAGCGACACAAGACGGTGGCTGGTTTTACTGCGATAACAGCAAAGGAGTCAAAATTTAACTTTTGAGAGAGTGCTTTCCTCTCAGCACCAGTTACACACAGTTACACCAGTTATGTGTTATATATCATGGTTCCATTTATTCAAAAAAAAGCACCACATCTCTGATTGTTAACCTCATCTTGTATCTTGTCCCTTCCCTTTGTATATATAAGGTGAACTATATAATTCGGTGACCTTTCCTCAATTTCTTGCTCTTTCCTTTGCTCTAAGGAAGACTGTTATCTTGGAGTGAAGAGACAGGGCAGCCTGTACTCTCGACAATACTCATGAAGCTATTACTGTGACTCGTGCCTCATATGAAGTAGGGCAAAAGCAGGTGAACAGAAGGGAAAACTAGACCACAAGTCGGTCATTCTACGTGAAATTACATGGCTTACATGACTAATTTCCTATGACCGGTCGCCCCCAGTTAAAGTGAACAACATCCTACAATGATTTTAAAAGAATTAATAATGCATCAAAATATATCATGAAGTATCAGTAGCAGTATTTTTAATCTGTGCCAAGTGAAGCAAAGCAGTTGGAGGATTAGAGCACTGCTCCCGCCTGCAAACGCCCACCAAGAGTTCTGTTTTTGTTGTTTGTTTCACACGCTATCTTAAGCGGTTGCTGTGATATATTGGCCAGAACTTGACATTGCACCACAAAAAAAACAAAAAAACATGTGACACAAAAAAACCTTGTTAGGTGATGTTGGAAGGTTCCAGAAATGTCTATCCTAAACTGAGCGAACATAGTCACAATGCTGGGATTTGAATTTATCATTAACTTTGATATAGGACACTAGTTTATTATTGAAATAATAAAATAATAGCTTAATTATTCAGATCACTTGGGTTATGAGTCATTCTTCAGTTTCATCTATCCTGGCCAGGTCCTGACACCTCTTCAACAGAGTGTGTGGTTTGTGAGTTGTAATTTGCAGCCACAGGTCACATCAGTTGTGATTATTTATCTTTTTTTTGTGGGGGGGGCAAGCACCCAGCTGGCTCCATTTTTTCCCCACTCTTTTGTGTCTGCCCTATTTCTGCTCTACTTCTGAAACCTGTTCTGACAGAGAATTGAAGCTACAGAAAAAGAAATAGAATCTTCATATCTTTTGCAGATGGACAATCACATCAAAGCTTTAGCAGGCGTAACACATGAAACAGGCAATTTAAGCAGCATCTCTTTGAACTGGCTTTATTCCACAATCTGCTTATTGTACAGTTTCTGGAGGACACAGTGGACGTTTAACTGCTGCATTAGACAACCAATAAGCATATTTTGTGTGGGAATATGGGAGGACACAGACTTCAAGCGGAACATAAGTTATATCACAAAGGGGATTTACACTTTAAGCCTCTTCAAATTGTTTTTGTATCAGTGCGAAAATGCAGCAGGGACAGATTTAAGTGCTCTTCATAATGTGCAGCCCCACACATTTACCCCAAAAAATCAGTTATTAAGCACTTTGCTGTGTTAACCATACGAATTACACGTATTTTGTAACAAGCAAGTAAAGGTGATTCAGTACATCTCATTATTTCTTTTCCATTGCATTCAATTTCACAGTGTGTGCAGCACAAATTATTTTTTTGTCTATCCCATTATTAAATTATTGGTTACACAGTTAAATGCACGATAAACCCTTTTACCTTCTCTGCTTGATTTTGCAGGCACAAAAACCTGCTCCAGCCTCATCCATTCAGTCATTCATTCATCTTCTACTGCTTATCCGTTTCCAGGTCACAGGGGGGTGCCGGAGCCAATCCCAGCTCACATTGGATGAAGGCGGGGTCACCCTGAACAGGTCAGCAGTCCATCACAGGACCAACACACCGAGACAGACAGAGACCAACAACCACTCACACTCACACTCAGACCTACAGACAATTTAGACTCACCAGTTAACCCAAACATGATGTGTTTGGACGGTGGGAGGAAACCCACACAGGCACGGGGATAACATGAACACGCCACACAGAAAGGCTCCAGGCCGGGAACCGAACCAGCGACCTTCTTGTTGCTGGGGCAACAGCTCTAATCACTAAACCTGCAGCCTCATCAGTTTGGAAAAATGAAAGGCTCTGAAAACAGCACCATCTAGGGGCAGGATAAGTTCACACCTGCAGGTGGAATGGACCAAAAAGGCAAAGTATGAAACTGTGGAGGAGTCAGCAGGTACAGATGAGAGAACAATGTTACACGCCTGTTGCAGCGTGTGACATTAAAGTCAACCAATCCACAGAGAGTTCTGCTGCTTCAGTGAGAAAACCACATCCTATGATTCAGCTCCACAGGGATTTACCTCTCATGAGCTTGGCACCAGCATCATCTTCTGGGTTTTTCTCTAAGTTTTTCATTCTGCCTCCAAAACAGGCAGGTAATGTGTAAGGGCTGTCCCGGCTCGTGTGGGAAGCAATGCGGAGGCAATGGGTACAGTGGTGATTCCTCAAAAAACAAAAAAATAAATAAATAATAATAATTCCCTCTCACTGTCCACACTTATATGGGCATTAGTTTATGTAACTGTACCTGAAACCACCCACATCTCCCTCTTAATTTGGGAAAACAAGGAGCCATTCCAGGGTCAATGAGCAAATGTGACAACCTGTCTGTCAGCTGTTGGGAATGACATCATTGTTTATCAGCCTTTGGTGGATATGTGTTAATTACTCCCACATTAATTGCATGCAGTTGTAGTCGTGGCTGCTAAACAGCTCTGTTTCAATTACTTTAGGTTAAATAAACCTGCTTCCTGATCTCCCTGCTTGTTTTCCCCAGACAGTTCTGAGACCTTCCGCTAGATTGGCCACCACCGTTTGTCCAGCATGTACTGATCTACACCAGCTCATCCCCAGAACTCATTATTCCTGCCATCCCCAGGGCTCTGCCATCCCCATTACACATGCAAGACAGATAGAGGGAGGTTTGCATCTAATAGCTCATTTGATTACACAGTTGGGCATAAATTCAGCACATCAATTAAGGAGCTCTGTGCTCAGACAGCAGAAGGGATGAGAGGTGAACTGTAATATGGGTTTAACCCAAAATATTTCCTCTTAGACACCTGCAAGTTTGGGAATTTTATCCAGATAATTAAACACGATTGTTAAACTAATGATAGTAACCATTAAGTTTTATGGGACTCTTTCAGTGTCATATTAATCCTTGCATGTTGGCTGTTAAAACGTCTTAATTAGGCCGATATATTTATGGGAAGATGGGGGCAAAATAGGAAACGTAAAAAGTTTTTCCACAGACTGGGTAATACATTTATGATTAACACAAAATAAAAGCTGGTTTCTATTTCAGTTTATTATAATGACTGCATATAGCAAATTGATGTTTTACATGTTTTCTTCATCTCTACAGGGCATGATAATGGGTTTCACAGTATGACATTATGAGTAGAAATGTGAGGGATCAAGTGTGGGATCAAGTCACACTGTGACTAGCATTTCTATGATGCACAGGAAGTCGTTTTAAAGTGACACATATTACTCTTGGGGTGTACACGCATTTGAAGTAATAATACAAACTGTCTTCTGACTCCAAGGAGAAGGAGCAGAGGTTTTGTTGCTAGGAGTCCAAACTACAAATAAAATTTTGTTGCTACTGGTGAAAATGTAATGAAATGTAACTCACTCAGTGCAAGGATGGCAATAACGGTAAAATATAGATCAGAAAGAAAAATGGAAGTCTCCAATCATCTTCTCTTTTATCTTAATGAGTGACTATATTAGTCTTAATCCTTAAATGGTCCGAGTTACAATAAGATTTTGTTGTTTGAAAAAAAAAAAAAAAAAAGTAAAAACACAAGTATTTTGCATACCACAGTAAATTCAGCACAGCTCAACTTATACAACCTCAAATTAATTTATCACAATTTCTAGGACCCCTGAATGATATGATCAAACAAAGCCCCATTGTTTTTAATAGTAGAAATGATCTGTAAGATACTGACAGTATGTTGAGAGGGAAGGACGCGCTGTTTTCACCTGAAATTGTATGTTGTTCTGAATTGAGGTGCGTGTGCTGAAAATAGAGTTTCAGTCTTGGAGGTCACCTTAACCTCTAGCGCTACCAGGTCAAGTTAAGCCCCTGCCCTGAACAAATCTGTAACCTGAATCTGCCTAACGCATTCCTTCAAATGTACCATTCAAAACTCACCCCATCAGATGGGGGAAATTGCCTTTGTTTGCACTAGAGAAAAGTATACCGTAATCTACCCCCTAACTATAAGTGGGATCTAAAAATTCACACAATGCCACAACACGACACAGCATGACATCATGATCTGTCTCCCAGCAGGCCCTGTTTGCCTGAAGAGACAGAAGGATAATACTGAGGAGGGGCAGTGACTGATGATCACTTGTTATCAGCAACTCTCTTTTTACACTTGACTCACGTTGTTTGGATACTTATTTATGTATTCAGGAGAGTTTGGTTTCATCTCTCTCTCTCTCTCTCTTTCTGCAGAGCTTGTCTCCAGCAGAAACTGAGCCAACCTCACACCAACAGGCAGACACCCACATTAGGTTATCCCTTTCACACCTCGAGAACTACCCAGCCCCTCCCACATCCCGAGAGGGAGGGAGGGATGGATGGATGGATGGAGGGATGGGAGGTGGAGGAGGAGGATGGGGGGGCTATTCCTGTGTGCACGTGTGTGTTGTATATGTGAGTGTGTACTTCTCTAGAGAAGAGAGCAACGGACGGATAGAGGAGGGGTGTGTGTGTGTGTGTGTGTTCCCTCCCCTGTCTGAGACTCACCTCCACTTCTAATTGGTTCTCTTAGATTGGCCGGAACAGCCACACCAACATCACATCAGCTTTTTCCAAAGCTCAGGTTACAAGGCACCCACGTGACCATTTAATACCTTAGTAATGAAATCATTAACCCAAAGAAAGAATATATTAAAAGCCTTATTGCCCCGCTGAACTTGGGGGGGCGGGGTCCGAACCTCATAAATGCATGTTCATCGTAAAAACATACTGATGCTTGTAAAATGAGCTCATCCATCATAATGAATAATAATGAATGAGCTGCTGAACACACTGCGGTGTTTTCGTCTCCTCACTTTCATCCATGCCCATCGCTTTGGCCGATCCTCTTTCCGGTACCTTTGGCTCTGCGATCATATCTGCGTAGTTCGTCGTTTCTCATCGTCGGTCTCAGTCTCGCAGCACAGATCCATCCCTCTCTCTCCGGGCTCCCTCCCTCCGTGCGTTTGCTGACACAGTCACTCTCACACTTCCACGCGCGCGCGCGCACGCACGCACGCCACACTTCTTCCCCCGCACACACACTCCTCCCTCCCTCCCGTCTTGGTGCTGTCTCATTCACTTCGTCCACGCACTGACTCCAACTTGAGGCAGCAGAGGAGGGGGGGCGGGGTTGGATATATACCTCCAGCAGCAGGCCACAAGCTACACTCAGATTGGACCCACTTGCAGTGCAAAAAGACCACAAGCAAGAAGACTCCGAAGCCGGGAGTAGAAGTACCAACATTTATCCTGGAGCTTAGAGACAGAGGAACACCGAGACCACAGTTTGGTTCTGCGGACTGTCTGCTGGAGCTCCTACCGACCGATCCGACCCTTCGCTATCCACCAGATCCTCTGGACATAGCAGCTAAACAAAGTTGGTAGTAAACTCTTTGGAGTTTGGTTAGAGTCGCTCAAAAAAAATAATTCTTTGCTTGTGAGAGTGGACTGCACTGGAGCTTGGGATCGACCCTCCGGGGTCAGGTTTGGACCTGGCGCATCCTTTCCGAGGCGAAAGTTTGGTGCCAGAGCGCAGATCTGAAGACTTCTGAGTCAGACTGTGAGATCAAGTCAGCAGCTGCTGCCCGATCCGGACAGAGAGCCCCTGACCAGACTGACCGAGAGAAGACGCACTTCCAGGTGAGCTGAGGCCACAGGTGTCCCCGCGGTGTGTTGATGAGCGATGCGTTTGGATGTTTCTGACTTTGTTTCAGTTGCTCTGTCTGTTTCAACTTTTTTATGTTCTCTGCATCCTCATAACTGACTTTTACGCGCACCCCACATACTGTGCAGATAATGTTTATTTCCTTGCAGGCTTTTTTTTTTCTGTCAAAGTCTCGTAGAGATCCAGGTGAGGTGATGAGGGGAGGATCAGCAGCAGAAACCTCTCTGGCAACAGGTTTCTTAACAGAACTTGATAGAACTGAGAGCTTGTTGAGCTTGCAGAGTGGGTTCGGTTCTGGTTGTGAAGACTTTAATACACGAGCAGCATAATGCTTTTTGTAGTTATCTCTTCAAACACAAACGTCTGAGAAGTCTTCAATCAGCCTGCAAAGCAGTGAGATAGCAGGCTGGCTTTAATTTGCTCACTTTTTAAAAATGTTTCTTGTAGAAGAAGAAGAGGGGATCTTGCGATACATATTTCACTGAAGAGATAAGAATAATTATTTCAAATGCTTGTTTGCAGGATTGTAAATGAATCCTGGCTCAGAATTCAATCTGAAGAAATACAGAGTCTTAAAAACTTGGTCTCCAGAGCAGCCATGGAGATCGTGTCAGCACTCTGTGAGGGCTTATTTAGTTTGGCTGTTTATTGTATATGCTGTCACATGGATTTGCAACAAAGCTACCTTGTGGACTAGTTTCTAGCGCACGTGTGAAAGAACCTGCTGCCATTACAGCAAAATATAATAGTGTGAGCAATTTGTGGATGAAAGCTGACCAGTAATGGCTACAAAAATGCCTTTTCACGAGTTTACTTTGGCAGAGGAGAGCAATGCACAAAGAAAAGATTGAGGTCAGGAATTTTGCAATCATGTATCATTTAATACAGACAGAAAGGTTGAACAGAATTCAGCTCAAATGTTCAGGAAAAGTCCAGGAGAGTTGCACGACTCCCAGGTGCATCATCAGCCAAACAAAAATCTGTTTGTCTCGATTAACGTGTTGATTCATTTACTTCTAGTGTTGTCACACAAATGACTTAAATGTCTGCATGCATTCATCTGCAGCCAGATAAACAGTCACATCATATGAAATGTCTGCATATCTCTTGTTATACAGTGTTGTCTGTGCAAAGCTTTATGCATCTACAATGACACAGGTTACTAAAAAACTGTGCAGGCTGGCATAAATGGCATGCATGCCATTGGCAGCAGTTCACCGTTTTTCTCACTGATCTGCAAAAAAATAAATCCTGTCTCCATAACGACAAGCTTCCTGCTCTTTAGGCTGCCTGCTCTGCAGATATGTTATTGACGACAGCAAATTTGAAAGCAAGGGAGAGGGACGGAGCGTTCGGTGGGAAAAAAGTGAGAGAAAAAGAGCAACACAGACTCCGAGTTCTCCTACGACAGCTGGATTCTTTTCACTGTGTGTGCCTCATCAGCTGTCCATTCATGGAGCTTCCGGTTGTCGGGAGGCGGGAGAGAGTCACCCACCTCCACAAAGCAGAGGTCTTTGCTGTGTTGCTCACATAGAGGAGAGGGAGGGCTGGAGGGAAGCGGAGCGGGAGGGAGAGAGCGTTGTGAAAAGAGATGTGAGGAACGTAATTATGAGTTCTCTCCCTGAAAAGTGCAGGTGCTTCTCAAAGTGAATGTCAGCATAGACATCAATTGTGCTGCTGGCCCTCATTTACGATCAACCCCTCGGTCACATACAATAAATACAGGTGTTTACTGAAGCCTTAAATAACACTCTATGCTTCCTTTATACAGACATTATCCAATTCCTTAGCTTATGTAATTTAGTGTAACATAATGATGTCCACGGTCGGCTCTGCTGACTAAAATGTGTGACAGAAGAATGGCAATGAAGAATAGTCCTGAATTCCAATGAAAGATGTTGCTGAGCAACAGTGCTTCTCTTCTTATCTGAGCTCCAAGGGTCATCCTGTCATTTCAGCCAGTCTGGTAGACTACCCAGACCTTCATATTCACTTTGTACACAGGCAGGATTAGATATTCAGTAGAAAAAACCAGCGTGTAGGGCTCATAAAACATGTTTGCAGGATTGGTAACACGGGAAATGATAAATCAAGAATAAATTAAGGATATTGTCAATGCAATAGTTGAATGCATGTAATCTCTCTGCAGAGCAGGGTACGAATGTATTCATACACTAAAGATCTGCACACACTTGTCCTTAAGCATGCATTTGCATCAGTCTGCAAGAGTGACTGTCATTTTACATTCTACGAGCATATTTCATTTTGTGCTCTGGTATGTAATGCAGCTTTTGAGATTCCACAGCAGGGTATGTCATCACATTTTTTTCCGCAGACCCAGACAAACCATTTTATTGTTTACCTCAATAGGAGGAGTGCATTGTGAAAATAATGGATCTAAGCATCTGTGGTTGCCAGTGGCAATGCTTCTACGGACGTCAGACTGACGCACATGATTCGCAGTTCATTTTGGTGTGGGAGGAAAGAGCAAGGGCTTCGAGATGCCAGCTTGCTGTGAAGGACTGTAATTGCAGCACTGAAGCAATTATGTCCTGAAGAACTGGGCATTTTAAGCAAATCTGCCTCAAACACTGTGATACTGATAAGAGGCAAATCCCTAATGCATTAATATCAGTTCCACAGTGGGTCCAATTAAAATGCATTTCATGAATAATACAAAAAAACAAAAAACAAAACCTGCCCATTATTTTGCAGAAAGCTCTTACGCTGCATATGATTTTTTTTCCCAACTATTTAGATGTTGGAGTACAATGACAGTTTTTCACCCTTTTTCATCCCCTATTTCTCTCCAGCTCCCTCACTGATACAGACATGACAGATTGTCTGAAACAGTAAAACCTGCAGTTTCATCAATTCTTCAGAGGGGTTGTGAAGAAAAGTCAGAAGATCTGAAACAAGTGCAGTAACTTGCAACAAAGAAGTCAAAGAAACAGCCTGGTTGAACCATCAATCACAGGAACAAGAACATCAGCGTCCTCGATCTAAGCCGACCCAATGATGTGGTCAGCTCTTACGGGCCCCTGTGTGGCCCTCGTCCTGCTCTTCTTCGGTTTGACCTCCTGCACTCCCTCCGGCCCGGCCTCCACCACTTGTGCTACCCTGGAACAGAGTCGCTTCTTTGGCGTGTTCTCCTCTACGACCACCCTGCCCTCTACGCCATGCTCCTGGACCCTGCAGAACCCTGATCCTCGCCGCTACACTGTCTACATGAAAATTACGAAGCCCACCGACTCCTGCGTTCCCCGCCAGATCAGGACCTTCCAGTTCGATTCCTTCATCGAGACCTCCCGCACCTACTTGGGTATGGACAGCTTCGATGAGGTGGTCAGGCTGTGCGACGGTTCAACCACTGTCACCTACCTGGAGTCAAGCAAGCAATTCCTGCAGATCCGCAAAGTGGCACCAAGGAATGGGCTGGAGATTGTGGAGGGGGAGAGTGATGTTAGCGACTTCAAGGCTGAGTTTCTGGTTGTGGGGAAGAGGAACCCAAGTATGCCCGCTTGCCAGATGCTGTGCCAGTGGCTAGAGAAGTGCTTGTCCAGCAGCACCCATGATTATCCCTGTGGCATCATGAACACCCCCTGCCAGTGCTGGGAGGCCCCAAAGAGGAAACCAGGAAGCTGCTACAGGGGCGGCGTCTACGTTGAGAAATGCCTTCCTGTTCCCAGAGACAACGGGCGTGATGCTGAAATTATCAGTAAGTTTGTAAAGTAATTGTCCGCCGCAGTTCCCTTCCTAAAATGTGATCACAACAAACATCTCAACTCAAAAGAAACAGAAAGAGCTTGTTCCCTCATGTTTGTTGTGTTGTTTTGAAAAGACCTTGACCCTGTTAGACTGTTCATGAGGGGGAATTATATTCTCTGAGGTCCAGAGCTCAGCAGGTCCAGCCCTGCTATCACTCAGTGTATGTGTCTTAGAGGCTGCTGAGCATAATGATCTCTGTCTGCAGAGCACAGGCACAGGCTGAGGATGTGCACTCTGCCACCACGGAGTAATGAGAAGTAAATTAAAGGTGTTATAGATTTGCCTGTGCACCTTAAGGCTTAAGTGGCAGGAATCCCTGAACTGCACACCTCATCTGTTCCCTGTTTTTTTCGTGGATAGGCATGTTGGGTGTAACACTAGGTAAGGGGAAGAGATAAGAAGGCATGGCACATTAGGGTCGGTGATTGGGATTGGGCTGGGGGTCAGAAAAGAGTACAAAAACTTTGCAGACAGCTGGGAGCGGAAATCAAAGTGCAGCACTCTTGATCATCATGGTAATGTGCTTGTCAAACTTACACACTCTGATATAGTTCACGCATTGAGTGGATAGAAGCAAACAATTACTCTTTAAAATGAAACATATTGGCTTGACAGTTTGGCTCTGTTCATAAAGTGTCTTGCTTATTCTCTCCACATAAAGTTTACAAAGTGAGGATTTTTCTGAGTCACGCTTTAGCACACTTTTTCTGTAAAGTAAAATGGGCATCTGGAGTTTTATGCAACTTAATTTTAGCTTGATTGCTGAGTATCTTTTCTCATGGCTTCCTTGCAGAGGGTTGGACTGGTTGGAGCCGCTGGGCCGTGTGCAGCCAGGAATGTGGTGGTGGAGTCCAGGTGCGCAGCCGAACGTGCCAGCCCGACAACAGCGTGTGCGAGGGAACGGTTGAAGAGGGACGGGCCTGCAACCCCCAGCCTTGCATCGGTGAGCTCACTTGTCATTTAGTCATTTAGCTGGGAGCAGGTGGCTGCAGATGTCTCAGCTGAAATGCAATAACCGGTAATTTTCAAATTCTCTCAGGCAAGGAGCGCAACAGGAGCCAGGGACTGCGAGCTATTGTTGGTTTGAGGAGAGACGGTGCTGATGATTCCAACCATGGAGTTGTTGCAACCCAAACAGGTGCGGTAGAGCAGGAAGGCTCTGATAATGGATGCTTTACACACTCGAGTGAATCTGAGAGTTTAGTGCATAATGTCTGCAGACCCTCTAATTCATGTTGTCTGAACTTTAGATACTAAAACTGATGAGTGGTCCTCCTGGAGTTCGTGTTCAGTCACCTGTGGGGAGGGCTGGCAGAGCCGCACCCGCGTCTGTGCTACTTCTTCTTTTACCACCCAGTGCACCGGACCTCTGCGTGAGAACCGACCCTGCAACAACACAGTTGTTTGCCCTGGTGAGTGATTAGCTACTCCTCTCTCTAATGTGAACATAACATAGATGACAAGAGGAAAACAGGATAGACAACAAGGAAAGAGAGTGATCCAGAAAATGGCAGGACCACTATTGGCCTGTTTTACGTATTGCAACAGAGGTACAAGCAATTGTCCTTAAATGATCAGTCACAAAGGAAAAGTAGACAGGCAAGATAGCAGCTTCTTCTGACTGAGATTTAGATTGTGAAAGTGAGGCTGCAGTTCAGTATCTAGAAAAGTTCCCTGGTAGTTTCCCATTTAGTGCCTGTGACTGAAAAAGAGATTGTATAGTGAACAGCTCCACCCACTGGAGAGTTTACAAAATTTCCCCACTTGGCCTAACTGGTGAAAAATGAAAATGGAGTCGCATTAATAGTCCCCCTTGTTTGTAACCTGTGTGCAGTTGATGGTGCTTGGGATGAGTGGACCCCCTGGAGCTTGTGCTCATCCACATGTGGTCGTGGTTATCGTGACCGTACCCGCACGTGCAAGCTGCCCCAGAACGGAGGAGAGCCTTGCCGCGGCCCTCCAAGACAAACCAAGTTCTGCAACATCGCTGTCTGCCCAGGTGAGTTAGGGATCTTTCTCTAAATATCTCTTTTTTTATCTTCCGTCAATCACTGTATACTACTACCACAATACAATCCATGTCAGCTGCCTCTAACTGTGATATTTCACCCTTGAGTTAACTGATTCATACGTAAGTGGCAATTAGATCACTCATTGGCATCGCCGCTGTCATAAACAGTGACAGTGCAGTGGCAGGTCGACATCTGATGCATCAATACAATAAAGCCTCTGTGGGCAATAGGCAGCAGCTTTGTAATAACTGTCAGTGACTCATACCGTGCTCATGGTCACTCACTCCTATTCTGCCACCTACTCCTGTACTGAAAGGATGTCTCTCATTTTAAAGTCACAGCTACAGCTTGTACAGAATTTATTTTTCTTTTGGGTGGTAATCATTATCACATTATCGCATTAAGATGAAAAAGCCACAGCCAGTGACTGACACACAAAATTATTTAAAATTACTTGATTACACTTTTCATTTGAAAGTGAAAGGGTTGGGAGATGTCATTACAAAAGTCTAATGGTCTAATCTATTAATCTATTCAGCATGATAAAAAAAATCTAGACTATGCATTTTTTAAACCTATTTTACCTTTTCATTAGGCAAAATTTAACAGTAATTGTGACAGTTTAGCGATTTTTAGTGAGCCATTGAATATTACCTTCATTTTTGTGATTAGCTGACGGTCTTCTCAGCTATGTGAAACAAAGTCAATGATGACATGCTTTTAGTTTAAAGACAGCAGGTATAGGAAGTTAAAAGGCACAGACAGTCATGCTTGGAGAAACGATCACCATACTTGGGATTTCTGTTTCAATGGAACTCAGCTAAAGTGGGTCATGTGAAATGTTAATAGCATCATGAGTGTGTTGTGATGCCTGTGGCCTGAGGGTCTGTTCTGTCCTTGGACACACAATGACTCTGTTGTGCATTTGCTCCTGTGCCTCCCTCTAGTGGACGGATACTGGAATGAGTGGTCTGCCTGGAGTGCATGCTCCACTACTTGCTCTAATGGCACCATGCAGAGGACTCGGGAGTGCAACGGCCCATCCTATGGCGGCTCCGAGTGCCATGGCAGCTGGAAAGAGTCATCCAACTGTTTCCTGAAAGACTGTCCTGGTAAAAAGAGAAAAAAAAAGAAACAGTATTCCTCAGATTGAAGAAACAGTCATTCAAGTTTGGGTTGCTGATGTATGAAGTAAACATACCACTGCCCAGAATTCATGGTGAAATATTGTGCTTTAGTTGATGGCCGCTGGCATGCATGGAGCTCATGGGGCAGCTGCAGCAAGACCTGCGGTGGGGGTGTCCAGCAGAGACAAAGAGTCTGTGAAGGGCCTTTCTTTGGTGGAGAACCTTGCCCCGGTGATAAAGGAGAGCAGAGGCGTTGCAATGAGAAGAGATGCCCTGGTTAGTGAGCCCCACAATAGCAACACTTAACAATGAGGGCAGCTTCAATATAATGCAGTTCCATTAGCGGATAGATTAGTCAGCATCTCATACTTTCTTATTATTTTTCAGAGCCCCATGAGATCTGCCCTGAGGAGAACACTGGAGATATTGTGTGGAAGAGAACCCCTGCTGGAGACATGGCTGCCATTGCTTGCCCTTCTGATGCCGCAGGTAGGTAACGGTTAAGGCGCTGATGTGTTTTGTTTTTTTGCTTTGCCTGGACACATTAAAGTGTTTGCCATTTCCATCATGCCAACTACAAGTTCTTTCTCTCATGAACAGGTCTTATCCTGCGCCGATGCAGTTTGGATGCTGTAGGTCTTGCCTCCTGGGAGAGTCCAACTCACATCAAGTGTGTCTCTGCGAACTATGGCAACATTCAGATGCTGGTAAGATGCTGAGAAGGTGCCCTATAATGTTAGCTGCCTTATCTCTGGTGCTCTCATGTGGTTAATTTGCAGTAATGCAGTCAAATGCAGGAGATTCAGATTAACCTCTCAATTTTTCTGCAGTCAAGGGACTACATCTCAAAAGCGCAGATGGGGCAGAGTGTTGATGGGGTCGCTGAGGTGATTTCTCGCCTGAGATTCTCCTCTGATGAAGGGGCCAAGTACAGCGGCGACCTCATGGCCATCATGGAAGTCCTGAAGAACACCACAGAACTGTACAAGGGAACCAGGCTGAGACTGAGCAACGCTGATGTCGCGGTAAGATTATATCTTGTTAGTTGAGAAGTAGAAGGACTCTTTTCTTCTCAATGATGTGTTACATTTTTAAAAATAATACAACACCTTTTGTTGTGCCTCTCTGACCAAAAATAGTTTCTAATTAAGTTGGATTTGGTATCACCTTACATCTCTGCCTCGATTTAATGATCTGCAGAACTATGTCCAGACCATCAGCAACTTACTGAAGGAGGAACATCGTGACAAATGGGAGGAGGCACAGCTGGTACGTGATGAGAGGGTGTTTGTCTGAGGAGGGGAGAAAATAAGTCTGTCATGTTAATGTTCTTGTCAAGAGAGGGGTGGGTGTAGGATAAATTTGGGGAGAGAGCGGTTGGGTCATGTGTTAGCTGTAGGTGTGAAAGGTATCAGCATTAATGACTCATGTGCTTGAACTGTTTGGGACTGACTATTTTTACAAAAATGCCCTTTTAATGACCCAAACACTGGGTTGTAATGCAATAAAAATATCATGTCAACAGCAAAAAAGTATCCCAGAGTAGGCAATTACAAAAAATTTGCATTCAGTTAAATCTGATCATCTAGTACTACCTATTTTTTTTAATTGTTCCCAAGTTTTTCTTAAGTAAACTAAAAGGGACTTTAACTAGTTCGAACAGCTGTTGGCATACTGTGATGGTACTGTGCTCCTGTGGAAATAAGCAAAGAAACAAACAATAAGACTGATGTAAAAAGAGAAAAATATGAGAAAAGAACTCCGACTGCAGCTCATCAACACATATTGGCGCATAAACTCATCGGTGAAATACCGAGGCCACTACAACCAGTGAAAGCCGACGCTCATAAGGTGACAGCATTAGACAGAATGGATGAAAATCACTACGCCCACTTTGCAGTCTGTGAGTGTCCGCATGCCATCTTACATACCAATGGCAGTTGTAAGAGGACACGCTCGGCACATAGCATGCAAACATACACCTTGCGCCCACATCACTGCAGTTCTGCGTCAGAGAGACGCAAGTAAGGCAGCCCTCCCTGACTCTGAGCGAGTGGGAGAGGACAAAAAAATACAGAGTATGAATCAACAGCCTGCCCATATATGGCCTTAAGGAAGTTCTGAGGTTGCATAGCAGCAAGAGGTGTATTTTTTTTTTTTTTTTTTTTTTTTTTCTCACACTTCGAGCACAGAAATAATAAACACAAACTGGACTGACACAAGAATTTAGGAAATGGGGATATGGACGTGCATTCAATAAACGTGCACAATAAAACTAGTCGTCGTGTTAGTTGCACATTAAGATAATGCGTCCCTGCACATTCCCTCCTATTTTCCCTCTTTCTGACGCTTCATAAATCTCTCTGTTTTTTGTTTGTTTGTGTGCATTATCCAGATGGGTGTCAGCATTAAGGAGTTCCTCCGCCTTGTTGAAGACGTTGTGAACATGATCGGTATGCAAATGAGAGGCTTCCTGGACATTTATGAAGTCACTGAGAATTTTGGTGAGCCTTCATTTCCTCTGCCAGCTGCTTTCTGCTCATGTCTGGTCAGGATGATTTGTTCTCCCTGCAGCCAGAGAGTGCATCAATCTTAATCTCGTCTGTGAATCTGAGTCCGCGTGAGAAGCAGCAGAATCCATCAGTTAGCACTTCGATAGTGTATCAAGCCTGTCAGCTGTTCCATATTCTTCGTGCCATTTTGAAGATGTTACACGTCTAATCATGAGTATATTTCCATTAACACATATATGGCTTTCAATCTGTCAAATGTCAGTGTGGCACTGTGAATCACTCTTTGACTTGTGGGTCTGTTTTGGCCCAGTGAAGGTGACATTCTCACAGGATTTAGTATGAGATGACTACTTTGGTTAGAAACTCATGACGCACAAAACAAGTGTCCTTGTTATTTTGTTTCAGTTCACTGTTACGATACGTCAGCCAACACATCATAGGAAAAAAAAAATGGTTGGATGGAGATCTTTAATAGCTGTTCACTGACAACACCTCTTGTCTGTCAATCTCTATCTCAGTGATGAGCATTCACAAGCGCCCTTCCACTACAAACTCCAACTTCACCTTCCCTGTGAAGGGCTGGAGAGGTATGCTGGACTGGGTTAGGAACTCAGAAGAGAAGATCTCAGTGTCTCGTGATGCTTTGTCTGTTAAACAATCTGGTAAGAGGAAATAAATGTTTTTTATTATTATTATTATTATCATTATTATTATGAGATAAACTGATGTTCAGTCTCATGAACTAGTGTTTAACCGGGCATTTTACTCTCTCTAGATGGTAATGATGCTTTTGTGACTGGCATCGTCCTCTACAGAAACCTCGCCTCAATTCTGTCCTTCCAGAGGTAATACAATTGTTCTGCCTTTGTGTGTGAAATTGGCCTTCCATGAAATACATTTTGCCGTCACAAGATGGCACTCATTGCTGAAAGACGGACCACTTGAATTCCTTCTACCACATTTATTGTCTCGTATTTTAATAGAAGCTCTGACAGATACTGCACATCACCTTGACCATATTCATTCTGTCATAATGTCTCACTTGCACCACGCTGACTTTTCAATTTCCTCTCTTTCCGCAGTAACACCACGCTGCTCAATTCCAAGGTGGTGACAGTGATTGTCAACCCCACGACGACTCTCCTGCCATCCCCTGTTGAGATCGAATTCCCGCACCTCCAGAATGTAAGTCCCTAATGATTACCCAATCTAATGGAGCCTTACAAAAAAAAAAAAAAAAAAAAAAAAATCAACCCCCCCTGGGTGTTTACTCACTGCAGTGCACAGAGTCTGACATTTTGTTGACATTTGCAGTGATACTGTGACTTTTACATATACTTGTCAGTCGAAAGCCTGGCAAAGATCACAGCGTAACCAAACGGTCAGTTTACTCTGATGAGAAATCATGCGCAGTAATTGGTCTCTGTAGCTGACAAGAAGCTGTTTTGGTTTTGTGAAAATATTACATTGGAGTGGGGGGGGTGGCAAAAATTGTGGGCAGGTGGCTGTCAGCGAGCTGCTGAATCTCACACGTTTGTAGTACAGTGTTCCAGACCTACATGATTCCCTTTTCTGCAGAGATTCCTCACACTTACCCATCTGCCTCTCTGTTGCAGGGCACCATGAATGAGACCTGCCTCTCGTGGGATGAGAGCGAAACGTAAGTGTTGGCCGCAGTTGTTTTTCTTTGAAAACTGTGTGCCGAACTGTGGCTTACAACTCTTTTATTTCCTGGCTGGCCTCATCAGATGATCTGGGGCTTGTTGTTCCTTCTGTCCTAAATCTGTCACTGCAAAAGTTCTACTCCCATTTTCTGTCATTTCTGACAAGAGCAGTCCCACAACATGTGGGCCAGAAGCATTTGGCTTCATTGAGCTACAATACGTTACTGCGTGACACGCAGCGTTTCTAGCTGAGTTACACTTCGCTGTGACCTCCTGCATTGTTTTAAACATGCTGGGAGGGAAAAAAAAAGCAAACGCTTCATTGTAGCATCTCATTAGGTCACACAGCATAGTGAGAATCTAAAGACAATGTCAGCCCCCCTCCCCCTACACACACACACACACACACACCCAAATGTTCATTTGTCACTGCCACAGTCAATGGCTATGACACTTAAGGGGTGTTTTTAAAGATGCTTACCTACATTTGAATGACTAATGAAAGAAGCTCCTGGTGGCCTGGCCTGGATCAATCAGCCCCAGGCCAAAGTCTGCCCTCCTGAAGAACACACCGGTGCACCATTTGCATTTAGATAGATTTGTACACAACACCCAGACTCTCCAATGCACCCACATATACAAACGCACAGGCACACATAAACACACACATAAAACTTTTCACATAATCCACAACAAAGGGTCACAGCAAAAGCAAAAATGATTCAGACCAGAAAATGTAATTAAATCATATACTATTAGAGGGGGGGCCATGTGCCTTGAGTCAAATTAGATTCATTTTTAACAGCGGATGTGATTAATGGCAGGATAGGGTAGGTGGAAATGACAGAGGAGGAAGCTCTGGCTGAGGGCAGACTTTGGGTCAATGCAGAGCTACATATGTTTGAGAGCATTCAGCTCACAGGAAAGAATGAATTACATCCACCAGCACTCAGCTTCACCCCAAAATGATCAGTAGCTTTTTATTTCACGGAAACAAGAGCACGGGGCCACACATGCATTGCCCCACACCTCACCGCACATTTAATGTTTAATCTGTCTGCATCATACGACACCCTGAACATTGCACTTATCAAACCTCCCTACCTGGATGCCATGATCCCCCGCCCATCTGCTGCTAAAACACCAAACCCAGATCCTCATTTGTTTTGTTTACATCTCTGAATTACATGTAAAATGATGTGCTGTATATCTGGTGATTTGTAGTAGTTGATTTGAACGTGGACAATTGGTTAAGTGCATCTCATTGGAAAGATGGCTTCATTATAAAAGAAGCACTCATTATTGATTTCACTTTTTGCTTGTAATGTCATTCTTTTTTGTCCAATCAGCCGCAGCACTTAGTGAGATAGTTGAATAGGCACAAAGACTGCATATATATCAAGTCAAATTGCTTTCATTTCACGTACAATAACAAAGTTTGGTGTAAATTGCTACACAACAGAGAGAAAGACCAAACCAAAATTCTTGTGGTTCTCACAACCTTCAAAAGAGGGAACACATTGTCCTTTGTCTCCAGTGCATTGGCCAAATTGCCAATAATCTCCTATCTACACAGAGCGGAAGTATTTCATCACAAGAAGAAATGATATTAAAGATAATGATGAGATGTATGAAGGCCTATTATTATGTCACAGAAGGCGATTAATCACACAAATGTGACAGCCTTCATCAAAGACATGCAACCAAGCTGCTCAGGTTATTTAAAATAACACTTAATTCCCTCACACTGGTTCACAGAGCTAATATGTATGAGTATTTAAAATGGTACATGAAAAGAAACAAACAAACAAAAAAAACTGACTTTCTATGCATTGGTGCCAATTTGCAAGTGAAATGAAGAGAGACTTTATCAAAAGTGGAATTTGGGGAGGGGGGGGGACAATAATTATGTGACATTCACAGGAGAGATTAGTCAGATGTGTTCTCTCCTAACCCGTCTCTGTTTTCCCCTCTCCTCTCCTTCCCTTCCCTGTGCAGTTCCTCTCTGCTCGGGTCTTGGTCTGCTCGGAGCTGCAGATCGGTCCCCGTTCATTCATTCAGAACCAAGTGCGTGTGTGACAGCCCCTCCACCTTCGCCATTTTAGCGCGCATCAACTTCGACTCGGTAAGTCTCCTGTCTCCTCTCTAATTTTTTTGTTTGTTTGTTTGTTTGTTTGGGCCACCATACATCATAAATGTTTGGTGTGTGTGTGTGTGTGTGTGATTGCAGTGCAGTGTGGATGTAACGTACCGGCTGTTTGTCACCGGTCTGCCGGAGTCTCTTTGTCTCCGAGCAGGTGCAGCTGATCGGGAAAATGCATCCAGTTTGTTGTTTGTTTGTTTGTTTTTTTCATCATTTGTTTGTTTGTTTTTGTGGAAATAACTGAGCAACGTGTTGATATGCAGGAACTTTAAAGATAAAAATAATCATAATTTGCATATTACCGTCTCGACTGCGCAAGAGCGCGTCGATTTTTTTTTTTAACGCGATCAGCTGCATAATTAACAACATAAACATTGTCCTAATGCAGAAATACGGAGATGGCTTATCTGCAAGCTTGCATGCCGTTAAGAGACATTGATCTCATCCGTCTAATCCCCCTCAAATCACCGTGTAACCATCTGGTTTCCGATCACTGAGGGTGTGTGAGTTTTGGTTGGTAATTGTATGTTGGACTTTTTTTTTTGCGCATCACCGAAATGTGACATTACGCATTGTTGTGTTTCGTGCGCAAAGACAGTGTGTGATTTTTATTTATTTTTTTATTTTTTTCGTCCTGTGGACCGTGTTGCCTCCAAAGCTGCCTGCTCGCTCCCCAGTTGCCGTGGCAACGGCTTCTGCAGGCAAACTCGGCCTGTGTGATTTCTGATCGCCCTAACTGGGATGCTGAAGGAACAACACACACATGCATGCATCTCCCACCTCCCTCCTCTTTTCTCCGAACAGCCCCACAGGACAGAGGAAATGGTCTGTCCATCTCCTCTGTGCATCTGGCTGCTGTTCCTGCTGCTGCACACAAAACAATCAACAGATGTGTATCAGCTTGTTTGGAGTGTGCGTTTCCTTCATTTCGCCCTATTTAGTGTGCAGTTGGAAGCAAAGCCGACTGGGAGCTTGGACTGCAGTGTTTTTCTGCAGCTCAAACTAATTCAGCCCCTTCTTCTTCTTCTCTCCCTCCAACCTGTTGTTTACAACCTACATTCGATTTGTGCTGCTGTTGCTAGACTGAACAGCACCTTCCATATTTGTTATAGACTGCACATACCCCCCTCTTTTCAACCTCCCGCTACAGTAAAAAGGTAGCTGCGCCAATCATTACCTCTGCCAATATCTCTGAATTCTCCATTACACCACCCCCTCCTCTTTATACCTTCTCCCTCCTCCTCCTTCTATGGCCACAGCAGAGAGTCTGAAAATGCCAGAGAGGAGAACCAATGAGAGTCAGACGTCTGGTCATGCACTGACGGGTCCTCCTCTCCACCTCCCCTCCCTCTCCATCTATCCTTTGATGTGTGCTGTGGACATTTTCAATAACATCTTCCCGCAAGCACACGACAAACACCAGTAAGGAGCGGGATGCAAAGAAAGAAGAGAAGATGTGGAAAAAAGAAAAAAAAAAGAAACAACCAGATACTGCAGTATATTAGTTCTCATTCAGTATGAAGACTGTAGCTTCATATGTGTCAGTAACATGACGGTCCAGGGGGCGTAGCCCACGTAGTTCATGCAGCAAATGCCCTTGACCGCCTGGGCTGACAATTTAAGATAAGTAGATGATGTGTAACGCATTGTTACACACCTTTCTTGCTTTTTCCTCCGTCAGACTTGTTCAAAATTGGAGCATGTGATTCAGTCAAGGACAGACAGGAGACATGCTTCATATTTAGGTCAAACTGGCTGTCTGGATTTCACTTAGAGACCCACGGTGCACGCATCAGCCCAGATATAGAAATCAGGAAGAGAGGGAACAGAACAAATTGCATCAGCCGCATTATTTTATATTTTTATTTACCCTCAGATACAGAAAAAGGCTGAGGCAAAAAGACAGCTCACCACTCTGCTATCTGCCATCTGTTTTGGGGCACTTCAGATGTAGTTGGATAGATTTTGAAACAAATTTGCCACACTAAATTAGTCTTTGGCTGCCCTAGGCTGGCCTTCACCAGCTGTGCTTTTATATCAGTCGCGTCTATGTGGAGCACATATTGAGATGGAGAGGAACAATCCTTCAAGGCTCAATGTTCTACCGTCTAAATTCTGAGTCGCTATCACCAATGGGAGAAGAATTGGCAGGCACGCTTCACATACACTTGTGATATGAGAATAAAGGGCCCCCGTAAATCAAATGAAGGCCAAAGCAGCATCTCTATCTGTTCTGATATGATTGAAAAACCTTTAGGTTTATTTTATTTCAGGCCATTTTCTCACTCACCCTTTGGAGCCCCTTAGCCTTTTCTCACCTGTTCCTCTCTCAACACCTTATTAAAAATATTATCTCACCATTTTCCAATTAGGGCTTCTACATCTATTACGCAAGCAGCTGCAACCAGTGATGACAACTTCATCAGAGGTGTTGGATTAAATCTGAACCTTATTAAACAAGACGAGTAGGTGTAAGACAGACAAAGATTATGAAAACAGTAAAACTGCACAATTAGCTGCTGGGGGGGGGCATCTATGTCTTTGTGAAGTCTCAAGGAGCTAAGATTTGTGTGTGCAGCAGTGACCCTCCACCCCCCCAAGGTGAATGAACAGCGGGGGAAAATGGGGAGAAAGACAACAGTGCCTCTGATTTTCGGTGCCAGGGCTGCCTGAAACACGGGGCGGTCACTGCTGCTGGCAGTGGCAGGTACTAAGCTGCTGTCAGGGATCAGAAGGGCACATGGTGGCAGATTAATGCACAGGTGATAATGGTCCACCTGTTCTCTCCTGCAGGGATGAGAAGGAAGCTGCTAGAGAGAAAATGCTAAAACGCAGCTAATGGGGAGAGGAAAAGATGAGCTCAGGATGTCTATCAATTATTAGAAGGTTGTTGGAGCGGCTCACACTAATAACTGAATACAGACACCTCCCTGAAATGCCCCTGGGACTTGAACAACCCCCCCCCCCCCCTTCTCAGTTAGTGGATAGAGATATATGTGCAGTATCCTCCTCGCCTCATTTGCTGACTCAAAAGCTCATTTGTTTGGTTCCCCGCTCCATCTTTCTGACATGTTCACCTTGGGGTCACCTTGCCTCAGCCGTGGCCTGATTGTGCCATTCAACTGTTTGCCTACAGGGAGCTGTCTGCTATTCCAGATAGTGTGCACCCAGAGGCTTCACAAGAGTGTGCGCATGCGCATGTGTTTGGATCTCAGTGCTGGTTCACCTTCTCTCCATGAATGTGTGTGTGGAATCAGCTCTAAGAGGCATATTGGTCTTGTCTGCTCCCTGTAGATCATGGACAAGGCACTGCTCCCGTCCGTGACTCTCATCGTTGGCTGTGGGGTCTCCTCTCTCACCCTGCTGCTCCTCATCATCATCTACGTCTCAGTCTGGAAGTAAGTAACCCCACGAGTGCAGTCGAGCCATGTCACAATAGATGATGTATGCTCCGGTTTCACTTCCCTTCAACTTACTGCTCTCCTAACTCTCCCCTTTCTTCTCTTTTTACTAAACTCCAGATACATCCGCTCTGAGCGCTCCGTTATCCTCATCAACTTCTGCCTCTCCATTATATGCTCCAATGCCCTCATTCTTGTCGGACAAACTCAGGCTCGCAACAAGGTAAGGCACTCTTCCAGCTGGTCCTAACCTCTTTTTTTAAACCTCTCTGAAACTGGCTGCTTTGGGGACTTTGGAAGTAGCAGTGCCACTGACACAGATTTCTCCTCTTTCCTCTGTCCTTATCGCTCCGTCTTCTCGGGCTCCCACAGGTGGTGTGCACTCTCGTAGCTGCTTTCCTGCACTTCTTTTTCCTCTCCTCTTTCTGCTGGGTGCTGACAGAAGCTTGGCAGTCTTACATGGCTGTCACTGGTCGTCTGCGCAACCGCATTATCCGCAAGCGCTTCTTGTGCTTAGGCTGGGGTAAGAGCAGCCGCCTATAGGTTCATCTCCTCTCTCTGCTTTTATTGTCCTTCTCCTTCGCATCGCAATTTTTATTTAGTTTGTTTATTTTTATGAGGCTGTAACTTTGCTGCCTCCGCATTTATATATATTTTTTTTAAATCTTCCAGGCCTTCCTGCACTAGTGGTGGCTGTGTCAGTGGGCTTCACAAAAGCTAAGGGATATGGCACTGTCAACTAGTAAGTCTTAACCTCCACTTGCCTGTTTGCGCTACATCTCTTTTTACTTAATCCTGAAAACTCTTCTCTGAGCTCAAGCACTAATATTCCCCCTCATTTGTTTTTCCAGCTGCTGGCTATCTCTTGAGGGCGGACTCCTCTACTCCTTTGTTGGCCCTGCTGCAGCTGTTGTTCTGGTAGATATTCTGCCTTCGACCTCTCAGTCCATCACAATATACAGTTTATTTCTAAGTGCATTTTCTCATCTACTGTTTTTGTTTTGTTTGTTTTTCTGCAAACAGGTAAATATGGTCATTGGTATTCTGGTCTTTAACAAGCTGGTATCCAAGGACGGCATCACTGACGTGAAGCTGAAGGAGAGGGCCGGGTAGGTCTTATTGATCTTCTCTGCACACCACAATATTGTGCTTATCGTCCTCATCAGTCTCATTACAGGTATATCGATGATGTGCTTTGATATCAACGCTCACAATCAGACAAGAGGGGAGAACAGAGCTCTGCCTGTTCAGAAATAGTGCTGCTTGGACTGTATGAGCCTGTTGTGTTTAACCTGTTGATTGTCACCCTGCAGGGCATCACTGTGGAGCTCCTGTGTGGTTTTACCTCTCCTGGCACTCACCTGGATGTCTGCTGTCCTGGCCATCACAGACCGCCGCTCTGCCCTTTTCCAGATCCTCTTTGCTGTGTTTGACTCTCTGGAAGGTTTCATCATTGTCATGGTCCACTGCATCCTGCGTAGAGAGGTAAGTATTACATTCAGATGAGACAAAGCAAAAAGAAAAGTTGTGTCTTTAGTTGGTTGCTTTTCAAACTGTGTATGAACTGTGTTTTGAACTTTTTCTCCACTCCTCCTTCCATTAGGTTCAAGAAGCTGTAAAGTGCAGAGTAGTTGACCGCAAGGACGATGGGAATGGAGACTCTGGCAGTTCTCTTCACAATGGCCACACCCAGCATATGGTAAATTTCTTGGCTTATTGCCTTTTTAATGTCTTGAGTGCCTCTTGCATTTTGTCCCTGAATTGATATGTGCATACATTAAGCACTGATAGAAAATCTTTTATTCTTTTATCAGCAGTCTGATAACGAAAAGGATGGAGACTCAAACAGACAAGGTAACCCCCCTTTTACATCTTGCTCTTAACCATTTTTCCATTTGCATTCCAGTCTCCTAGCTTTGCAATTGAAACATTTGATCATGCATAAAAGAGTGTTTATTAAATCAGTATTTTTGACATGGCATGGCTCTTTATTATTCTCAGAGTCTTTTACCTTTATTTTCTTACAAGGGATGAAGAGCTCCTCTGAAGAAAAGATGCCTCCTCCTCAGATGGCTATTCCCATGGGCCCCAACTTCCACACCCTGCCATCCAACCCCAGTAAGAGCCACATGCAGGCAGTCCCTGAGTATTCCAGCCACACCCTGACCCTAAAGAGAGAGAAGAGCCGGCTGGCAGGAGGAGTCGATCCATCCTGCGGGAAACCTGTGTACGTCTGCGAAGGGGAGCTCTTCAAGCAGCTGGATGCCGATCTTGCTCGGGTTCAGGCTGAGGGCAGCATGTCCGATGGCAGCGGCTACGTCCTCATGCCCAACACAACCTCCACTCTGAGATCCAAGCCCAAAGACGACCCAACAAAATACAACATTAGTGTGGAGCAGCTGCCTCAGGCCAGACTGATGCACCTTGGCGGCCCCTTTGCTGAGCCCCAGGCTGCCTTTGGGATGAAGTCTATCCCTCCTGACCAGGTCAGCGTTTCATACTCCGAGAGAGACTCGCCCATTCAGAACATCCACAACATGTCCAGTGAGTCTCACATAACCCACAGCAGTCTGGAAAACACCTTCGAGTCTATGAACTCCATGATGTCCAAGAGCGAGACCATCTCCACACTGTCCATGAGCTCCTTGGAGGTAAGAAAGTTGGATTGTGACTTCTTACCGAATAGTTACTCGATGAATTCTTATTTAATAATCGTGTAAAATGTATCCAACACTAATTGCAATTCCCCTATTTTTTTCTTTTACAGAGGCAGAAATCCCGTTATGCTGAGTTGGACTTTGAGGTAAAAATTGTTCAAATACTGTCTGTTAAAAAATTCAAAATGGCAAAAAAAAAAAGAGTTTATAAATATTTTTTTGCTCACTGTAGAAAATAATGCACACAAAGAAACGCCACCAGAACATGTTCCAGGACCTAAACAGGAAGCTACATCATGCTGAGAAGGACAGAGAGTCACCTGCCTCAGACAGCAAGGTAGCACATCACAATAATATGGTCGTTTTCCATTTCCATGGACATCAACTTCCAGAAAGTAAAAAATACATAACAGAGGCAAATCCACTGTTGAAAACAGAAAACAGATTCTTCAACGTAAAATGACCTTATAAAGCAACCTATGTAATCAGGGTTATGTGCATTGAACTATGGTTGTCATTACTTTGAGGTCATTCGAATAAGGATGTATTTTCTTCCTTCCTTCCTTCCTTCCTTCCTTCTTACAGTCTGTGAGATGGAGTGTGTCTTCAGGAGGAAGTGACAAAACGAACCACAGCGTGAGTGTTTCTATACAACCTCACACAAATCTCAAATTTACTGCTAATAGATCAGACACACCGTCCGATGATACACTTGCCTCTGAGAGGAATAATTTCCCCAAATGACAATACGCCTTTCATTATTTGAAAATCCCATTTGATGTAATGAGGTCCATTTCATTTTGATGAAATCTGGAACTGCTCGGAGCTAATGAGGAACAAGTGCTCAAGTGGCTCCTCTTTGTGCTTTAACAGGACAAACAGCAGGGTCCTCTGGAGAGACCATGGGAAGGAGTCCGGGGAATACCGCAGTCACCCCCTGCATGGGTGCGCAAAGACCTGGAGCCCCTTGCTGCCTCACCTCTGGAGCTGCACTCTGTGGATTGGGAGAAAACCAGCACTACCATCCCTCTAGTGGGGCAGGACATCATTGACCTGCAGACGGAGGTCTGAGGAGAAGAAAGGAGGCTGCCGAAGCCACCTGATTTCACCTCAGTCACCTTTTTGGTTTGGGAATGAGATCCTGTATGGATAGAGTAGAGGAAACCAAGAAAGGGAGAAAGTGGGAAAGTAGGTCCTGAATCAATGTCTTCACCCTCAGCCAGAGCAGGAAGGAAGGAAGAGAAGAAAGGATGGTAGAGCGGTGGGGTTGGGGATAGGATATTTAATGTAGCTTCTCTGTGTGGTATTAAAGCATCTCAAGTCAGAGTGCTTTGAAGGGCAAAGGGTTAGTGAAGCAGTCAGTGGTTTTCACGGACCAGGACTGGCTGTGGTTCCATTAATGCTTCACTTGGAAGTTTCCTGAACCCTTCAGCCTGGGTTTGGAAGATATGGTCGACATGTCTGTGCTTCTTTTTTCCTTCAACTCAACTTTGGAGAAAAATTTAATTATAATAATACGGTGCGTCCTCCCTGCTTCTTGGGAGGATCAAACCGGAACTCTTGGCTGCTTCTCTACCAGCCGAGTTACCTTCCAGAATAGGACAAGGCACGAGAGCATAAGGGACCAGTTTCATGCTTGACGTCCAACAATCTGCACTTTGGTAGATGGGCGCACACATTTTGGTTTTGTGCTGTGGGTTACTTTATTTTAGCTTATCAGTTTGTGTGTTTGTACTGCTTCATACCTGGAACTGCTACAAAAAACTCAGTATGAGACTCTGTACTGAGAATATTACTCCACCACTGGAGAACAGGCTTAATCATGCTAATAGTGCTTCTCACTGTTGTTAACACCATGATTATTATTATTATTATTATTATTATTCCAATGATTATTGTCAGTGATATGATTCTTATTATTCGTGTCATCATTGAGTTTATAGCCTATATTTAGATTTTTCATTCCCCACATGACCATGACTGTCAGGCACAAGTTTTATTGTTTTGTTTTGTTTTTTTTATTTACTGATACATACAACGTGAGGCTTAAAAAAAAAAAAAAAAAAAGATTCAGTGCATCTTCAATGTGTTCTGAGCCCATATGGACTGCATCGGGACAAACATACTGAGTGGTGATGGAGGCCGTGGTTAGTTGCCCAAAACGCCCTGGTTTCGCCAGCATTCTGCTTTTGATACCTACACACCAGCACCAGGATAAACACAGACTCTCACACAGGAAGAGCAGTGCACTCTGGGGAACGCTGGGTGGAAATGTCAAGGGGGGAGGTTACTGTACCTTCCCTTCTCCGCTGGCACAAGATGGAGGCTTTTCCACGTCGCACATATGGATTCAACGGGTCAACGAGACCTTTCATCATCGCCCTTTTGTTTCTCAGCCTTGCAGGACTCTTTGGACAGAGCAGAGGCTCTTGACGCTGGAGTGACTTCCAGTAACAGCGTCAGGTCCTCGAGACTTCAACACATTTGTGTTTTCAACCATCAGTGTGAAATAGTGCAATATGATGGGTGCTTGATGCTCAAGCAAGATAGATATTATGATTTAGCAGGAGTTTTTTCTTACCAATGTTTCAAAACTTTTATACCATCCTCCTCATATTTACAGAGCATATAGATGCTTTATGAGAATATCGTATTAGTAATTCAAGGAATTTATTTGCTAGAGATTTGTTAGCACAAGACTCCATATTTGGAGCTGTGACAGGTAGATAACTGTACTTCTATCAAGCAGACATTATATAGAATGAATGATAGCCTGTGAATATCTCTAAACTGTGCTTCAGGACATTTGTTATTACTCTCCGCTATGCAGCGATGAGTAATTGAATCTCATGTCTTCTGTAACAGTGTGTTTTTGATAACTTTGTCCAGTAACTCAAGAGTATGTACTACCAGCCGATTCCCCCTGCCCCTCTGGGTTCATCTCTCAGCCCAAGTCATACCTCGAGTTACTCGTATTGACTACCCATTTGTATCCTCTTGTCAGTACTTTGTTTTCGGGTTTTTTTTTTTTTTTTTAAGTTCTGTTTTACTTTCTGTAAATGTACACTTTTCACAGCACAAAATGAATGTGAATTATTTCTAATAAAACAAATATACATATATTAAATGATGAATGTGGCCCTCATATTGTCGAGCAATAAGCGCATTCTAATGGTCCAATATCATTTTAAGTCTCATTCTCAGTATCTTAATAATCAGATTCAGAACAACAGGAAATAAATTAGCCTGCTGACTCAAATTGGCTTGTTGTCTGACAGCAATATCTGAAGCCAGATCAGAACAAAAAGTTCCAAAATAAAATGGCTGACAAACTGACAATACTACAATCACTAGAAAGTGTAAAAGGACACGAGGAAATGGATTTTGAACTCCTGCCGCATTAAAGTGTCTGGCAAACATGTTGTTCTCTAAATATAGACTCGATTTGCAGGTATGAAAAAATAACAATCTCCCAAGATGATAAAACGGCATTTATCTGTTCTATTTTCATGGTCTGGAGGGAGACAGAACCATTACAGAGAAAAACAGATCTCTGAAGATGAGTAATGAGAAAATAAACGGACTTGACAGAAGGTAGAATATAAGCCTGACCTCTTTAAAAATAGGAAATATTCTTAACAGTTTAAATTTAGTTTTGCTCACTTTTTTTTGCATGACTGCCACTCAGCTTTCTTGCCTCTCCATAATCAGTTCTTCAGTTTTAATTGAAACGGTGTGCTGTAATTCTGCTGCAGGCCATGAGCAACAGGAGATTTACATCATCCATTTGTCGGAGTTCTGCTCATTTTGTGAGGTCAGCTGGGGAGCAGATTGCCTTCTGTATGCTAGGTGCCATTTTTCACAGAATTTCATGTTTATTACCACGTCACATGATATACACCATTCCTCCAGCAGTGTCGGAGTCAATTTTGCTTTGCAGAACATTTTGTGCTAATTTATTTTCACACCAAAAGTCATCTGTGCAAAATTTCTGCACCGTCTGCTTGTGATATTTCAGAGCGTCGTTGGTGCCACTTTTATAGTATCTGAAATGTGACTCCAAATATATACCATGAGAGTCACTATGCCCCCCCCCAGTATTTCTGTTCCTACCATGTCATAACCATAACCTCTGTTCACATTTAAACAAACAAAAAGAAAACGAATGCTAACGAACGCAGGACACAAACTCTTTCTGTCTCCACTCACCATGTCTCATCGCACCACTTCATCTATAGCACTAGAACAGCTGCTGCCAGGGACACTCACACATATTGCAGACCTACATAAAGCCTGCAGCTGTAAAGAAGCCTGGACTATTTTCAGATTACTCATAACTACAAACACATCAATCCAATCAAAATTAGAATAATTAGTATCTGCAGAGCAGCGTGTCTAAATACTAATCACATCCTAAGGCTGTCAATGACTCCCCCTACCCCAGCCAACCATCCAACACAATCACAAACACACACACACACACACAAAAGTGCCGCTATCAATTAACACTTCCCTGGCATTAACAGCAAGGTCCGTGCCATCTTTTAATTGAAGGCTGTTGCTACGGAAACAACTGAAGCTAATCTCCAAAGAGAAGTGAAAGTGTGAAATGAAATGGATGTAATTTCTCTCTACAGCCACCTCCGTCTCCTTAACGACAGTCAGCGTCAGCGACAGTCTTAATCTACTGCCAATGATATTTATATTAATCATAAGGACGTTCAAATCAACGAAATATTAATAATACACATTAATCCTGCATGATCATTCTGCCATTTTTGAAGTTGTAATTTCATGTATACATGCGTACAGTGTATAGATAGTGTTGATGTGCAAATTTTGCTAATTTGAAGTAGATATTAAAGTTATTTTAATCAACTTGAAAAACATTTATGAGCATGCATCATAAAGATGACACCAAGCTCAGTAAGGCTTTGTGAATATGTGAATCCCATTAAAATATTAATTATGCTGGCTTTTTAAAAGTCAAAGGACTCCTTTCATTAGTGGAGCTAACAATGATCTACATAGCTGAAATTATTGAAGACACTGGGAAATATAAATTACAAGAAACTCATCACTGCATCAGAACTTCATTTATTCTTAACTCATAACTTAAACTCACGTGGGATGAGTGAACAGAAAGCTCTTATGTTGTTTTCACATTCCTGAACATTTGCATGGCTTTAACATTGAAATGTTGGACATTTAGTGAATTGCATCGGTTATTTTTTACAGTGCAGAGTGTCCTTCAGATAAATAATGCTATTGTCTCCTGGAGTGAAACTGAAATGCTTACACCACTCGTTTTTCTTTTTACAATAGCAGAACTTCTTTTGAAGCCGAAGAGTGGAGGGTTAAAATTACAGATCTACCATTTACCTGAAACAAGCGCACATACTTGTCCAAACCCTCTCTGTGTCTCTCGGTCCTTTCGCTCTCTTCCTCTTCATATCCCTGCCTCTCTTTCATATGAAGAGCTTTTTCTCCCTGGTTGGCCTAGTTGCCCCCCCCCCCATATGGTTCCTTTATCTCTGAATGACACAACACATATGTGGTGGATTACAGCTTTGTTTGCATCATAGTAAAATGCCACCAGTCTTCCACTGAGTTCATTACCATTTCACTTTCACACTGTATGGTAACTCCGGGGGTTGACTGGACTGAAAGTGGCTAATCACCAGCTTTGGCACTGATGGGGTGCATAAGGCTTCGATACTGAAGTGAAGACATTTTGGACAATAAAAACAGCTGGAACCTGGAAAGACTCCCCACATGGTCTCCAAGTGACTGAGCCAATGAAAAGGCTGTATGAGCAGCTGCCAGATGAATGAAGTTAGTGGAGACAAGTGAAAAATGGACGTTTATTTTCGGAGAGAGGGTTGAATTATGGCACAGGATGTGGTAATGTTGGTCTGTGAGTTCACCTGCATGAATATGGCATTGATGAATATCAGCAACCATCGGAACAAATTCAACTTTCTCCACTTTTTCATACTTCATGACTCAACGTACCGGAGTGCTATAGCAATTAGAGATGTTCATCATGTGGCAGCACGTGCTGTCATCATCAGAGCGTCCTGGGTTCGACTCTGACCTGTGGACCTAAGATACATGTCTCCCTGCCCACTGTCTGAAGAAAGGCATCTGATTGCACAAACCAAAAAGCAATATAGCAGGCATAACTCTGACCTTATAATGCAACTTGGTCGAAATCGTAACAACGATATGCGTCTAAATAGTTTTGAAAGGATTGATCAATTGTTTTGAATGTTGTGATCACTTTGTTAAATTAGTAAATTCCCATTTAAATTATTGGCAAACTGCCAATAATGTGACTAATATCTGTTCCTTTTCCGAAGGACCTTGTGTCTACTACACAATGAATCGAAATCCCTTTATCTAACCTGATGGTCACCATGGCAACAGTGGCAACATCCAGGAAGCTCATAAGGACTATTAGTAACAAAGAGTTTCAGCTTCAGTAGGCTCTGAGAATTATACAAGCTGAATGGACATAGGCGAAAGCAAGAAATCTTAAAACCAGTCAGGTTCTCTCATTTACCGATCGTTTCCTGCATTGCACTGGTAACGCCACTGAATGCCATTTAGTGCATGTTTCATGGATGTGCTCCACCAGATGGAGGTTTGCACAATACAAATCATTTTAGTCTGTTATACTAACGTGACTCCATGTCAACACACTGATAATACCTCGAAAAATGTTTGAAATCCTCAGCAAAAGGTTCAATTACCTCTGCAGAGGTGTATCAACATGCTTTTTACCGGAGGTATGCATAAATATCAGATTTACATCATTTTATGCAATTATTGATAGTGCACTTGTAGAAGGAGGCGGATTATTATGCATGACATTCAAACGATGGATTTAAAAAGGGCTGCACCGAAAGGGCTGTTAAACTGAGCCATGCAAATGTAATGCAAGTTCACATTAAATGTCGTAAGATATAATAGCAAAAAATGCTCAGGGGACGTTATCACAAAATTGCAATGAATGTCCTTGCAAGTAGAGGTTATGAAAACAGATCATTCATATGGGAGCACTGCCACATCTTGTTGTCTGCATGACCTTACTTTGTCTTTGCTCAGGTTAGTGCTGTTGCCAGGATACTATTTCCTATGGCAACACTTGAGCTGAGGAGGTGAGCAGCTCTGAAAGGATCCAGGTAACTGGCTACTCTCTATCCTGTGCACCGGAAGTCTGAATATGGCCATAAAAAAACCTCACCGTGCACAAATATGAAAGCAAGAGCCTTCAAAGTTTGCTTCAGCGCAGTGCGGTAGCTCTTTTTTTTTTTTTTTTCCCCCCAGATACAACAAAATGACTTCCGGTTCCAGTCAGCCGTCATTTATTGTATCTCCTGTGGTAATTTTGTATTAAGAGATAACCACGTGGAACTTATACAATGTCACCATGCCCGCAGTATTTAGAAAGAGGGATGTTGCCCTCATGACTCGTACAAGGCAACTTTTTATAAAGATTTCAGAGCTATTTCTTTGTACGCTTGTCACAGTTACTTGTATGAAAAAAGCAGCAAATTCAGCTAATACTGGGAATAATGGAACTTTCTGTTCATCAATGGTTATTGCAAGACAATATTCATTTTCCCATGTGAAAGTCAATTTTCACCCTCATTTTAAATTAAGTGAGAACAGCGCTGGCTTTTGTCCATTACAGGAGGAAATGTTTTGTATGGGTGTTACATGAATGGTAGCATATTCTTATTCCACATTCATTTCAACACAAGTTAGAAGCTCTCCATCAGTGTGAGAGCGCACTGCCACCATTTGTTGCAATAGTGTTACTGCCTCAGTTGTATAGTTTCCTGTTCATGCTGCAGAAAAGTATACTCATCTAACAGTTAGGGTTCAACACCTGTCAGTCAGGAGCAGACATCTCAGGCTGTTCACCGAAGCTGGGTAGCTAAGCATCTGGGCTATTTAGATTGTTGTGATGCTTCTGGATTTCTGCTGAGTTGCCAGACGACCTGTCCAGGCTGGTGTTGGTGTAGTTGTGCGATGTAACTTTGTTATGATTTGATTTGCTTTGATTTGATTTTGAGGACTACTCTCTTGCACATCTGAGTCCCTTGTTTTCACCTAATGAAATGACATGAAATTATATAGAAGAATAAGGAATAATCCATTTTCAGCAGAATAAAGGGAGGATGGATAATAACGAATCTGTGTGTTCAAATCTAAATTTGAAAAGCAAATAACTTTATATTCAGAGAAAAACTCCGCCAAGGTCTTGTCATTGATCATTTCTTACCCTATTGCACAACCTTCAAACCTGTGTATGTTTCATTTATGTTAGCAAAGAAAAAAAGGTTGCCTTACTGAATACAGCGAGCCAACAAGTCAAGTCAAGGCATGTTTCTCATTTTAAATTGGAATTGCTGAACATCTACAGCTCTGAGGATGCAGTACACTGTCACATACAAAACTTATTTACCGTCAGCTCTGCCGAATGAAAGGGGGACGTCAGGGTTGATGAGCTCATACCACGCTGTGCTGGGATGAGCATCATCTGTCTGGGAGGGCTCTTCATCAGTGAGGCTCTATTATGATTCATCCGTTCTAAACGCCCACCAAGCCTTTTTACTGAGCAAAACTTCCCTTTGTGCTGCCTAATACTTCTCAACAGCTGAGAGGGTAGCACCGAGTCTCATCCCTTTGAGTAATAGGTGTATAGCACAGAGATGTCAGGTTGGCATAGTCTATCGACAGCATGCGCATGAAATTAATTGGAAAGGCCAGTGCAGCTTTTGAAGAATCCATCAACAGATAAAAATGACACAAAGAAGAATGATGGTGGGCACTCTGTCTGTGTTATTACTGCAAATCTTGAGTGATTTTCTGTATCAGCAGGATCCGAGTCTGGCTGTGTGTCTGTGAAATATTAATGGAATTTGTATGTTTTCCCAATGTTTGCATGATGCTCTGCTTATCTGGCATGGACTTAAGACCTCGCCAGTTCAAATTCCTCCTGTATAGTGTGTGCCACAAGGTTCAAGTCCTCAGTGATCCTAAATAGGGACTGGTTGAAGAAGTCGATGAGTTAATTAATTAATTTCCACTCCCAAACAACTGCCGGGCTTTATAAGGCATAAACTGAAAAGAACTTGACCTCCATGCAACTTGGCTCTGTGGGAATCTGAGACCATAAAAAAACTGTCTTCACATTATTGTCTGGAGTATTCATGCTTGGTTTGGTAACATAGAGCAAAAACAAGAAAACAAATTATTTTCTAAGTCAGTGATTTCCAGATTGCTTCCTCTACATTTCCTGAAATCAACTGTGATAATTAAAAAGGGGAATTTAGACAACGCACAACTTGCACACAACAAATTAATTATGCTTTTTTTTTCATGATAACCAACAGGATCTTTTAGTCAGCACATGGCAAGTCAACTAAATATCTTAAAAAAGATTAAATGTCTCTCTGGAAAATTAACTGAATGAATTTTTCACAAAGCGGATATGAAATTGCAACGAATGTCCTTGAAATAGTATTTTTGCGTGTCTTGTAACTTATGTGCGTTCATATTTCAGTGAGTCTGTTTCTATCTTCTGGAGCCGCTGTAACTCCTGTGGGTTAGTAACATATTTCTGATCTGATGGCAGATGAACTTGCTGGTTTGTCTTTTGATTGACTGATTTGTTTGTTTATTTTGTGTGCAGGCCTGATGCTGTCCTCCCTCCCTCCCTCCCCCCCCCCCTCACCACTTGGGGGCAGCACCAGGCCTGTCTCCCTTTTTCCTCCACGCCCATATGAAACCTAGAAAATTTCCGCAATTTGAGCAAAGGCAGCAAGAAGCCCGGCTAAGATCTGCTCTCCGCTGCAAAACGCCTGACATCGGCCGGAAATGTCGAGGTTTCTGCTGAGAGCCGACCTGCGGAGGTGTGTGTCCTCCCAGATCAGGACGATGTCTGATCAGGTAAACTGCTGGACGACTGGATGTTAGCATTAGCTTCTGACTCACTGCCAGACGAAGCTAACGAGGCTAGCTCGTTTTCCCTGTTTGTTAGTTTGTTTTGGTTTTTGTTTTTTTATTTTATTTTATTTTATTTCAGGAGAACTACTGTGGTCGGACTTAAATAAAGATGTTGGCATGTAAAGCATGCAGTGTGATGAATGTTATATAAAATGTATAACAGGGGAAAAGGTAGAAAAATGAAAGTATGGCTGCTCTGCAGCTGTGAGGTAATGACGCCTATGAACGATACTTTATTGAATAATGCAGACAAAGATCTGCATGGATAACTTGTATATAAGCCAATATAATCAACAGCAGACAGTCATCTGTACTGTGTAATGGAGACACTCACCATATGTTTCACAGAGCAGCTAACAAAGATTAGAAAGTTAAGAGATCAGCAGGAGAGCATATTCACCTACTTGATTTAAAACCTGCAAATTTGCTAAGTGAACCACTGTTGTGAAATTGACTTAGAAGAACCAGAAGATATCTTCTCAAATATAATGCACATGTGTGGTATTATATAATGCATTTCCTCTGCTTCTTCCAGCTCGGTGAGTTGGGTAGTGGAGCGGGCAAAGGTGGTGGAGGGGGAGGCTCTGTGAGGCAAGCAGGCGGGGCGTTTGGAAAGAGAGAGGCAGCAGAGGAGGAGCGATACTTCAGGTAAGAAGCATGTCATTGTGTTTGTAAGATTGATGCTGAAGGCTCCTGCCTTGGTCGCCGGCTGGTCCTCAAAATGTCAACCTGGTTTCTCTTCACCTTGTGTAAACCTGCAGACAAAGAGAGATGGAGCAGTTGGAGACGCTGAGGAAGCATCACAACGAGGAGATTGAGCACCACAAGAAGGAGATTGAGCGCTTAAAGAGGGAGATTGACCGTCATAAGGGAAAAATCAGGAAGCTGAAACATGATGACTGAAGCGGCGAAGCCTGTGCCATTCCTCTTGCTGTCCGTCCATCTTATTCCCAAGTCAACAGTGATCAGATAGTAATTGAGTTACTGCTGCTTAAGGCAGGTCCTGTATCAGACTTCATACTGGCAGCAATGAATACTAAAAAAAAAACCAAAAACAAACAAACAATAAAGTGTTTAATTTTTCACATTACATGAAAGCTTTTGGATTCACTGTATATCCTGATTGTTTTCTGCCTTAAAGTCGGTTATTCTGCCTTTTTAATACCCCCCCTTGGTTTTGTTTTTTTTTTTGTATAACGGGGTTGATCCTGTGTAGGGTTTGCAGAAAGGGGGCTTTCACTGGACTGAGGTCATGCCCGTCAAGGTTCAGCCTCCCTGGTTGGTTAGTGGACTGTGGGGCGTTTGTTTTGGCTCACCGGGCAGTCCTCTGATATCCAACCCCGCCCACGTCCACCACCAAAAACCCACTTAACCGGGAGCTAGCAGTCTCTCCTAGCTTTAAACTCAAGCTACTCTTGTGTTTTGTCTGAATTAAAACATATACCCATAACCCAAATCGTAAGTATCCGCGCGCCCCCTCCCCACTTTAAAAAAAATACCCGCCTGTCCCGGTGTCTGAAAACGAACCTACCCTTCCCCATTGTGCATTATTATTATTATTTTTTTTTTTCTCTCCTCCTCCACATCTCGCGATGTTTGCTAAGCGGTGGCGTTGTTCGGGCGAGCCGACGACGAGACCGTAGCTGTCTGGAAATCAGTCTTGTGGGTTAGACTGAAACGTATTTCCTCAAAATAGGCACACTCGTTTGTCCGACAGGTTGATCGCCTCACACGTTAACACGCCGCACAGTTAGCTTCCTGAATCACACCGGTAAGTCGCGCTAACTGTCTGCTTGCAGCCGCCGCGGAGCTTTGTGTGTTTGATTTGTGAGGTGTCTCTGCACGGCGAGGCCTTCGTGTGAGCTCGTTAGCTAGCTTCCCCCCCCAACCACCACCACCACCTAACCCCCCAATCCCCCCCCCCACACACACACACACAAAAAGAAAAGGCTAACCGATATCTCTGCCTACATAACTGGGGGCTATCCTCGGATATTGTTAAATGCGTCCTGATCGGTCTGAAAAACGCGGGGCCAGCAGGGTAATGTGCAAATAAAACACATGCTAGCTAGCGAAGCTGCACATGAAGGGGGCGGGACGGTGTGGTTTCTTTAAGTGACCGGGTTGTGTTACCGCACAATAGCACAATGTTTTCACCCCGAGCTTCCAAAACACACACACACACACACACACGCATCTACTGTTTCTGACACTACAGCCAGAAATACACATGGCAGTTTTAAAGTTGTATAGGCCGTGAACACATCACAGTGTCCTGTCAGTGGAGATCCATATGATCCAGTCACAGAAACAGAAACAGCTTTGGGAAAAACATTAAGTCAGTCTGGGAGAAGGACACATCAGATTTTCACCTGATCCAAGAAAAGTAATGTCATTACATGAATTTGAGTTGAATAAGTTGTTGTTGTTGTTGTTGTGTTAGAGGAGAATGGCTGCCGCTGAGGTGAACGGTAGTTCTGCCCCAGCAAAGGAGGAAGAGGAGCCCATGGATGTGACGGCACCCCACACAGAAAACTACCAGACCCTCATCGATGCTGGGCTGCCTCAGAAAGTGGCCGAAAGTCTCGACAACATTTTCCAAACAGGTGGGTGGCAGCTGCCCTCGCACCGACAGTTTAAGGTGACAACTGTAGCTGAGGCTGAAAGTGACCATAAACTTGTAACCTTAGGCTTGGTGGCATATATTGACCTTGATGAGAGAGCTATTGATGCACTGAGGGAGTTCAATGAGGAGGGAGCACTAACTGTGCTGCAGCAATTCAGAGAGAGTGATCTGTCCCACGTACAGGTAACCATGTAGATGGATTACATCTTTCTTTGTCGTACAGTGGAGCTTTGTGTTAATGTAAATTCTGTTTTGTTTCCTTTCTAATGCACTTAAATATTTATGTTTTGTAGAATAAAAGTGCTTTCCTTTGTGGGGTCATGAAAACCTACAGACAGAGAGAAAAACAAGGAAGTAAAGTTCAAGAATCCACTAAGGGCCCAGATGAGGCAAAAATAAAGGTAAACAAAGTCATGTACTGACCTTTGCTGTGTGGGAGGTCAAAATGAAACTCACATAAGTGTGCTGCTACTGCCATAGAGGTCAGTTAATGTTTTGTTTCCATACTTTCCAGGCTTTGTTGGAGCGGACCGGATACACCCTGGATGTAACAACAGGGCAGAGAAAATATGGAGGTCCCCCACCTGAAGATATTTTCAAAGGAACACAACCAGGAATCGGAACTGAGGTAAATAAAGTGATAAATACCGAAGCATATCTGTCTGTATTTCAAGGTACTAATATTTTGGGTCTCTGCTGCTTCAAATTACAAATAAAAAAATCGTTCTCACATTCTAAACTGTGATGTACAAATTGTAATTGATCTTTGCATTGCCTCCTTTACTTCAGGTGTTTGTTGGAAAAATACCCAGAGATTTATACGAAGATGAGTTGGTGCCGCTGTTTGAGTCTGCTGGTCCAATCTGGGACCTCAGATTAATGATGGACCCTCTATCTGGTCAGAACAGAGGCTATGCCTTCATCACATACTGCAATAAGGATGATGCACAAAAGGCTGTGAAGCTTGTAAGTGGTATGGCAGGGTATTGGCAAAGGTCCACAATCTAACTGGACATTTTCTGGAAATCTTCTCCTGACTGCAAATAGTTTCATTCTTTTGTTGTCGTTCGTTCATTCAGTTGTTGGCCTGTCCATTTTATTTTCAGTGTGATAACCATGAAATTCGTCCTGGCAAGTACTTGGGAGTGTGTATATCTGTTGCAAACAATCGCCTGTTTGTCGGATCAATTCCAAAGAACAAGACAAGGGAAAGTATATTGGAAGACTTTGGCAAAGTTACAGGTCAGTTTGAAATACAATCCACGAAAACAAATGCCTTTGCTATTACAGAAAAATGACGATGGTATTGCTCTGCCTTTACAGAGGGTCTGCAAGAGGTGATATTGTACCACCAGCCAGATGACAAGAAGAAGAACCGTGGCTTCTGTTTCCTGGAGTATGAGGACCACAAGTCTGCAGCACAGGCTCGCCGCCGCCTAATGAGCGGGAAGGTCAAGGTGTGGGGCAACCCAGTCACCGTTGAGTGGGCTGACCCTGTCGCTGAGCCAGACCCGGAGGTCATGGCCAAGGTCAGCAAGTTTCGTGTTTTGCATCTTGGAAAACCTCACCCACATTCTGCAGCACTCTATATTGTAGTTTTTCGTGTACATAGGTGAAGGTGCTCTTTGTCAGGAAGCTGGCCACAGCAGTGACTGAAGAACTTCTTGAAAAGACTTTTTCTCAGTTTGGAAAGCTGGAGCGAGTAAAGAAACTTAAGGACTATGCTTTTGTCCATTTTGAAGAAAGGGATGCTGCAGTGAAGGTGGGTTTTGTTTTTTGTTTTTTTTGTTTTAGGTGTGCGTGTGTGTGGGGGGGTATGATTTAGAAAAAGTCTTAGGCCATCTCATTTGTATATTTTATTGTAAAGAGTTTGTTCTGTTTTGTGAAGGCAATGGATGAGATGAATGGGAAGGAGCTAGGGGGGGAGGAAATTGAGATTGTTCTGGCAAAGCCTCCAGACAAGAAGAGAAAAGAGCGCCAAGCAGCCCGGCAGACCACCAGGAATGCAGGGTGAGTCGGACTGATAAAACACACAACTGGTTATCTGCCTGACTTAATTTCATTCTCAAGTAAGGATTCGTTAAATGTAACACTCTCCTTTCCTCTGCAGGTATGACGACTACTACTACTACCCACCACCACGCATGCCACCACCGGGCCGAGGTAGGGGCCGTGGTGGCAGAGGGGGCTATGCCTACCCACCAGATTACTATGGATATGAAGACTACTATGATGACTACTATGGCTACGACTATCATGACTACCGCGGTGGCTATGAAGATCCTTACTACGGCTATGAGGATGTGTACAGCATGAGGGGCCGTGGTACTCGTCCCAGCAGGGGAGGGCCTCCTCCACCTAGGGCTCGTGGCGCTCCACCGGCACGAGGCCGGGGTGGCTACGCCCAAAGAGGACCACCCCTTGGCGGTCCAAGGGGTGGCCGAGGAGGGCGGGGAGCCCCTTTCCAGCCGCAGAGGGGCCGTGGTCCTCGCGGGGCCAGGGGAAATCGTGGGGGAAATGTCGGCGGAAAGAGGAAGGCAGACGTGTTTAACCAGCCTGACTCCAAGCGCCGCCAGACCAACAACCAACAGAACTGGGGGTCCCAGCCCATCGCCCAGCAGCCCCTGCAGCAAGGGGCCGACTATTCCGGTAACTATGGTTACAGTAATGACACCATGGAGTTTTCACAGGATTCTTATGGGCAGCAGTGGAAGTAGATGCACCAAAAGGTATTTGGCAAAGTCACAGCAAACAAAAAAAAAAAAGAAAAACAATAAAAAGAGGAAAAAAAAAAACAAAACAGGAGATTGGCCACAATTTTTGATTGACTTTTTATTCTTCATCCCTCATGAAAAAAAAAATCTGTATATATCTCTGAAAAAATGGACAGACCCCAGAATTGGCTCAAGATGATTGGCTGGAAAGCCTTTTGGCTGAAGAAAAGAACGTAACCGTTGTGGTGAATCATTTCTTACTTCTGCGGTTACATTGGGACACGTGTCTTTAAAAAAAACACTCAAAACACTTTTATTGTTACTTTTTGTTCCTGATTCTTTTAAAGCCAACAATGAACATTTACAAAAAAGTGGACATTCGTTCTCAAAAGTCTGAGAGGACATTAAATAATGATATTGCCTTGCAGGAAGTTTTTGTCCATGCCCTTTTCCTCCCCTCTCGTTCTTGTACTCCCTTTATTTGTGGTTTCTCATAGTTGCATAGGGACTTGCTTGTAAATAAATGCATATGGTTAGAGCTTCAAACTTCATTTTTTGCAATGGTGGAGAAAAGAATCCACAGGAAGAAAGAAATCAAAGTTTTGTAATGTGTATGCCTAGCATTTCTAGAGGTAGATAAATTGTGTTTTTTTAAAACTGATACCATAACTTCCTATGTTTTCTTTGAACTTGCCCAATAGAGTTTGGTTTGGCTTACCTTAAAAGCCTTAGCAGTTTGTTCTCTGATGTTCTTTGTATTTATAACTTTTACGTTTGTTCCATTTCAATAAAACTCAGCTGAGCATCAGTCAATTGTCAGATACTCAAATTCAGTGTTGTCATTCAGTATTTGATTTGATTTTTACCTCAATTCTCACATTTGGATGAAGATCATCTAATCATAAAAGGCTGAAATTGTACAATCAGACAATGGGATAAGAGAACTTGAAAGGTGTTTGGAGGACATATTTATTGAACAGGATTTTAACCCTTTATTTTTCCAGTGCATGTTACATCAGCCTATAGTCATTTCCTGCAAAGATTAAATAGTATTAATATTGGAGCAATGCCACTAACTGCTAAAAGAGCAAAACGTGAATTTAACTCCTTGCCATTTCCCAAGGTTGTCCCTGTCTTTCAAACTTTGTGCACAGGTAAACGGTGTATGCTTTAGTGATACCAGCCTGCCCTCAGTGAACCAGGCCCTCTGCTATTCATGAAGACAATGAAAACATCCAGTGCCTTACGTAGGTGATTGTCCTTTGTCCATTTAACTGTTGGTTATTAACCACTAGGTAAAAGAATGGTTGCTTCCTGTAGATCTACCTCAGTATTCACTTAATTTCCCAGCTGACACTTTGGCCAAAGTAATAAAGGCAAAGGAAACGCATTTCTTGTGCAGGACTCTAGAAATGAGAGCTTGTAGTTCAAGTTATGTCCAAAGTTTTTCATGCTTAGTCTTCATATGTCTCAATATACTGTGCTTTGCAGCTGTAACTCCACTAGTGGCAATTAAGTTTGACCTCTGCTGAAGCATAGTCATACTGTATACAGCTGTTAACATGAACTTGAAAGATGAGGACAATCTTGGATATTGGCGAGATGTTGCTCACACTGGTTTGGTCCTGATACTGACATCATTACCACAGTTAGACCAACAGATTTGAATGGATTTGTACCTGTATGCTGAGTTGTCTCCAATTCATTTTTTTTTTTTTTTATTTACAAAATCTGCACATCATCTCATCCTTTCTCTCCCTTTCAAGACACCAAGGATCTGACCATCCAAAGGGTTAAAATTCTAATAGCGTGCCTTAGCAAGTGATCACCTGTCAGAATGTGTTTGCCATAGAGAAGTGTTTTTAGCATCTGCCTTTTAGTACCATGGTATCATTGTATTTTGTTTCATTTGTCTGTCCTCTTATTCCAACCTGCCTAGGTGGAGAAGCATTGACAGCGGCACCGGTAGAATGAGGAACTCACCTGAACGGTACTCAAGGGTGAGCTAGCCTTGCACAGAGTACTGTCTCCTCTCCTGTAGCTAATTGTAATCACTGGAGAAACACTAGTCATAATTATACTTTGCTTTTGTTATTGTCTCTTTCCAATATACTGTGCTACGAATCAAGCTTTTTAATTTAGTTGGAGTGGCACTTTTTTTCCAGGATATGAAGAATGAAAGACACTAAAGTTGACCGGAGAGCCACTGAAAATATTAAAATTAAGAGTGTAAGCAGCATCTCACTGACATTCGCACAAAGAGTGCACATTGCCCTTAGTGTATATTTTCTCCCTAAGCCAAATGGAAAATCTGACAATTTTAAGAGCCAAATGGCTGCTGCTTTAGACTTGGAGGGCAGTCAGTCAAGGATTTGGTAAGCACTACAAACCTCAGTACCCTGCAAGCACCTGTTGCCAAACTTGGCTTACTGCACCAAAATCATCTCAGCTGGCTGCACACATTCTGTGACTGGGAAGAGGGGGGGTGGAAATTTCTTTTCCTAAGCCACTAGAGGTAGCACTTCCAACACCAGCGCTGCTCCATTGTTCCTGTATCCGATGCTGCATGTTGGCAATCAAAGCCGTACAGGCGCTAAATACCAGTTAGATATTACCACAATGAGGTGTTTTTAAAAACGTTGAATTAGTAGTGGGAATAATGAGTTAAATATTGGTCAAATTAGCTGATTTTGGAACAATGGATGTCTCAAACCTGATGTCTTTACCTTTTAACACCACAAGATGGCAGTAGGAGGGCTACATTATTTATATTGCACAGGTAAGACGGGGATGCAGGAATCACATTAGCTAATTATATAATTTGATGCAATTTTTTGGGGGGGTTTGCATTGAAGTGCCATCAGCTGCTGGAGTGTCTTGAAACAGCTTCTCATATCAGAACTGTGTCTTTATATGTTGCCTCTTGTCACCAGGCAGTAAAGGAGCTGCCCCCATCCATGTGAATGAGTTCACACAAATGGAAGGGACAAATTGGTAAGACTGTTCATTATCTGAACTAGTGCTCAGAAAGTCTCAACATTCCTCTATTATGAGATTTGTTAGAGTTAAAGCATAATGTTTGATGTCCTGCTGTTCTCCTTATCTGTTTCCTTCTCAGAGTAAGTAACTGTAATTTTTGAGCATCAAGTGACTAAACACTTTTTCTGTTAAAGAGCTGTTGCATCACAATATACAGTCTAGAGTGTGTGTAATGGCACATTGGTGCTTATAAACTGATCAACTAAGGATTAACGTGTCCTTGTCTTTTGCAGTACAGACCAGGACACAAACGTGCAAACAAGATTCATCAAAGGGATTCACATCCCTGAAAAAGATGATGTCCAGCATCCACACAAACACATGCTGGTGTCCCTGTTCACAGCTCAGCAGGCAGCAGAGGTGAGACATAATAGCGGCATAGTGGCAGCTACGCTGGTATCAGAACACTTGAGTTTGTAGTATTTGTATGGCCTGAATAAGTTCTCTGTGCCACATTGATATTTTAATTGATCTGTGTTGCAGAAGTGACCCAGCTGCATCCAGCAGACTACTGCTTCCTTACCCAGCCAAGGGATTTCCCACTGTAAAGACAGATCGTCTGTTTCTCTTAATAATTCAATACATTTTACACTTCCCAACAAAATATATGTGTGTTTGTTTGATGATATTTCATTTCCAGCTTCTTAACATCTGAGAACATTATTTCTTGTTTGGAGCCTTTGGAGAAGTCAATCTGAATTTTGTGTATTATTTTTAAGCTAAGTAAAATGCACAATAAACATAATTTTGTTGTGTACTTCAGCAGTAAAACAGATTAGATATTGGGGCTGTCAGGTGTATATTGATCCACAGTCTGTCCAGAGCTGCCCCTGAAGGTGTTGAGTTACATTTAGACCTTCAGATGGCTGAAGTGAATTTCCAAGCTGATCAACAGCCTGTAAATCTTATTGTTTGTACTTAAAATCGGGCTTTTGTTTATTTTCTCTGATAAATGTGGCAGAATAGTCAGAGTCTCTGAAAATGACTCTTCAGGTTAAAGCGGAAATGTCTAATTTTACTCACTCTTTTCTTCAGTTTAATTAAACCAAGAATCCTGTTTGGTCAAAAGAAAACAGCAAGCGGCGTTTAGAATACACATTTGATGTAGACAAAATAAAATATGACTTTTTTTTATTAAATAAATAAAATTTCTGTAATTAATTTGTTGATGTAATTCAATTGCCTTAAATCCCGTTTAAATCGTTTTATTGATTAATTCTTATATTTGGATCACTTGTTTAAAAAAAAAAAAAAAAAAAAGCTGATTATTAATCATTGGTCCCTTCTGCGTTAATTTTAGCGTGAGCGCTTGGTCACGTGACACCACTACGTCACATGTAAACCAGGGGGAAGATGGCGGCCGCCGGAGGAGAACCTTCTCAGATGGTGTCGGATGAATTATTTCAGAACTTTTACACGGAGGTAGGACGGAGTCTGGGTGGTTGTGTGTGTTTCGAAGGTGTCGGTCGCTGTCCCTCCACCCTCCAGGTCTGATACCGGCCGGTGTTTGTGTTTGTCGGCGGCGAGGCCTCGCAGACGTGAACATCAGCTAACGACAGGGAGCTAACGTGAACCGAGCAGCTCCTCTCATTTCTTATTTCTTCCTTTACTGCCGTCGACAGTCGGATAAATGTTGGCCGGTCCAGCCGCTGATGGCTTCACAGGAAGCTGTGTCCTCTTTGGTCAGCCGCACCGAATGAAAAGATGCAGATCGGCTCTGCTCTGGTTGATTTCTGAGCGTGTTCCCAGGAAAGGCTGCTGATGCTGTTTGGTGTTTTCTGCAGGTGAAGCAGATTGAGAAGCGGGACTCCGTGTTGACCTCCAAGCAGCAGATAGACAGACTGCTCAGACCTGGAGCATCCTACTTCAATCTCAATCCTTTCGAGGTGAGTGTTGACTTTTCAGCGTTACAGCTTTATGACTCTGGCTGCACAGCGGATCTGGAAACTGTTCACACCTTCCTCTGATCATCAGTCAGTAAATGTTGTAAAAAGGTACAGTGAGTCTGACCACCAGGAGCTAAACCCAAAGTATGGATTCATACTGAGATGAAATGGTGGAAAAGCACGAAAGGCTGAATGTTCAAAACATATTGCAGTTATGGTGATGTATACTGCCATTTATATTGGATTATTTTTCTATTTCAAATTCATATACTTTTTAAAAATTAATTTTAATCAGAATGTGATAATAAACGTGTCCCTCACAGCTGGGAAATATGTTGCTTATCATCTGCTGACTCATCTGAGCAATCAGCAAATTAGAGCTCCCATGACATGGAGATATTTTAGTTTCTATTATAATTTGATCAATTAGAAGTGTCCGCTGTTCCATCACACCTGGATTTCAGCGTAATGCTTATCTAAATGAAGTCGAATGAATAAAATCTCAACATGGTTTTCAGGTGTTGCAAATTGACCCAGAAGCAACAGATGATGAACTGAAGAAAAGATTTCGAGCGGTAAGCAAAATAAAAGATAAAGCCGTCTGTCCTGCGGATATAGTGATGATGTTTTGATGTGATTTTATTTATTTATTTCTTTTTCTTTTTTTTTTTTATTCCTAATCTTTGGTCTTTTTAACTGCGTAGTTGTCAATTTTGGTCCATCCAGACAAAAATCAGGATGACCCAGACAGAGCACAGAAAGCCTTTGAAGGTAAATTCCTTATAATCCTGATTGATTCATATGTGCTGTTGGTACACCCTTTAAGTTTATTACACCTGAACGTGTCACTGTTGTAGCTGTGGATAAGGCGTATAAACTCCTCCTGGACCCTGAACAGAAGAAAAGGGCCTTAGATGTGATCCATGCAGGAAAGGAATATGTGGAGCATATGGTGAGTGTTCGATACATTCCCATACTTTTTTATTTGGGGCATTTTGCTCTTGTTGCTCAGCTCTCCTGTTCAGCCTTCGTTTTGGTAACATTTCTCTGCCATTTTGTGCTTCCAACAGGTAAAGGAGAAAAGGAAACAGCTGAAGAAAGATGGGAAGTCATTGGATGTGGAGGAGGACGATCCTGAAATGGTAGGTCATAGTCATAAAAATCGACAATGTTGGAAATTAAAAATATTATGACCAAACTCAAGATTATATTGAGAGAGAAAAGTTATATTAAAATGGTTGTTGTCTTTTTAAGATGTTTTGGAAATATTTTATTTTAGAGGTCTGACATTTTCTCAGCTGTTCACAGCTAATTAGAGTTAGGATGCTTGTCATTATTTCTCATACGTAACTTGTCCTCTTCCAGTTCAAACAAGCAGTGTACAAACAGACCATGAAGCTTTTTGCAGAGCTGGAAATCAAAAGGAAGGAAAGGGAAGCAAAGGAAATGCATGAAAGGTAAACGATAAACACTTAAAATCTCATCTTTTTTATAAAATACGTGCATGCCTTCCTTTTAATTGTCCATCACATTTGCCAAAAGTTTAAATGTTATGTCAGATTTTAAAATAAACAGAGCATGCATGGGATCAGAATGTCACAGACTTGTTCTCCCTGTCCATTTAAAGGAAAAGGGCAAGAGAAGAAGAAATTGAAGCAGCAGAGAAAGCAAAGCGAGAGAGAGAATGGCAGAAAAACTTTGAGGTGTGTTCCTCACTTCACCTATTGCATACGTGATCTTGTTTTTGCTGTTTTTGACCACCACCTGTTTTTTCCAACCCCTGCATCACAAAAACAAGGAAACAAGAGATGGACGCGTGGACAGCTGGAGAAACTTCCAGGCCAAAGGCAAAAGCAAGGAGAAGAAGAACAGGTCTTTCCTCAAACCCCCGAAAGTGAAGATGGAACAGAGGGAATGATGCTGTAAAATTGGACTTGATTAGATTAAAGCCCCACTGTTTAAAAACACCCTGTTTTGTGTATCCTCACCTCGTCATCTACAGTTAGCTGTAAAGTCATCAGGATACTTGTACAACAACTTCCTCGTAGTTTTGTACTTGGTTTTCTAATGTACATATTTGTGATCTGGATCCTGAGATCAATACCTGCCTCATGTAAGAAAGAATTAATGCATCTTCCCTTTCTGTAACTGACGAGAAAAGTGTGGTTTGTCCTTGTTTTTGCTGATTTTTTTTTTTTTTTTTTTAACTAAATAAAGCTTGGTATCAACAAGCCTACATTACTGTGGTCAACAAAGCTGAGCCTAAAATTTGTCTTAAGGTAAAGTGCTGGGAAAAGCTGCGCTCACAACACCGTTCTGTGAATGTGTGTTGTTTCTAAGGATCTGGTCATTACAGGTCCTTTTAAAGGCAGAACAGGAAATGTACAGAGCAGTTTTACAATACATTGAGTCTTCAACGCAAGAGTTTACAGTGTCAGGATGCCCAAATTAGCTCTGCATGTTTAAAATCTTAAGTAAAATAAGTTTAAACAAAAAACACAATCAGTATTCTTTGCACCAAATTTTTCTGATTTGAGAAAAGTAAATAAAATGCTTTTTACCTGATTAGTCTCCACTTTGGATTTCAAATGATTCCACAAAATAAAACTAGCTGAGGTGTGAACACAATAAGCCACATATCCAGTTTATATATTAATCTTTATTAAAAATAGACCAACATAGAAATTGTGTGGTCTCATTAGATACACTGTACAATAAATTGTCAAAGAATCACAAGCTCTCGAGACTCTAGTGAAGCTACGCAATTTCTAAGGAAAATAAATAACCCCCCAAAGGAGTTAACCAGTGTGTTATTTTTAAACCCAAGTCGCCCGTGAAGGAATCACAGGGCCCTTTCTCATAAATGTCTTTGAGTACAAAGGATCATTTCTTTAGCCTGACTTCCGTTAAAATGTTTTCTCACATGACTTTGCACTGATCTCCACCTGCAGCAGGAGCAGCAGTTGTGCCTCCCATCAGTTCGTCCAGACTGAGGCCCTGAAACGCTCCGAAGAAGGAATCATCCTTTACTGCCGCTGGTTTTCTAGCTGTGGTGGTCTGCTGCAGGTGGAAGAGAAGGTGATGAATGTGGGCATAAAAAGAAATCTGGATATTTCGATTTAATTTTAGTGTCCACGTACCTTTGGGAGGGAGTGGTGGCTCCTGAAGTGGGTTCTTCTGACAGTTCTCTCTGTGTTCTTCTTGGCCAGGGTGGCCTGCTGTCGTTTCCTTTGGCAAACAGCACAAGGCAACATTAGACAGCACATGGGAAAGCAGCTTATTCATGTGACAAACAGTCTTATCCTCACTAAGTCTGTCTGACTAAGAGTCTCAGCTGGATAACAAGACAGTATCTGAAAACTTGTCATGACATTGTTAAAAAAAAAAAAAAAAAAAAAAAAAGAGGTGGCCCACAAAAAGAGTCTCACGATTGCATGTTTGGAAATTGGACAGAAAATGTCTGTACCAGACTGAACCATAATATCCCTGTTAAACTATGAATTGCGATGTTTGGGAATGTAGCCATTCGGCGGCTGTACCTCTCTCTCTGCAGTTCAGCCTGGTACACTCGGAGCCAGGAGTCGGGAACATTCTGGCTGCTGCAGGGAAGGCTTCTCCTCCGACTGACGCTCTTCCTGCATGTGAAGCTGTTTCTGCGGACTGACTCACTCCTCTTGGCCCCTCTTTTCTTAGAAGCCTTTTTTCCTGACACACAGCTGGTGAACTGCTTCAGGGGAGCACCCAGCGACATGAGGGAATCCATTTTCTGAGTTGGCCCTGTGCTGTGTTTGTTGGCTTTATCTGACAAACGTCAGTGATGTTGCTCTTCTGATTTGCACCAGGAAGGCAGCTTTTATCTGCAAAAACACAGAAAAATTATGCCCACTGAGAATAGTATTAATAGTTATGCTGGCTTCATTTACATTAAAAAAAAAAAGTGAGACATAGAATTACAGCATTTCAAGTAAACCTGAGTCCAGAGTTCTTTCTACCGCTGTCACGTTTGGACATTAAAAGTCCAAATGAAGGATGTGACTTACCTCACAGTTATCTCCTTTATGCACAATCAGCTGTTGGGCTCATTTGCCAAAGCTGTAAAGTGTGAAGTTCCTCCGTAGCATGAGTAGCATTCGTGTATGACTCCTCTGCTCTGCTGCTGTCACTGTCTTCTCTTATGAGGATTTGACCGATGACCTCGCTGGTACTCAAGAAGGATTAGCTGAAGACGCAACGCTCGTTTATCTCATTAACTACGGAGCAACTCCAAAAAACCTACTCAGGAAAACACCTGTTTGTTTACACTTGACCGATGAAATAACTCATATCAGGTTGACGCTTTAACACGTGTTTAGACCTAAAATGGGTGAGCTGTAATAAGTTCACAAGTCAAAATCTTCATTTTAATATGAAGCACCTGAATAGTTTTGACTTTCAGAGACAGCAGATGTCGTCATCTGTGATTAGGGGCCAGGAAAAGTCAGACAGATGGAGCGTTGACAGACCAGAAGCTGGAATGTGACTTTTGTGACGCAGAGGAGTTCTTCCTTTCCCCCCCTCATGACAGGAGAGCCTCATTGACTGGAGACATTAAGCACCTGAGTCACAAGAGTGAATGACTCATTTCATTCATCACTTCATTCACTCAGTGAATCAGGACTGAATCCAGCTCTGAAGAGAAATAACTCCCAGTCATCCACAAATAACGTTCCTGGCTTTGATGCTTCAGGTACTCAGTATTTGGGGCACAAAAGTAAATCACCCAACAATCTACTTGGCAAAAACAAGTGTTTCTGTTTAATACCAGTATGATATGAAGAGCTACAGCTGTTGCTGTAGCCCCTTGCAGAACCATAAATTCACTGGAATGACAAGGGAAAGAATAACCACCGAGTAATGCTAATAACCAAAGCAGGCTGCAACATTACCAACAGATGGGAAGCCTGGTTGCTGAAGCAGTGAAACACCTGTTGCAGCAGATCCTGTTTCCCTCTGTTCCTGCGTGACAGGGCAACAGCTGAGCTGAGAGTTTGGAAGGAAATCAAAGAGCAGTTAGTTTTGAATAGAAATTAACTTAACAAAATGCATAACAGGAAGCAAAAAACAACCAAGTGTAAGTGACTTACCCAGCGCCAGAAGTTGTTTTTGGAGAGGTCAACAAGCGCTCGTGTCCTCACAGCTTTGGACTGAAAATTTAAATATTCTTAAAGACACTCATAACACAAGTAACATGGCATGAAGGTCTAAAGGTTAAGTCCTGCAATCTAACTCTGTTTAAAAGAACTATCAACAATAAAAGGAAATCTTTAAAGGTGAACTTACACATCCATTTTTCAAGCAATAAATACATACAAGTGATGTATTTATTATACGGTATGTCCCTTTAGACGGGTAGCATTTCGACACATTTACCTCAGCCACCACACTGATCGTTCTACCTGTCATCCAGCAGCAGCATTAGTCAGCGAGTTAAGAGATGGACTCAGACACAGAGGTGATATTTAAAGACAGGGTGCCTCCTGTTCGCTACCAGAGGCCCAAACTGATACCAAGAGCACCATAAGCCTCTGGCATGGAGGACTTAACTTTAATTCTACGCAATCATACATATGTACAGTTTTATACGCTTTAATTTCATACAAAAAAACGAGTCATTTACAGATGGGGGTGGGGAGTGTGACCTATCGAAACTCAAAATAAATACGCCAACAGAAGTTGGGTGTGGCTCATTGGCTACCACCAGGAGCTGTGTGCTTAACCTGTATGGCGAGACTTCAGCTCTGACCATATCACACATGGAAAAAGGCAGTCTGTTGTGTATGTGAGCATAATCCCATGGCTAATGCTGAAATACTAAGAGGTCTCCAAGCAAAACATCATGGACCTGTCATCCACTCCTTCCACACCTCTATACACGCACGCAAACGCGCGCACGCACACACACACACACACACACACACACACACACACACACACACACACACACACACACACACACACACACACACACACACACACACACACACACACACACACACACACACACACACACACACACACACACACACACACACACACACACACACAGGAAGCATTGCATAACATAACCAACAGACATATCTATCAATAAGAAAGGCTACAGAGGCCTGCATGTGTGGAGTGTCTATCACCATTATCATCTCATCAGCGAATAATAAACATAATGAGCAGAGATTGAGGACAGAAGTTACTTGCAGGTTCAAAGGAAAAGTTATCCAATTTTTCTCATTTGATATAAGCATAAGAAAATGTCTTTTATGTCAGTATGTTTTGAATTGTGTGGGTGAAGACTGCATATACAGCTCCATATCCTTTTTACCCTTTCCTTAGACATTGGAGTCAGCAGACATTTATTCACCAAACCTCAGTTTTCGTGACCCACTGTAGTGATGCTTATTTCCTTAGAGAGGCCTAGTCTTTTCATCACATGCTGATGAAAGTAATAGATGAGTGGACGGAGGTAGGGGACAAATGAGGTTCCGAAGTCAAAAGGAAGACAGGAGCTGCATAGAGGGCTACTTTGGGTACAAACACTCTTCCATTTATAGTTTTTATCCTCTACTGAGGCTGTAACCACGAAAGATTCCTTTTGACTCAGTTTCAGTGTTCTGTGGGTTGTTTTGGTCTCTCTGCTGCAAAAGAAAAAAAAGAAAAAACACACCTCTTCTGGCTGCAGAGGTGGATATCAGAGGGATGGGATGGAGGAGCAAGAAGTGAGTGAAAAGTGTCCATGCTCTAATGACAAACGACAGAAAATATCTGAAGCCCCAATGAAGTCAACTGTTCACCTGTCCCACATATAAAACACTTAATCTCCTCTGCCATTTAGTCTTTTGAGGCTTGTGGGTCACCGGCTGATGTCTCGGTTACCCTCCCAGTTCTTACTACCTGCTGCCTCACCAATCCCACCGCTCTCAAAAAAAGGGTGTTTAAGGGAGTCAGCCAGCACCAGCCTCTTAGAGGGTTCATACTCCAACATGCTTTCAATGAGGTCAAACAACTGGTGGTGTTCCTCCGCCTCCGACAGCAAATACCGCTGTTGGACAGAGAGGAAAACAAAGAATTAGGGGAAATCTTGACTGATCGTCGTGGTACAGAACAGTAACGCTTTTGTACTCAGTGTAATTCAGTGTTTTCATTTCAGCCATGATAATTATCATATTCTCCTTCCACTTGAACTCCACTTACCCGCAGGGGTTTACAGTTTTCTCTGACGTATTTCCCCGCTGAAGAGCTCTCATCCCAGTCCAGACGGCCACGGTAGAAATACTTCTGCTTCCTGAGAGGTAACAGACGTCAGCATGAGCAATGTTCAGCCGTGTACATGATGCCAATATAAAGCTGGTTGACATTGGTGCAGTCTGTAGGTTCTCTCACCTTGTTTTACGAATCATCCTGGAGGGGACAGGTCCCAGGATTCTCTCCATCATGGCCAAATGCTCCCTATTGTCATGTGTCTAAAAAAGGAGTTCAATAATGAGTGAGAATTATAATGAAAAGCATTATTCAACAGAAAAGACAAAGATTCAGCATTCACATGTCACGCAACAGCTTCCTGTACCTGAAACAAAGTGAAGCCCAAGTAGTACTCAAACAGGATACAGCCAATGCTCCACACATCACAGGGATGGCTCCAGCCCAGCTCTGGGGGAGGGGGGACACATAATGAATACACACAAATACGAAGAAAATTTGTCCATCTTAGGGTTGTTGCTTCCTGTTCATCTCAAAACCAGATTTGCTGGTGAATATATAATATAAAATAATTTTAGATGCTATATTAAGAAGCTGTTTTAAATGAGCTCATGTTTAAGAGTCACTCTGACCTAGTATGACCTCAGGAGCACGGTAATGCCGTGTGGACACAATGGTGCTGTGGTGTTCATGGTCAAAAGTGGCGCTGCCAAAGTCCACTACACGTATTGCCGTGCTCTTAACTGTCCGTTCCTCTCGTTTCTGCAAAATAAAAGACAAGAGATTCTCTTAATTATTACAACAATGGATATAAACAGTGTTGTCACAGTATTGTACTGTATGACTCTTACCTTTTCTACATTGTAGGACATTGTGAAGTCTGAGTTGACGAACAAGATGTTCTCCGGTTTTAAGTCTGTATGTGTCAGTTTATTGTCATGGAGAACTATGGAGGGGAAAAAAACAAAACAAAACACTTGTGAATGCAGTCTTTCTTATCTGACAGTAAATTACAACTATTTTAAATAATTTAATAACAGCTGAGTTTGTTGATTGTTTAGCATTAATAGTCTGCTTGGAGCTGTAATGCCCTCGTGTGGTTACAGAATGTTCACCACAGCTGCTCTTAATTCATCCACTCCCTCAGGCAAGTAATAGAATGAGGTGGGTGTGAAGAATAAGGGGGTGTTTGTCTGTTCTAACTTAAACCTTCATGTTTTTGCAATGAAGCATTTTGACTTAATGTCCTAAAATGCAGTTTTCAAACAGAGTGTATTCACTGAACACGCACTAAACATATGTTGACAATATGGGATTCAATATATCCTTAATTTTATTAATCATCCAAGTTTCATATTTACTAAAAGTAAGAGAAATAATAAAAAAAAATAATAATAACAAAAACAAAAACTTACATTTCACAGCAAGGCAGATTTGGTAGGCCATGTGCCTGACCTGACCAATTGAATAGGGCAGGTAGTTGTTTTCCTTTAAAAAGTCAAATGTGCTGAGGGCGAGGAGCTCAAAGGAGATGCACATGTGACCGTGGTAGTCGAACCAGTCATACATCTGTACACACAGGCTGCAAGATAAACAGGATGCAAGACGTTTATTAGTGAATTAGTGGATCCTTACTGCAGTTGAATCCAACATTTTCAAAGAGGCCAATCTAGTAAAACATTTCTTGGTAACCCTAACCCTAACCCTAACCCTAACTCTTCTCACAGTAAAAAAAAAAAAAAAAAAAAAGACATTTTGCTAGCTAAGTATTATTAGGGGAAATGGCACTTGTTCAAACACAAAACACAAAGCACTCAGTCAAAACTCACAATTTGTTGTCAGGGTCCTTTTCATTGATCTTCTCGAGAACATTGATCTCCAGACGTGCGGCTTCCTTGTACTTCTCTACATTTTTTATAATTTTCAGAGCCACATGCGCTGCTCCTCTGTAGGCATAAGGGATAATAAAAGGCAAAAACACATTAACTACATGTTGAAAAGTCACTTTGAGGAAATGCAGAAATGGCCTTGCTGATGTAAAAACATAACAGTTAATAGGCTGGCTTTACCATCATTATTTCTTATCAACACTTTAAACTACAAAGAGAAAGGAACGGTGGTAAACTATAGCAAAAGTGGATGTTGATGATTACGATCACAATCAAACACACAAAAACACTCAAGCACAATTAACAAATATTCCCCACTGGGGATCTCGAAATGGGAGCCCTGATGTTGACAGCAGTTTTTTTTAGCTTTAATTGACACACACACACACACACACACACACACACCTGCGATGGTCAATGCACTGCATCACCCTCCCAAAGGTGCCTTCTCCCAAAGTGCTGACAATCTCATCTGTAACACAACACAGAGAGAAAAAGGAGGAGAAAGGGGAGCAGGGAAAGAAAGAACAGGAGCATTAGAAATACAGACTTAGGCAGGAATACATAATGCAAAAGTGTAGACAGGCGTATCCATGCTAGCGCCCATCCTTTTTTCCAAATGGCTGCCTATTCAATCTGGCAGACTTTAAACACTTTGAGGTAAACTATGATAATCAGATGCATTGCTCAATGATAAGGGGGCAAATGCAAAGCACTCCCTAAACTTGATGACCAATTTTCAGCCATCAAAAATGAGGGTATATGCTTTCAAGATGTGGCTCTATTTATCCACAAAGAAAAGTGTAAGGGTGTGTGTGTGTGTGTGTGTATGTGTGTGTGTGTAGAAAAACTGGAAAAATAATTTACATTTCAAATAAACAATGCATGAGCCTGAAAATAACAATGTTAGTAGAATACTGTCTATATGTGTGCTGGTTGTACGGTTATGAGACTTAATTGGTGATGTGCATGTTACATGTCTACTAAAAAAAAAAAAATCCCTGAAATCCTCATAGTGGAAAATCACTATCTTAAGTTACAGTTAAACCTGTAACTGAGTTTTAATCTAAAACACAACAGAGACAAACAGCTGCAAATAGAAATCTATGTATAGGAAAGTCAAGTAACCTGTGAAACATAGAAAATGCTCCACGATTTAAAATCCTAGAACGAAAAGGAGAAAGTATCTAAAGTCCCTCCTAAAATCTTCAACATTCTTGCAATCCACCCTGCTATTTCAGCTAGAGCGAAGAGCATTCTAGCAAGGATTCATCATCAGGCACTCCCATGTCATGTAAATGCTCTATGCTTTAATATTCATATGGAGAAGGGTTACGATAGAGTAGTGGCAGTGAGTACATCTCTCTTGCAGGACGTCCCCACTCCGACAGATCAGGTGCCCTTCCTCGTCGTCCCTCACACTCAGTGCCCGCGTCCGGCTGTCGCTCCGCTGTTTTCACACCCAAACCGCCATCAGCAGGTCACGACACGACCAAAGGGTAACGAGGGTTTTCAGGGACAGCCGCAGCCATGGCGTCAGGCGGCACAGGTAGACGAGGAGGGAAGAGGAGGGTGGTGTTGGTGGTAGTTGATGTTGTTGTGGTTGTAGGTGGGTTTGGTGGTCATGGGGCGATTCACGCATGACACCACGTGAAGGAAATATATAACGATAGGGATATAGTGCAAGGGAACAAGTCAAAGATCACATGTTGTCCTCTGCTCCTTCCCCCCCTCTACCTTTAAACCACAGCTGCTTACAAAACAGGGAAGCAACTGGCAAATCCATTCATCATCGCAGAAACCAATTAAGACAGTAAAAATAACTAAATGAAAACTTATCAGGTTGACTTTTTTCAGAATGAAAAAATAAAATGAGGACCATATGTAATCAAGCAGCAACATATAACCCCTAACACTTATGCTACATCTAACCAACACTGCCCATATTTGTCAAGTTATACAACTTTAACACAGCTGTGGCTCAGTACAGCCCACACTAAAGCTGCATTTTATTAAATGTAACTAACATCTGACAAAAATTTCTTATATTTAAATCTGAATTGAACTTATTTGGTAGAACATTTTCACTTTTTTCAGACTATCTGCACATAAGTATCCAGGTGGCCAGGCAATTGTTACTACTTGTATTTAAGCCTCTTCAAAAAACAACCAACAACTTCTAAATCCATTTTTATGGCCACAGAATTAGCTTCGCTAGAGTTACAGTTAATAAAGCAATGGTAGGTGTGTACCTGATGGGCAGCAAGAATTAATGATTGATCATTAATAAAGTGACGAAAACGTGTTTGCATAAAAATGAAAATGCTCTGCCAAAAGCAAATGCCAATTTAAGCAAAACCAGTTTAAGGAAAAAAAACAGTAGTAATTAAAAAAAATTCCTCTGACAGAACAAAAACAAAATCATAAAGATTGTACTACTTACCAATTCCAGGGGCTGCGAATAAGAAATGGTTAAAGAGAGACAGTGACAGAAAGAGCTGAATCAAAGTGACAGAGATGGACAGAAAGAGGTTGAGGAGAGTTAAGACATAATCTCGGATGTGGTTGTACTCACCGAGGAGGATGGGCTATAGGACCTGGTTCTACGCCGCCTTCGTTTGTGCTTACGCCTGCTGCCTTTCCGTCTATATGACTCATCCCGCTCGCGTTCCCTGTCGCGGCCACGTCGGTAGTCGTACATATTTGGGGAGAAGTCCCGTGGATAGTAACTTTCAGCTGCTCCATGTGGCTCCCTTTCTCTGTCACGGTCTCGATCACAGTATCTTCTGTCAAATGGCCGGTGCTCCGTTGAACGATTGTCATAACTACGACTGAAACAAAGGACATTTTTGCATTAAAATCTACCCATCAACCTACCAAACCTAAAAAGGATCTGAAAAATGTGGACCTAAAAAAATACGTTCTACAGGAAAAACCAAGCATATCTCGGCATGCACCCTAACATACCTCCTTGAGCGTGCATAACTTCCCTCTTGTCTATGTCCTCGTCCCCTTCTGTCTCTGTCACTGCTAGATGAGTATGTTGGTGATCTTCTGTGTCGGTGTCTTCGCCCTCTGTCTCGGTCTCGGTCTCTGTCACGGTAACGATCCTGGTAGCTGCTTCGACTGTCTCTGTCCGAAGACGAGTACCGTCTGGTGTGAGGCATCTGGGTAAAGACGATTGGAATTTAAAATGATGTGTCCTTTTAAGGCACTTCTTGTTGAAATATTAACTACACAGAAAGATTGAAGTGAGCTTCAGGACAGCCACGCCACACATTTTCCTGAAGTGGCAAATATTCAAATCAGTAGGTTTTAGAAGTTAGGGTGGAGGAGCAGATTGAGGAGAGAAAAATAAACATTTAAAGCTAAAGACTGCTACTGCTGTCACTATTCAACTTTGAAAATATACATGACAGATGGGTATGGGTGAGGACAACAACTTCGTAAAAGCACCGTGTTTTGCAAGAAGTGTGTCTGTGTAGGAGGCCTTAACCTATATTTGAATACAGGAAACCACAGGATCAACTTTAACGTGCAGGGTCAGTCTAAATGTGCCTAAATATAGTTGCAACTACACAGACAACTGTTGAGGCGGTCTGGTAAGATGTGAGTAACCGAACAGTGATCCAATGTGGGGAAGCATTTGTTACCATCCCTGAACCGTGATCGTGTTGAACTAGTCACAACACACCACTAACGTGTAGGGGTGCCACTGTAAATAAACAAAAAGACCCCGTAACGTAACAGCAACTCCAAGACATTAGCAGCAAAGCTTTGACTAAACTAGATTCAAAACCCAACAAAACACGGGCTGGTGTTAAACATCTACAAACGTCGCAAACGCTTTTTTTTTTTTTTTTGCATACCTTCAAAAAAAAAAAAAACCGATGCGTTGGTAGCGTTGCTAATTTCACCAAACACTTAAAGCTAGAGTACAACAACTAAGCATTTCCCCCGTTTTCCAGCGCCGACATACAAACAGCGACGATGAATTTAAACTGAAAACAGCACACGAACTGGCCAACGAGCGCCGAACTGGCAGTTAGCATGCCGCTCTAGCTGCAATAGCTAATGTAAATAATTTGACCGCCATCTTAGCTTAGCTCCGTGTTAGGCGACCAGCTAGCTGGCTAGCTAGCTAGCTGAGCTGAGCGCTAACCGTTTGGTTGGAAAGTGGCCCGTAAAGGTCGATTACCGTTTTAGCAGCGAGGCCTGTACGTTTGTCCCACAAGAAATCCGTGGTGGCGATCCAGTTTTATCTTTATCTTCTTGCTAGCCCGGTGTTTCAGAGCTTCCTTGTTAGCGGAGGAGGAGGGGGGGGGGCAGCTAGTTATTTTCTCTATCAGCTCGTTCAGACCGGCGGAGCTAACGCCTCTCTGCGCCCCGAGTCCGACTGCGCTCCTCCACAAACACGCTGACAAGTTGCTCCACTCGCTCCTATAAATACATTTTAATGTCACACTGGCGTTTTATTATTATTATTATTATTCCCGGATGAGTTATTGTTAAAATGGCCCAAAAAAAATGGGTGGAGAAAATATTAGTTCCGGTTTCACAAAGTAAAGTTAAGTGACTTCATCTGATAACATATATATATATATATATATATATATATGTGTTTTCTTTCATTTATTTGTTCAGTGGTTAGTTAACCAATCAGGCAGGAAAATTATTCTATTAACTATTTCCAAAATTACCTGAAATATATATTTATATATTTTCAAGAAATTAATCTCTACAAAATCTGAACACAAATCAGTGTTCAGTTTACTAATTTTCCTTGTCAGCAAAAATAGAAAATCTGGGGCCAAATCTCAGCATGGGCGTTGACGTCTCACTACTTTTTAAATCATTTAATAATTTAGAGAAAATAATCTGATTCACAAGGGAAATAATAGTCTTTTCAGAATAGCTGGGATGGATTGCCTAATGAAAAAAAAAAAAAATAAGCATTTCATTACACAACTACATCAACAAAGGAGATGAATATTAACTAAAGCATATGATGTACAATTATGTCTAACTTAACATCCAATCTTTTGGTCTAAACTTGACCTGGTGACAGTAGGCTTCCACAGTTTGTGCTTTTTATGTTTACGTACATTTAAATATAATAATTACCAAGTGCAAATGCTTTTGTAGAAAATTAAACAATTTATTTTCATTTAAGAACACAAAAACCATGATACAATCTCAGTTGTCAACACATTCTGGCCAGATTGAACCACTGTGCTTTTTTGTGTTTTTGTGACGTGGGAACCACAAACAGATTCTCAAATATCACATATGGCAGAGAAACACATAGGGGGCGGATAAGACATTGCAGGGATATACTGAAAAGAGTATTTTGTTTAAGAGAGAAATTGACTTTACAGTTGGCTGAAGCAGGTTAAATCTTCCTGCAGTTGGCCTTGTGCGACTCCAAATGCGTCTTCATAACAATCATGTGCTCCAAGCGTAAGGAGCCTCGGTATATCCACTCCTCATGTTGACTGTCCTGCTCATGACAACACATTAACAGTATAAGCTAAATATAACTTCATAAAGATAAACATCAAGAATCCAGTTGAATTTTAAAGATTGCCGTCTAAAGGTATTCACCTGAAAAACAACCTGGATCAAGCTGCAGTCAACCACCTTAACCTCACATTCCTGCTGGACTCCGTGAAGTTCTGCATTCAGTAGCTCACCGACCTTGTATTGCATCTGACGGACGTAAGGCCAGTTCTTCAAATACTCCTTCATGAAATTCTTGTGATTGTTGTCTAAAATGTCTTCCAAAGGATGCATCACTGTCACAGAGAAAAGAAGAAAACGTCTGTCACTTTCCTTATTGGCAGTCACGTAGTATGTGCTGCTGACTCCTGGAAATACAGGAATTAGTATAAACTCCTCCTGAATGCTTAATCAGGGTGGAGACTATATGTAAGATACAGATACCCTAACCCTGGAGACTTTTCAGCAGGCACAAGTAAAAGGTAAAACGGTGGCCACATTTATACATCTTATCTGTAATCTTGCCTGGCTGTAGACCTCTAGCTCACAGTCTAAACTTTAGTTACTCAAATACTCACACAGTATTTTATAGCCTTTTTTTTTTACATTTTTAATTTCTTTAAGGTTGAAACACTTTTAATATACCACTGCAAGTCAAGAAGCATCATCCAAAAATAAGAAATAAGAGTTGAATCTACTGTGTTACCCATCAATTTCCACGCATTTAACAACGTCAACCTTGCTGACATCAATCCTCAAAAACGGTTCTGGTATCGAAAAAGAGCTGAACTTACATGGTTTGTACACCATATGAAAACATTTTAAGTCTACATAGGCTGGTGTGTGATCATCAGTAAAGACCAGGAACCTGCAAAATGGAAAGAAAAAGAGAAAACTCAAACCATAATTAAGCTACTGCAAGTATATTTGTATTGCACTTTATCATGGGTATATGATAAAAGTGCAAGATTAAAAGATTAGATGTGCTTTGTTGAGAAGCAAGGGTCACCTGAAAGTGATTTATTACCTCATTTTGTTTTTCCTGCTGGGGAGCTCTGCCAGGATACCGGGACAGAAGTGGAACTCATCAGGTTTACACTTGACTACCACACGAGCACCAACAAACAAGTGCTCCAACTGTGGCATACAGTCAATGGCGATGTGGTGACTGGACACAAGGCTCTTCCCCCTCTCTTCAAAATGAACCTTGTACTTCACTCTGCCATCATCTAAAAAAAACAAAACAACAAACAAACCACTCGTTAATTTACAGAGCCTATTAAAAGCCCTCTCTACATGTGATCATTTCTCTGTATTTAGAATTCATGGTGAAAAAATCTGGATTTAGTGTATCTCCGTCCAACTCATACTAGATTTCTGGTGAATGAAAAAAGCGCAACAAGCTTCGGACTGGGTGTGTAAACTTTATGTTACACTGCTCTGGCAAAGTTTATGCATATGATTCGGTTTTACTCACGTTTGTATCAGAAAATGTGTGAAGAGTTTGTGTTATGATATTAACCAAATTAAATCAATTCCACAGATGAAGATTTGTTACATTAAAACTCCTGATTAGACTTTTGCTAAACGTCAGAAACAACCACTTAACAGACAAACAGCAGAAAGCAAATGTGTTTCATTGTGTTCCATGTTGTGCTGCTGTACGGATTTTTTAAAAATGTCTTACCCCTTGTTAATATGTCCACAACTTTCCCACGCTGCCAGCTCATGGCCGTCCTCCTGGCGAGGACCTTCATGTTAACACTAAGTTCTCCTTGTGGCAAGCCAGGGGGGGTCTCGGTGGATGCTGATACTACGCATGGGGGGGTAACTCCTGTCAGTGCAAAAGGTACACAACATGTCCTCTCTGAGCATATAGGCATAGACCCTTAAAATTAAAATGTAAAGAAAAGTTGAAAGAATAAAACAAGCCAGAAATTTACTGAAGTTAGCACGAAAAAAGCACTCCTAATCTCAGCAGGTAGCCAACGAGCCAGCAGTTTTAATTTATTGTCTTCATTTTAACATCAATTAGCTAATATTATCAGTAGCAATGGGGTTTTCTATGACGGAGGCAGAATGAAAGCAAAAAGAAATGTTTCATAAGATCACAATTATATTAAATGATTTAGTGTCATGTTTTTGTATGGTGCTCCTGTTATGGACATTACCGTTGCTATTAGCTGCCGACGTTGATGCTTTCATGGCCTCTGTGCTGGCTTTGGCTGTTGTGTGACGCCTAGGAGGTGTTTTATTTGGCATTTTTCTCCTCTTACTTGGCACATCAGAGTCACTTGAGGTTTCATCTGGGATCCACTGTACATCAGACCCGAAGCTGCTAGAGAGTTCATCATCAGTGAGAGACTCTGGGGATGTTGGTGGACATAGAGCGTTGAACGTAGATGCGGGCAGTCTGGTCAAGACCACCACTGGTGTCCTAAAAAGCCTCACGGGAGTGTGAGAGCTTTTTTTCTCTCGCTTTCTCTTCGGATTTTCCCTGTCCAGCAGGTTTTTTTGTAACAGAGGAGAGCAACGTTGACTATCAGGAGAGTGGCCGACTGGAGTCTGACATGGGGATGGACTTTTTTGTCCTTCACAAAGAAAAGCAAAAATAAAAAAACTGAAATAAAATGACTGAGCAATCACCAACGGACACAAGCATAGAGTACGTTCACAAATGATGTGCATTACCACAGTCACTGATATCATGGTCATCGTCAGAATCTGCATCTCTATACTGTAATCCGAGCATCGAGTATTGTTTCTTCACCATCAGCTCAAATGATGCCACAGACCTGCAACAGCAAGTCGCACAAACTAACTAATGTGTCCAACTTCTCTTACTTCTCTTAAACGTGAGCCAATTCATCATTATTATTTTCCAAAAGATACAACACTCACTCGCAGAGCTTCAGGAGTTGGGCTGCCTGTCTCTCCTTCCTTTCCAGCAGCGACTGCAGCAGGTCGCATTTCTTCAGCACATCTGCAGAGACCAGCTCGTTCTCATTAACCTTCTCCCTGATCCACTTTTGGAGCTCCTCTTTGCTCATCTCTATTTCATCCCCATCCATGATCACTGCAACACATAAGGCTATAGAGAGGGACACACATCTGTAAATTCAGTACACAAAGTGGTTGGACCAGCTCTCGGTCGATGTCACATGCCATTATGCATCTGTTCTGGCCTTGAGAGGAGCCTAAAGGTCGTGTCACCACAAAAGACGCGGACTCTGTCCACACATGTCCCACTTTGACGTGTGTTTACTGAGACCTGTCCTGGGACGGTGGGGACAACAACACCAGTGATGTGAACATCAGCAGAGGATCAGAAAGTTTGGTGTCTGTAGATAAGATTACTCCAGTGTATCGAAGTTCAAACAAATGAGACAGCTTGAAAAGCCTTCAGGTGTGCATGCAACTCTTACTTTTTTCAGTGAAGTTTAAAAAAAAAAAAGAAAAAGTAAAACTATAAGCTGTGGCGAGAGAAAGGCCTTGGCATGCTGTCATGCTTAGGAGGGGAAATATCTGCTCCAAATACATAAACAGCCAACCAAGTGTCACACAACTCTGCTGCCTGTGAACTCATCCAAACACGAGTAACATCTGTTGTTATTGTGAAGCTGCAGTGTGTCTGAGGATTGAATAAACACAAGCAGACACCCTGATGGTCGGTTTGTGTTGGATATGGAGGGGGGGGGGTTGTTTTAAGGACCTGGACCGTCCATCACCAGCCGGAGACGGACAGCTGCTCCCATCTGCTGTTTAAGAGGGATATTCAACACACTCCTCTTTCCTACCGACCCGGGACTCATCTCTGCTGTGCGTTTGTTAAACAGTTTGTTAAACAGTTTGTTAAACAGTTTGTCAGACAGTCCAGAGTGCAGCTCCGGTCTTACCTCAGAGCGGACAGCCGGGTGAGCAGCGTCTTCTTCGGCTGCTGCTGCCGCTCTGAGCCGCTGCTGCCCCCTGTGGCCGGACCAGATAAAGACAAATATCCAAATGTGTTTTTCTGTATATTTGCTTTTGCTCTTTCATATTCGTATTCTACACGACTCTTCCAGATTTTGCCAGCAGCTCTTTTGGACAGTGCAGAGAAACAGCTTCACCTTTGTTCTGGGGAATATCTATGAAGGTTCCTCTTGGTTGCATGTTTATGCTCCTGGGGATTTTTCTGCAGGCATCACTGAGAATAGCAACTCAGTTTCCACATCCTTTCTCTTTGGAGGGTGTTAATACGTCTTTCATGCATGTAAGAGGGAGCTGCAGCTCTGTTTGAATTGTAAATCAGCTAACTAAGGTAAAAAGCTGAGGTGGAGCTGTGTTTGTGAATATATGGAGCTACAATTAACCAAAATATCACTGAAATTTCAATATGGGCGAGCACAATATTCACTGAGAGGATCCTCAGCCTAAAAATAATAACCCCAGACAAAAGGGAACTTCACAATATATAATATTGCATACGGAGCAGCCCCAGTACTTATTCTCATTACTTCCTGTCCCTCTCCTCATTCAAACATTTTAGTGTGGTCTCCGTCTCATCCAGCTCTGTAACTTACCCAGTTAAATCCCAGCGGGGTTGGTGCCTGATGTCACCTGACTATCTGTCTCAAATATCAAAAGGTCTAGTCACGCTGTGATGAAAGTTTATTTGTGTGGTGAGTCATTAATTCAAGCTGTTGTTCAAGTTGACAAACTCTTAGATGACGAAAGGTTTCACACAGATTAAGTCTTGAGCTTTGTTTGTTTGTTTTTTTTTTTTATTGTGAAACAAATTATGTTGCAACCTTACTGTGCTTTAAGAGTGTGACAGAAAAAGTAACATAAATCAAAGCTTCTTCCATTTTAGACTACAGTAGCTGACTTCGTCTTGGTCTCTCGCAAAATCAGAGGTTGCATCACTTCCTGACATAACAAAAGTCAATTACTATTATTCATTCCACGAGCAAAATGTTGATCTTCAAGTGCAAACTATATGAAAGTTCTGCGTAAGAGGGGAAGAACTAGTGTATGACTAAAAAAACTGTTGCTGGACTTTGGGCCCTTGCAGGAGTAGAAAAACGGATAATTGACATCACTACTTTTGGCTGGTGGTGATAAAGACAGAGGCATTGTGAGGTCTTTTCTCTCACCATTTTTAATGTCATGCTGCATATTGAAACGGCAGAGGTTGTGCTGAAGTAATATGAATTTCTTGATTTTACAATGGCTTGTGAAATTATTAGGAACTTTTGCAGCAGAAAATAGGAAAAAAAAAAGTCAAGCTACCAACAGTGACTAGTCAAAAATATTCATATTAGCTGGTGCATGTCTTGTGACCGGTGTCCATGTGATAAATGTTTAATTCTTTTGGTTAAAAGGTGGCCTAACTCTCCTGCATGGTTAGACCAGCTGTCCGAGGGTTTAAAGTCAATCTAAATTGTCTTGTAGAGTCCTGGAACAGAGACTTCACTCAGGTGATCTGTTCCTCCTGGTAGGTGGAGGTGGAGATGGAGCCGTAAGGATCCACCACAGTCTGAGCGCATCGCACCACTGTCACCAGCAGGAAGAAACACAGGAGGAAGAGGAAGAAGAGGGCGAAACCCAGGTCCACGTCCACCTCAAACTGTGGCGCAGGGTGAGAAGAACGGTCCATGTGGGTAGCAACAACTAGCAATCCTGCTCTCAGCCGTTCAGTTCACGAGTTCAGTGACAGCTGAAGTTTGTGCACATGCGGGTTGGAGATGCTGCTGACGACATATCAGACATAAAGATAGAGTTAACCCTTCAAAAACAAAACCCTCCCCACACCCTCAAAACACAGCTTCTGGATTTTAAAGCATTTGTTTCAGTGGTAGAAGGACTTTAGAGAGACAGTTATATCAGTTCACTTCCTCATAATTTCATCTGTGGAATATTAGAAATTACCATCACAAAACCCCTCAAAGCTTACTGGTGTGGTTTGTTTTGTGTGACCAATGTTTTTTAAACTCTAGGCTGTTTTGTTTAAAATAAAAAAAGACAATTTTTTTTAAGTCCTAAATCAGAGATAATTGCTTAGAACTTCCTTAGAAAGTCAAAACATTCATGGAATAAATTTGTCAGCTAATTAAAAGTTGAACTCACCATCTCTGTTTCACTCACCCTGGTGTCTGCTGCTGCTGCTGCTGCAGAGTCTTACCGCCCATCCAAAACTTTGAATCCAGCATCTCCGTCTTGGTTCCCTCGGAGGTTCCTTGTTACTCGAGTTACATAAGACGCTCATCAAGTCTTAACTGTTCTCGTAATGATCATCACAGGAAAAATGAGCTGCCCGCAAATTAACCCTCGCACAGATACATACACACATATATACACACTTGCACCTTGCAACCTCCCCCTGGCGTGTAAAGCCTTTATTAATACTTAAGCAGGAATTGAATAACAGTCTGCACAGTTCACAAGTGAATCAAACACCCCACAGCTTTTGTTCTGCTGTCGAGGGGACCTTCATTGCTGTCACCAATTAGACTTCACACCACCATAACTCAGGCACCTTAGGCAACGCTGAGCTTACTCATTACACCGACTGAATGGGCAGGAAGGAAGCAGCAGAAAATGTAATCTGAAAGGAAAGGCAAAGATTTAAAGAGGAGGGGTAAGACGGGACACACATGAGAGTGGGGGTGGCTGACGCTGGAGCAGGAGAAACAGTAGATGCATTAGCAATTAAATTGTGGAGCCAGCTGCGAGAGCAGGGTGGAAATTGACCCTGCAGCTTTAAGATGGAGATTGTTACAGTGAAGCTGCCAGTGACAGGAACAGTGTGGAGGCTGGAGGCCAGGGCACTGAAGTAAAGTGATCCCACTCCGTATGCAATTAGCCAAGGAAGCCTTTCAGGCTGCAGCCCAAAGACTGCAGGGGAGTGTGGCAGGTTTCTCTCAAGGATGGATGAAAAAGGTCTAACTGCACAGGTGGGATCAACAACTGATGGACGGCTCATGTCGGACGTTTCGCTCAGCAACAGGTCCTCTCATGAGACAAACGTTTTAGTTTGACAGAAGACAGGACCAACAGGAAGGGGAACATTTCTCAATTCCTGAATCATGACGGTACCATTTGGCTGTTTAGTCCAAAGTCCCAAAACTACACTCGCACTCAAATGAATGAATGATTAACTCTTTGAATGAGATATTTTCATCCAACACAAAGCGTACAAGTACACAAGTTAAACAAGATACACAGACATTAAGTAGATTCAAATGATTGTAAAGGACAATGAAAACTGCAGTAGATACCTTTAGTGTTTTCCTGCTCTTTATTGTGGATGAAGGTTTCGAGCTGATGATGGAAAAAAAAACAAAAAACCTTTGAGTGGATTTTGGATTAAGAATTTGTTTTTATGTTACAGTTTTATTAAGGATTCGACTCTTGTGTGAACTCATTCCACTATATTCACACATTAAATATTTTAGTGCATTAACACATTCTCTGGACAATCATTACAGTTGTAATTATTGATTCATTTCTTAGGTCATTCTTCAAACATTTAATTCACTGTGAGGATTTTCCTGCTTTCTTTTCTATATCATCTTAATGGTTTTTGCACTGTTAGACAATAATAATGTGATGGACTCCCTCTTCTAACAATTTGTATTGTTACTTTTTATCATTTAATAAGAAAACATCCACTTTACATATTCACCATTTTAAGGAAAATTTGTACAAGTTAACGGAGAGAAAAAAAAAAAAAAAAAAAAAAAAAATCATAAAAATCTATTTTGTTAATAAACATTATTGGGTTTTCTTCTTTTCGGGTCTTTGCATGGATAGCAGTTGAATTTCCACATTTTGTTCATCATAGGATTTGACTTTAACATCAGTGATTTAAAATCAATGTGACATTCCAGATTAAAATGAAAAGAACCAGAAAAGCATGCGCAGATTAGCCATCCACAGTGCTCTTTATCATCATCATCATTATTATGATTTTACATCTCAGAGACACAGAATTCAAAATAAAAGCACTTTTGTGTCAAAGCAAGGGCACTGCAGGTGATTGGTCATCATGAGCTGAGGCAAAGAGCAAATTTAGAGGCCCAGAGCGTTACAGCTCATGGAGTGTCGAACATGTCACGGCACAAAGATGACAAATAAAGACAAAGGGACAGAAAGTGTGCTTTACAATTGAAATGATGAAGGTACTTGAAAAAGATCAAACAAAATGTAAACTATACTTTGGTGTTTTATTTTTACCTCTTCACTTAAAGTTTCAATTTTTTTCTTTCGATTTTTTTTTTCCATACAAAATGAACCAATGCCTTGAGGAAGGTCTCAGGAAGATCATAATGAGAATAAATATGAAATTAAGTTGAAAATCATACCGCCTCTAAAATAAACTAAGTCATGTTTGAATTTGAAGGAACCATTTCTACTGTTTGTTTACTAGACATTTAGTCAATGCTGATCTATAGAAGAAACCATAAAGTGCATCTTTGTATAGATGGGAAAAACAACACTGAATGGAAATGCCATTGACTCTTCCAGCTCATAAAGATTTTATAAAGTCACTGATTGGCTTGGGTTACACTCAAGCAAATTGCTCCCAAATATGAACTGTTGACTGGACCGAAAAACAAAACAAAGTAAAATCAAAGACAACTAAAAAGACATAAAGCATAACCATTTAAAACTATCTCTGTGCGTTCTGCTTCCAATAAGGCAAAGAATTTTAAGACAAACTCTAGGCAAATGCCAACACATCGGGCAGATGTAGCGCCTTCTCGCACTGTCTCAGCTGTTAAAACATTTATCACCAATTATTTCATTTTAAACATTATCTGCACAAATATATTATTAGCAACACTGACTCAAAACCATTGGAGACAAACAAACAAAAACAAAACAAAAAACAATCATGGCAGGCGTAACCATGTGCAGAATTAACACTGACACTCAGTCAGTCATTTTTCAATAGATTTAAATCAGATTATGGTCCATAGAAAGGAAGGCAAGTGCTCCTCATAATATCACTGATTTCAGTGTTGTTATTAAGAGCTAAATTCTGTCAAGTTTGAGGGGAGTAATACTTAGAGTGTTAGTGACAGGAGGGGAATGACCAACCTAACCACAACATCTCTTAAAAGACTTCCAGTAACAAAAATAAAGCTACAAGCAGGCAGATTTGGCAACTTGGTCAAAAGCAAAAAATCTCAGCAAATAGCAAAATACAATGAAGGGAGGGGCAGAAAAAGAGGAGATCGTGTGTGCAATGAGAAAAACGAATCACCACCGATTCTGTATTAAACAGATCTTTGTGGTTCCTCTGTGCTGTTTTCTCTCTCCCCATTTAATTTAATGAAATTGTTCACACTGTACTAGCAGGGGTGTAGGTGTGTGTGTGTGTGTTGCCTGCTGCCTCTTTCAAGATGCCACCATCTCTTTCTTTGGCTTTTCAGGTGAGGGCCTAATGTGAAGGCCCATCATCACTCTTCAAATGGCCTCATCTCCACCATTCACTGTCCGATCAGTGCCTCTTTCTATGGTTGTTGTTGAGGGGAGTGTGGCCGTTCTGCATGTGGCCATTCTTAGACTTTTCCCTACGCTCATGGTCGTTGTCTTCATCTTCTGACTCTGTCTCCTCCTTATCGCTCCGCTCGTCCTCAACAATGTCCTATCAGGAAAAATGAGAAATTAGTTTTTTATTTGAGGTGACTGTGTTACATGATGGAAATGGGGGGGAAAAATACCCCCCCAAAAAAACAAAAACAAAAACACACGCATTAAAAAAAATAAATAAATAAATAATAATAAAAAATATATATAAAAATGTTGGTTCATACATTTCCTGGCAAGAATTTGATGACCATTCGCAAGATTAGTGCAGCCCAGAAGATATGCAGAACTTGTAACACACACATGAGCCCATTGAAGAAGTAGAACCCGAGGAAAGGGCGATAGAGGGTCAGGGGGTACACCATAGTCGTATGTATGATCCTGGAAAACAGCACAAAGACAGAACAGAGAGTCCAGTCAGAGCCACCTACGGTCACATTCAAAAGCCCATTGACAGCAGCGAGGAGTGTAAACAATGTGTCTGTTGTTTGGGTTCCAGTGAAGTGCTCCAAAACTACATTTATGAAATTTCAGCAAAATAAAATACAAATATTCAGCAAATCTTCAGCGCATACTCTGATGTCTTGAAGAGGACATGACCAAATGGCATAATTTAACTGAGTACCGGTAACTCTGAGATACACAGAACTACATTGCTTCTGAACAATATGGACCCATGTGGTATCTTGTAAAGGGTCTGAACACACCCACACCTTCATTTTGTAATATTTTTAAATTGTGGCTGTTTAGTCTCAATGGAAGTAGGAACATTGTTACAGAATAAAGCTCTTTTGAGTCAAGCATTAAAAAAAAAAAAAAAATTATATATATATATATATATATATATATATATGTTTTTAAACACAGCAACTAAAAATGACTAAATTCAAAAGAATTTGTGATGTATGGCTGCTAATAAACCCAACTCCACATTTCCCAGAAAGCACCATCAGTGACTCATCCCAGTCACAGTCTGCTATAATGTAATTTACCAGAAAGGGAGGATGACGAGGCGGGTGATGATGAAAACGGCAGCAAACAAAGTGAAGATGAAGTTGCAGGTTTTCCTCCAACCTGCATAGTTGAACATTTTGGCTGACTGGAACGAAAAGAGAGGTCATTGGCACCTTTTCATGTGTTACCCTCTAGAGGGCAGAGAGTGAGCTGCATAGGGAGAACAGTGCTGTAATCTTACTCTTATCGTGAAGCTTATCACCAATTTAGAGGTTACGGGGAATATTAATGAACGATTAACTTAAGTCTCTTAAATTCCATAGCATAATGTCATACCTCCATTAGATAGTCAGCAGCATCGTGGATCAACATGATCAAAGTCCCTGCCCGGATGTAGTTGACCAGCCAGGAGAAACTTATTAGGAGGATTGTGGCTACATGGTGAATTATCTGCTCTTTGAAATCCTGAGGGCAAAACAAAATATAGAAATATAAAATGATGGTGTAAAAAAATCCAATTATTTGGTCACAAATTGATCAAACCATAAAGACATTGTTGCTGATTTTACACAAAACAAACCACAGTGTAAATGTAGATGATGAATTTGAGCCCTTTTATTGATGCACAACAACCCTCCCAGCATCTATCACCTGTCTCATTTGCCATACATTTTAATTAGTTCAGATTTTATTTCCCTTTAATTTATAAATGTGATTAAATTCACACCTGTTATGCCACGTGTCATTGGTTATTAAGTATTAATTCAACTTTTATTTCCATAACTAGTCATTAATACAAAATGAACAGGGATCATACAAGGTGTTTTACCATTAAATATAATATGAGGGCAAATAATTAAATGACACTACTGCACTGGCATCACAGTCCTGACCACTGACTGGGTGAAAGCACTTGTTGGTGCTACATACATACAAAGATAGACAGACAGACAGGGATGGAAACTTGACTTGGACTCAACACACATATTAGCACAAAGCCCAGGCAAGCAAAAAAAAAAAAGCATGGAAGAGAGACAACACAAAATGCATTATACAATAAACAAAAGAAGCAAAAGTACTCAGGTACACACCCTAGGCTTTCTATTCATGAGTGTTTGTAATGCCATACTCCCTCTCTATCCTCCACTCATTTCAAGTTTCTTTTTAAAACACTGCCTGGCACAAAGGAATTCTTAAACCGGTTCAGTTTGCACTGCTGAGCTCAGTAAAGCTTGCCCAAAGGTAACAGCTCACACTGTCAGTTCAGGATATGGGATGGGTGATCTGCGGCTGCAGCCACAGGTGACTGTTCCTCCACTACCTGAAGTCTTACTTTAGCCACGCGGCCTTCTTAACTCTTTCTGTTTGTGGAAACCCTAATGTCCACTGCCTCAGCCTGTTAGTTACCAACAGGTGCCACCCTCTGCCCCCTCTCTTATGCTCACACAAAATGCATGCTAAGACTTAGACAGAGGACCCAAAATGTACTTGTGTTTTTCCATCAACAATATTTTGTCATTTTTAAGGCTTGTGATTCTCAATTATAACGACTAATGAACAGACCCCCCCCTTCTTCTTCTTTCGGCTTTTGTATGTTCGTGGTTGCCACAGCAGGTCAGCTCTGGATCCGGATCACTTTCCTGTTGCAACCCTCCCCAATTATCCGGGCTTGGGACCAGCACAAGGTGTGGCTGGGGTTTCAACCCAGGGCCTCTCCCTGCAAAGCATGTGCTCTACCATATATTATGATTCTTATTTTTGCTTAAAAATGTCAGATGTGGGGTTACTCAAAAAACATCCATGGTTTTGAGTTATGCCCTTGATCATACCGCTTCACAGCCCTTAAATGATAATTGAGAAAAAAAAAAAACAAAAGAGGTAAAAAAAAAAGAAACTTAAAGCAAAAACCAAATCCTTCAGTAAGAGGCAGGTTTCGACATGCTGGTTTTCAGAAATCTATTGTTTTGGTTTAAAAGATTAGTGGTGGGACCACAATAATACAACAGGCTGAAAGTCTGCCACCTTTCACAACAACATTGTGAAAATTTAGACCTTTGGGCAAATTTATCCATCTGTTCACAGCATGACTTCACACAGCCCTCTGATCACACATTAACAGGATAAGTAACATCCCCAACCTCACAGACACAGTTCAGCTTGTTCACTCACTGTGATGTTACGAAACTCAAACAGTGGAAGAAAGGAGTGGAAATGGGCATTATTGTTAATGGCAACGTGAACTGTGATGACTCTACCTAATACAATGCATAAAGTTGAGAGAAATCAATATGCAAACCTCCAAATACACTTGTTACACATCAGATCATTCTCGTTGTTAAATGCACTCACTAAGTGTTGTTGGATGTTTTCTAGTACAGAGAGATTACAAAGTTTGGGAAGCATTGCTGTATCACTTACCTTACGTTTGATATCCGATGCTACACTAAAAAGCAGCGACACATAGAAGCCTAGTTCGATCATGTAGTACCAGTACTGAGAAGGCACCAGGGGCTGGGGGGAAAAAAAAAGACAAGAGACAGCATGATGCCAATAATTTTACCAATTAGTTCAGTAATGTGGTAGACAAATGAAATGGGAGGAGATGCTGACAATATCCATATATGAGATTATCTGAGGAGATATTACACTTCATAGCACTTGGCATACCATTTTTGGGAAGTCTTCCCAAACCTGCTTCACATCATGGAACCATGGTTTCTGAGGGGAGAGATGTTCGATATTCAATGTCCAACACATGACCACAAGCACTCAAAGAAAAACAACACAGATAAAGATGAGATCTGTGTGGCATCCAAGAGTCTGTTCACTATGGCTACAATGGTTAAATCCAAGTTCCTGCATTTCTGAGGCCTTTGTTAAGCATGAGTAACATTTAGCAAACTATTTTTATTTTCCTGATAAAGACAGAAAACCAGGAAAAAAAAAAAACAAAAAAAAAAAACAAAACAAAACACAAAAAAGACTGATTTTCTTTAAGTGAGGAAGTTATGAGGAGATGGATTTCATGCTTATATGTTGTGAAATTGCACATAAATAAAATGTTGTTTATCAATGGCAACCACTAAAATTGCTGAACAGGTTCAGATGTAATACTCACATCAATAAGAACTGCCAGGCCAGCAAAGAAAGCAAGAAGGTAAAAGGTAAATCTCCAACTGTAAAAGAATGCACAGCAACCTCAGAATTCCCCTAAAATGCTTTCAAACAGCACAAATAAAACTATCCCACCTATGGATAACAAAATGATACAAATTAATTTCAGGGTTTGTGAGAACCAAGTGTCAAGAGATTAAAGTGTACACGTCAGAAGTAGAAATTATCCACTCTGAAAGTGCTGACAGACATTTATTAAATCCA